>NC_091434.1:84464790-84791021 GCF_964237555.1 Oryctolagus cuniculus
TAAACATTCAGTGAGTATCCACATTACTCCTTGATAAGAACTATTATATGTTCGTTTTTCCAAGAAGTCAGTAGTGCTTCAGTGAGAAAATATCACGTTGGGTACTTAGAGTCTTACTTAGTACAGAATTTAGATAAGCTAAATGGTGAGATTATTTATTCTAGATGGAAAGCACAGGATATTGATTTTATTTGACAGCTGTCTCCTCAGAAATTATGTAGATAGACTTTGTTTTAGAAACATATTAACTGGCTTTAAAGGTTATCAGAAAAATACAGGTCAAAATCTCAATCATCAGTTGTTTCTTTTTTTTTAAACTTTTATTTAGTAAATATAAATTTCCAAAGTACAGTTTATAGATTACAATGGCTTTTCCCCCCCATAACTTCCCTCCCCCCCACACCCGTCCCATCTCCCGCTCCCTCTCCCATTCCATTCACATCAAGATTCATTTTCAATTATCTTTATATACAGAAGATCAATTTAGTGTATATTAAGTGAGGATTTCATCAGTTTGCACCCACGCAGAACATACAGTGTAAAATACTGTTTCAGTACTAGTTATAGCATTAATTCACATTGAACAACACATTAAGGACAGAGATCCTACATGGGGAGTAAGTACACAGTGACTCCTGTTGTTAATTTAACAATTTGACACTCTTGTTTATGGCGTCAGTGATCTCCCTTAGGCTCTAGTCATGAGTTGCCAAGGCTATGGAAGCCTTTTGAGTTCACCGACTTCGATCTTATTTAGACAAGGTCATAGTCAAAGTGGAAGTTCTCTCCTCCCTTCAGAGAAAGGCACCTTCTTTGATGGCCCGTTCTTTTTACGGGGATCTCACTCGCAGAGATCTTTCACTTAGGTCTTTTTTTTTTTTTTTCTTTTTTTTTGCCAGAGTGTCTTTGCTTTCCATGCCTAAAATACTCTCATGGGCTCTTCAGCCAGATCTGAAAGCCTTAAGGGCTGATTCTGAGGCCAGAGTATTGTTTCTTACTTGCTAATTTCTTATGACTGCTTTAGAATTATATTTTATTTATAATTTCTAGACTTTTTTTGTGGTGGGAGAGTGTTTTTTTTTTTTTTTTTGACAGGCAGAGTGGACAGTGAGAGAGAGAGAGACAGAGAGAAAGGTCTTCCTTTTGCCGTTGGTTCACCCTCCAATGGCCGCCGCGGCCTGCGCGCTGCGGCCGGCGCACCGCGCTGATCCGATGGCAGGAGCCAGGAGCCAGGTGCTTTTCCTGGTCTCCCATGGGGTGCAGGGCCCAAGCACCTGGGCCATCCTCCACTGCACTCCCTGGCCACAGCAGAGGGCTGGCCTGGAAGAGGGGCAACCGGGACAGAATCCGGCGCCCCGACCGGGACTAGAACCCGGTGTGCCGGCGCCGCTAGGCGGAGGATTAGCCTAGTGAGCCGCGGCGCCGGCAGGGAGAGTGGTTTTAATACTATCATTGTTTTAATGGTGTTGTTGCTAGTAAACAAACAACATTGCTTGTGTAGTCTAGAGACTCACATTAAGTCAGTCACTTGATCTTTTTTGAACCTTGTTTCACTGTCCATAAAATGGAAATGGTGATAGCTAACTCCCACAATGGAGCTGGGGATTATGTGCCCTGATGACTGCACATGAAGTTAACATGTGTGTAATTGTTGGGTACTTTATGGTTGCCTTCACTCAGTAAGTCCATATTCCTTAGTAAGATGTTCTGATTTCCTGGCTGGGCTTATCATGGAAACAGAAAATTCTGTTGACGAGTCCAGGAACAAATGATGTAATAATATGAGTAAGGAGTTACTCTTCTTCCCACCTCTGGGCCCATGAAATATGAAGGTGAAGAATAACGACAGTGAGGCAGGTTTCTTTATTGTTAAAGGGGTTTCCACATTTTAGTTGTAGATTTACAAAAGTTGCAAATTTATAGAAGGAAAAATGTTATTTTTATATAAAATTTTATGACTTTTGGGCCCACTGCCCCTACTCTAGCTCATTTCCCATTTCAAGGAAAAATTGAGGCTTTGTAAGATAAACTGTTTTCTCCAAAGGCAATCAGTAAGTTAGTGGAAAGCTAGGTGCAAAACCATTGTCTTCTCCTAAATTCTCTGTCTGGACCATTGCAAGACATTGGATTGCAGTGGATGTAACCTGGGCCATTGAAAGAATGAGAGCTGTCAGCTCATGCTTGGCAAGCAGAAATATTTTTTTTTTTATGGCTTTAAAAGTTTTCTGCACTATAGTACATCCAGCTGTTCTTTTATGTATAACAAGTATGTTTCAATTGTTTACATAAGGCAATAGCTTTACTTTCTTCAATAATAAAAAGATAGTTGCTAATTTTTATATGTTATTCTTATGAGCCATAAATTGTCTTTATATAGATTAATTTATTCTCAGCAACAATATTATAAGCAGGCATATTGATCTTCTTACCTTTCATAGAAGGAAGTGTAGGCACAGAGGGATTAAGTATGTCTAAGATTACAAGGGTAGCACAACCAAGATTTGAAGCCCTAATCAGATTAGAATTTAAAAACTACTAGAAGGATTCTATTGTCAGAAGATACCGAGTATACTATATTGGCTCTACTTTATACAAGCAAAGTACCTTAGAACATTTTCTAAATCACTGGATTTTATATATCTAACTATGAATCCCAATCAGCTAGAACCTACATTTTACTTCAGAGCATAAATAATGATAAAACATTATGTTTATTTATGTTAACCACAACTGGAATACATAAAGTGAACAATTATGCTAGGTCTAGCATTGCTAATAAGATTATATTTTAGGATTTTGTTTCACTTAGACCATATTAATACAAATGTTTATAAGAATATTATTTGACCAGTCAAAAGATTGAGATGAGAGTAATTTCCATGTGATTAATATAAAATTTGTCCTTTCATTCATTCCAGTTGTATAGAACTATTATCCATTGTATTCCCATACTAGTATTTGAAATTGGGAAAGAGTTGCTATTTCCAGATCAACTATTTTAGAGGTATAAAACCAGCTATAAATTGAGTTATTAGCAATTTAAAGTCTAATTTTAGTAATAATGATTCATAAAGCCTTGAATATTTAGATAACTGGGGGACAGTGAGGATTTAATTAAAAGCTTCTTAAAGTAATAGAGTGAAACTTTATTTTTTTATTATATTATTTAGAAATCATATATTAAATAAAATTTGAATTACAACCACTGGACTCTTAATCCTGACAAATATTTTACATCAAAGCAAAAAAAAGAGTGTCACTTTAATAAGTGAGTTGGGTTTCTGCCCAGAGTGTCATGGTGTGTGTGTGTGCGTGTGTGCACACAGTATGTGGAAAATGTTAAGAGATTTTTGGAAGTGAACAGATTAATGAAGTCTAATTTTTGAAAGTTTTCTTGGTATAGATATATTAAATTCTATTATTGATATGCTTTACTTTATGGGACATATAAAGCCACTGAAGGAAATTTCCTGAAGGTCATAGTCTATGTTCAAATGATTCTCATTCTAAGCTATGTTTCTTAGCAAACAGGGGGAAGAATAATGGCTCATCAATATCTTAAAGATACCATACCAATAACAATAATATTTTAAAGCATCACAGAATATAGAGAACCAAAACTATTTTTAGAACTATGAATTTCTATAGTTATTTTTTGTGCTTAGCACATCTTCTTAAAAGTTTAAAAGGAAAAGGCAAATGAAAAAAATACGCTGAATTGTTTAGCTATGCAGCTGCCATAACCACTGTGATGTTCCACAAATGATGTTGGACAGCTCCCCTTGGTTGCTGTGATATGGTATCCTACTATCTCATGGCTATTATTGATTTGGGATTGAAATTAAGAAGGAGGGTATGTAGTGTATGAATAAGAAAATATTTTAAAATATAGTAGCAATTGGATGAATTCCTTAAAGGACCAGTAATTGTGGATAAAAATTGGGAAACCTATTTAGTAAAAGGAAACATGACAGAGAGGAAGTAACATCACTAACATGTGTTTATTGAATATTGTTTATTTAAGTTCTTCTTTAATTTTCATTGATTTAATTTCAATTCTGAAGTATTCTGCAATATATTTGCATCCTATCTTTTGTATATTAAAGCCTTTTTACCTTACTGTTTCCAGGATTGAAGTGTGTGTGTCTTTTGTGTGACTCTTCAAACTTTACCTGCCAAACAGAAGGAGCATGTTGGGCATCAGTCATGCTAACCAATGGAAAAGAACAGGTGATCAAGTCCTGTGTATCCCTCCCAGAATTAAATGCTCAAGTCTTCTGCCATAGTTCCAACAATGTTACCAAAACTGAGTGCTGCTTCACAGATTTTTGCAACAATATAACACTGCACCTTCCAACAGGTAAGGGATTTATCTTTGTTCCTTCCAAGTTTAATTTTATTCTTGGGAAATTCCAAGCGTGGTAGAAATCAAACTCTCTTATGTTTCTTAAATAAAAAAATCTGTTTTACAATTCTCTTTTTGTTTTAGACTAGTAAAATTTTTTAGAGTCTAGCTGAGGTTGATTTTTTTTAAAAAAATGCACCTCTGTCTAAATATTGATAATAACTTACAATTTTTGAAGAGACATGTTCATGTGAATTATATTTTTTGAAATGACTAATGACTTCTTATAAAATGTAAACTTATATGGATTATTTTAAAGGAAATATATACATTCACACATATAAAGAAATAAAGGGCAAAACTAAAAACAGTAGATTGCCATTTTTATGTGGATGCAATCTTTTTTCTATGAATACTTTCTTCATATCTTCTTTATCTACCCACAATCAGTAAGAGCACTCATAAGCAGAAAGACAGAGCTAAAATAGAATTTGACTCTTCATTATCATTCAGCTATATTCCTGCCTTTAGCCCAATTTCATGGTGCCTTATTTATCCCAATGTGTAAGAAACAGAAAAAAAAAGACACAGAAAATTCTAATCTGGTTTTTATCAGCAAGTTTGGGAGACATTAGGGGCATGTAATTCAGAATTAAAAGCTAATTTATAATATGAAAATGTTCTTGCTGGTAAATTTTCTTTAACATTTTATAGTAACAATTTAATACTTATGCATTAATATCTATAGACAGTTATGTACTTTATTTCCAATTAACATTTGAAATACTGTTATCCAATTTCAGGCATTCATATGAGTGTGTTACTCTGTTAATACTATACCACTCTACTAATTTTTATCTATTTTTTAAATAAATTAACCCCTTGGGGCCAGCTTTGTGGTGTAGTAGGTTAATCCTCTGCCTGCAGCACCGGCATCCCATATGGATGCCGCTTCTAGTCCTGGCAGCTCCTCTTCCAACCCAGCTCTCTGCTATGGTCTGGGAAAGTAGTAGAAGATGGCCCAAGTGTTTGGGCTCCTGTACCCACTTGGGAGATGGGGAAGAAGCACCTGGCTTTGGATTGGCGCAGCTCTGGTCATTGTGGCCATCTGGGAAGTGAACCAATGGAAGGAAGACCTTTCTTTCTGTCTTTCTCTCTCACTGTCTGTAACTCTACAACTCAAATAAATAAATAAAAATCTTTATAAAAAATAAATTAACCCCTTTCATGAAATTGAAAAACATTTATTTTCTACAGAAATTTAGTACTATGACCACAACTTAAAAGCCAATTTACTGGCACCAAATAGAAGATAACTATTAAAACAAGCAAACAAACAAAAAAGCGATACCATTACCTTTTGGTTAAATATTTTGTATTCTCTCTTTTTTAAAAGATGAAAGAAAAAAGTGTTAAAAACTTACTAGCAGGAAATGATTTTTGTTCATACAAAATCAGAAAGAAGTAAGAAAATTAGAGAAAAAAATCTTGCAAGTCAATGTTATTTAAGTTCATGTGCATTTACCACCTCAATTCATCTCAAAAACCTTTAACAGTCATTTCTTGTACTCCAACTGGTACTTGTCCCACTCTTTGGGAAACACTGTCCCAAACCTTTGTCTCATATATTGTAATCAGGTAAATTATACTTGGCATATTTCATCCCCTAGTTAGCTACTTTGCACTCATGGTTTTTAGACTGCATTTACTATCTCTGCCTCAGGTTCCATAGACTTCCTTGATTTGCTGGTGGTCTGGGATCTATGAGTATTGTGTGCACTTTGTTTCCCTAAAGTTTCTCCACCCAAGACACTCTAATGTGTACATCAGAGACACTTTAAAGTTAAGGTCCCTCATATTTGGTGCTAGTCTTCTGCATGATCAAATACAAAAGTATAGGAAGTGTGGGAAGGAATATTTTCTCGTGGACAGTGGCTGTGACCTCTTCAATGTGTCTTTTCAATGATGAATTATCCTCAGGACTTCATTCCATAAGTTAGAATGAGAACAAGATGGCACTTTGACTATGATGAAGGCCATGCAAGACAAGATGCTCTGTATGGTATTAAGCAAATTCAAAGTACTCGGTGCCAATTAGAATGCAGGTCCTTCCTGGCCCAACTACAAACGGCCTAAACATATAATGCAGTATTATTCAGTCTATTACCATTAAGCATGGTACTAACTGTATGTTTTTAGTGATTCCTGCTACCAATTGAGGGAATTTACTCTTATTCTTAGTTTTATAAAAATATTTTCTTTTTGCCAAATAAAAACTAGGCGTTACTTTTTTCAAATATGTTCATGAATTTGTTGAGATTACCTATGATCTTTCTCCTGCAGTCTGTTGATATGATGGATTACATTAATTGGTTTTCAAGTATTACCTTTAATAGGGAAGATGTATTGTCTACTAATAAACATGTCTACAATCCATGCTATATGACATTCCATTATGTTCAAACATTTATATCTTTACTTAAACTGAGAATCTGTTTCTTTTAACAACATTGCATGGTAAATGGACATTAAATTGAATAGGAGTACATGTACAGTCATCTTGTGTGGGATTGTTCTGTCTGTGAGGCAGCAATAAATGGTTATTAGCTGTATTTGGAACAGCAGGTGTTTGCAGAGAGTTGGGAACCTCCAAGCTGACTGATAACATAGCCAGTGCCAACAACTTCACCATTGCGTTGTCATCAGTGAGTGTGATTTCTATTCTCTGCTCTGCTTAGTAAGGATCATGTGATCCTTATAATTTAAAAATGTAGTCATGCTCTATATGATGACTTTTCAGTCAATAATGGACTGTATGCATGATGGTGACTCCATAAGATTATAATGGAGCTGAAAAATTCCTATTGTCTAGTATTTTTAATATATATTTTCTATACTTATATATGTTTAGGTACATATTTATGTTACAGTTGCCTGTAGTATTCAATACAGGAACATGGTATACAGGTGTGTAGCCTATGAGCAGTAGGTTATACCATATAGCCTGGGTGTATAGTAGGCTATAATATCTAGCATTTTGTAAATACACTCTGACTCTGTAATGTTCATACAACAATGAAATTGTCTAATAATGCATTTCTTGTCATTAATTGATACATGGCTATTCATTAAAGCACTCTGCAAAGCAGTCTGTGAGATATTTTGATGATACTTTGATAATTTTCATCATGTTCATGGGAAAAACAGCTGAAGAAAAGATCAGGGAAGTAATCAGAAGAGGTTAGGCAGTCTTTGACTTCCTTTTATGGTCCCAGCTGGAAGCCAAATGCATTCTTTCCTTTCTGGCTCTTTCCTCCCCTCACCCAGATGGTGGGGCTGTTTCTGGGTAGGTGATGATATAAGTGCAGTAACTTGGTCTAACTGTCTTCTGTCTCAAGGGCTTGTCTGTAATAATTGTGCCCTTGCCTTGTTTCTTTTTGACAAAATTTCTATTTTGTGTACAGCTGCTGACCACCCTACCCACTTCCACTCCCAAAATCCTGTTCTTTCTGCTGGTGCCCTGGTCACTCAACAGTTGGAGAACTGCTGGTACTCACAAAAATCTTTTTAACTGTTTGACACTAATTGCTGAAACCTTAGTGGCTTTCACACAGGTTTCTATTTATTACATAAAAGGAAATACATTTTATATAATTTTCCACACACCATATGCACAAACAACTGAAGAATTTTACGGAACATACTTACCTTTAAAATATGTGAGGTACTCTGATCTTTGCTATTTCATTAAATAAAAGTGCTGGTCACATACCACCAATAGGCTTGTTCACAGTGTAAGTATAAGAAATTCTCCTTTTGGTGGAACTTAAATTGGGTTAATTTTAGATGCACAAAGGACATTTATTATTTTAATTCATTTGCACTAAAAACATGTTAAAATCTAGTTACTCTTTTAATTTCATATATTTCCTTTTAAATGGCTTTAAAATTCATCTTACCCATTCATTTGAAATATCAAAATGGATTAGGTGTAAGTCAAATTAATTCATATTATTGTAAGTAAATTTTTTTAAGATTTATTTAATTTGAAAGTCAGAGTTACAAAGATACAAAAGAGAGAGAGAGAGAGAGCGAGAGTGAGTGAACATGCTGGAGAGATATTCTCCATCCCCTGGTTCACTTCCCAGACGTCCTTAATTTCCAGGGCTGAGCCAGGCTGAATCCAGGAGCTAGGACCTTATTCCAGGAATCCCATGTGGGTGGGAGGAACAGAAACACTTGGACCATCTTCTGCTGCTTTTCCCAGGCCTTTAATAGGGAGCTGGATTGGAAGTAGAGAAACTGCACGCAAACCGGTGTCCATATAGGATGCTGGCATCGCAGGTGGCAGCTTTACCCCCTACATAATGATGCTAAAATTTGGTTAGATCACATTGAATTAAATCACTTGCTCTTTTTAAAAAAGACCATCTTGTTTGACATTGAACATGGATTTAAATTGTCAGAGTTAATAATTTGATTTGATGAAAATTATTTCATATTTTGGTACAAATATAATATAAGAAAACTTGCCTCCTCCCTGCAGTCTGTTGATGTGGATAACTTTGATGTCACTGGAGAAGTTACCAGCAAATTCAACTGGTTAACACAGGTACCTACAGGTGTATTTTCCATGTAAAACTTGGAAGACAAAATTCATTTCCCAAAACCGTCATTTATTTGACTAGTGCTTTGAGTTCGTGTCCTTATTAATAACAAAATTGTTATTACTCTCACCAAGCAGGGATAGTATTGGGTATTTAAAATTAAATATAGACTATGCAAATATTTTAAACAAGAGAAGCTTATATATACTTAATGCAAGTTACTCTGTCTGATTTCTTCTTCCTGTGTATTTTTAGACCAGATAAGAAGAGCTTTCTTCAATTCCAAAAATATCTGTGCACCTTTCTGAATGCTGTGTTTCTTGCTCTGAAGGCAGTGCTCTTTGATCTAGTACACCTAGATGTTGCTAAATTTCCTGCCTTGTCACAAGACATGTATGATTGTCCACTTTTAGCTTCCTTTGACATTAGGAGACAAATGATTTTCATGGGAGAAATTCACCTTCAGGAGTAAATGACATATCCTTAACTCTGCAAAGTATTTTCATTTCAAAAATAAAATACTTGTTCACATATAAATCACTGTGTACTGAGGGGGAAATCCAGGTAGGATAAATAAACAAATACTAGGAGAAAAATTCATTAATGTTGAAAGAGTTTTGGGTATGCATCTCTGCAGTGATATTTTCAGTTAAAGGTATGAAAAGCTTACACAAAAATGTCTTAAGCAATAATGGATTCAATGACTCACATGATTGTAGCACCCTGCTTCTTAAAGTTCCTTTACTGATTTGGTGTAGTTTGGTCTCTGACTCTATCCTCCATGTCTTTTAAACATTATTTTTCATTTTTTCTAATCTTTGATTCTTTGATAATTTCAGCATCTACTGCTTCTGTGGTATTTGATTCTGCTATTATTGATCTTGCTTACTTATCTTTTCGATGGCTTCTTGTGTATCTTCTGACTCATGATTGTGAGCTTATGTTTATGAAAATCTGATTTGTAAAATGTGTTTCCCCAGAGAATATTTATATTAACTTGTGCCAGGTACTGTGCTACCAACCCAGTCCATTCAATACTTTGGCTGAGTCTTTCGGATCACCATAAAGAGTGAATTCTGAATATAAGTCCAACTTTAGATATATACCTGGTAGGCAGGGGTTGTCAGGGAGAATTTTTTTCTTCTACATTCTGCTCTACCTAAAGTCAAAGTTGAGGCAGATGTGTATTCAATTCATCTCTCGCTTTGGGACATTCTTTTTTATTTTGCTTTCAAGGTAATACCTTTCACAGTTACCTGATTTATACAAGGATCTCTGATGCGACCTTTGACTTTTTTCGGAATCATGATTTTATCTGCTGACCTTGTAATGGAGTCGAGTATACAAAGCACCTGACCACCAAGAACTGGTCAGTGTCTCCAGGGTGAATGGCAGCCCCCGAGGAGCTCAGGCACCTCTCTGTGTTTGTATTTTACTTTTGACTGCTGTGTAATTCATTTATTTTTTTCACCAACTTAATCATAATTTTTAAAAGAGTTTTCATTTGCATTTTATTTAGCATTTCTTTTGTGTGTATGAACCAAGAATGGTTTTTGTGGACATCTAAAGTGTAACTTGGCAAAAATGGAAACTCTCAGATGGTTTATTTTTGAAATGATACTGGCATAATTATCTATCCATCTGGAAGAAAACAGGGTTGTACCACAGTGTCATACCATATACAAAAATAAGTTGCAGCTTGATTAAATATCTAATTGTGAAATATAAAACAATCTAAATGTCAGAGGAAAATTTAGAAAAAAAGATTTTTGTGACTTTATAGTATGGAGGCTGTTCCTAAATAAAACAGGAAACCCAGCTGCTATAATAGGAAAAAAACAGATATAATTGACGACATGAGAACTAAAATAAAAATGGATGATAAAAGAGAACATAAATAGAGCCAAAGGATAAATTAAATATTGGTTAGAAGTATTTGTAGCATATATGACTGAAAAAGATAACCGTTAGATGATAGTACGTATGTGCGTGCTTGTATGTGTCTGGAAAGATAGAGCTGGAGACAGAGGAGAGTAAAAGAGGGGTGGGGTGCTGAATGAGGTAAAGGACACACACAGGAATTTTACAGAAGAGAAGTCCCAAAAAGGGTCAGCCTCACCAATAGCTGTAGAGATGCAAAGAAAACAACATTCTTGTTTTTTCTATCCATTAGATTGGCAAAACTTAAAAACAGTGATGTGTCAGTCAGGATACTTCCAAATAAAGCAGTCAAAAACTTAGCTCAAAATGTCTTAAACACTAAAGGAGCTCACTGATGAGAAATCTGGAAATAGTCTTGTTCTTTGGTTTGTTAATAGAGAATCCAACAATGTCACCAGGCTACTTCTAGGTATCTTGTTTATGAGCCAGTGAACACCCTTATTGTTTAGGATATTATTATTTAACTTTCTGGCAATTAAAATTAAGAAAGATATTTCTTTGAGAGTCATAGAGGAAGAGAGAGGGAGAGAAGAATGAAGAGGAGGAGGAAGAAGAAAAAGAATAGGAGGAGGAAGAGGAGAAGGAAGAAGAAGAAGAAGAAGAGGAAGAAGAAAGAGAGAGAGAGAGAGAGAGAGAGAGAGAAGCTAGGAGTCAGAAATTTAGTCCAGGTCTCCTTCAGGGGTGGTAGGAACTCAATTAGTTGAGCCATCACTGCTGCCTCCCAAGGTCTGCATTGGCAAGAAGCTGAAATCATGAGCCAGAGATACGACTGGAACCCAAGCACTGAGATGTGGGATATGCCATAAGTGCTTGGTTAACACCACCTCTTCTGGTATAGGATATTTTTGTCCTAATATGTATCTACTTCTGCAGAATATTGGGTTTTGTGCTTAAGGAACTCAGGTTTTAAGGGAGATGAGTCAAAAAATATTTTCTTAACTTAGGTAGTTTAGTAGAAATCCCATGCATTTTAGATATCAAAGTCTTTTTCCTTACAGCAAGTTTAAGCTATATTTGGATCCTTCTCCTTTTAACCCCAGATAAGTGGTCTGGGCTTATTTCTAAGCACAGAAAGGAAAAAATGAGATGAAAACAATCAGAAAACACAACAACAATTAGTTTCTGGAAAGCTATGAACATGATCTGTCTCTCAAATAAACTTTAGGCCTGAGTTTCCATTGTTCTAGTGGTGCAGGCTGTCCAGAAAAATTATTCTTGAATTTAGGTTATCCAAAACTTAGTGACTCCAGCTGCCTGCCAGAAGAAAGAACAACTGTTCTCCCTGGAGGAAGGCACTATGATAACATTAGACTTTCCCAAGGACATGATCAGAACATGATGAAGAATAAGCAAACACAAAGATGCAAGATGACACAAGTAAGAACCAGCAAAGAGTACATGCCAGAAATAGATAACGGTACCATATATTGGAATTATCAGACAAAAATTTTAGATCAAATATTCCTCAAAGTTTAAAGATACAAAAGACAAGTTTTAAAATATTTTTAGAGAGTAAGAAACCATAAAAAATTAACCTAGCATATTTGAAAAATGTCAGAAGAAAACTTTTTAAAATTAAAGGTAACTAAATTTTAAAAATTAAAAATTATAACAAACTAAATACTCAAGGGGTAGGTTTAATGACAATTGATATACAGTGACTGAAAATAGAATTAGGGGGTTTAAATACAGGTCATAAAAATTATTTGTCATGCAGGACATGGAGGATATATAACAGAAAATACAAAGAGATGAAACAAATAAAGGAAAATGCAGAAAAGCTTAACATGTGCTTTTACATGGTGTTCCAAAAGAGAGAAAACATAATTGAGCAAAAGCAGTCTCTGTAGAGATAACAGGTCAAATATTTCCAGAGCCAGTCCACAAATTTCAGAAATTCAGTGGATATTAAGAGGACAAATGGAAAGAAATCGGAAGATGACACACCTAAGCAGATGGGCATCCTAAAAGCTGACAGAGAAGAAAGGAACTGTAGAATAGGGCTCACATTGTCTTTGTAATATCAGAGTGTTAAAAAAGAGAATGAATACATAGAATTATGTCTTCAATAGTTTGGAAGAAGATCACTGGAAAATAGAGTTCTATATCAAGCAAAAAATCTGGAAAGGATGGGGATATGGAAGATTTTCAGAGTAATGGAAGTAGACTGAATTATCAATTAGCAGATCCTTGGATACAGGAAATTGTAAAGAATATACTCAAACAAAAGAAAAGGAATAGTAAACTTCTGAGATGCAGAGAAGATGGAAAAGCAAAGAAAGTAATAAATATGTAACTAATTCTAAAGAACACTCATCTACAGCAACAAAAATAAAAATGTCTTGTGGGTCTTTGAAAAACAATATAAAATGACCATGCAATATAAAATTGGTGTACTGTGTTTTTCAAGAGAAGGGTAAATAAAGTTAAAATGGTTCCAAGGGACTCCTTTTGTCCAGGATGAATGGAAAGAGACTGTCAAGCATCTTTCTTTGAAATGTGCCCATTGTCATTTCTAAATGAATGAAACATGAGAGCATTCCTTTTAGTCTTCAATAAGAAAAAACAAAATAATAAAAACAGTCCAACAGAAGGCAAGAAAATAAAGCATGTCATAGATGTGACAAGAAGAAAGCAGCTAAATGTGTCAATAATAATTAAATGTAAATAATATAAATAACCTAAACATTCCAATTTTAAAAAATTGATTATCAAATTGGAGAAAAAAATACAGTTACATATTGTTTAAAAAATATGTATATCTCTTTGATATATGCCCCAAAAGACATATATCAAAGAGATACATGCACAACCATGCTTATAGCAGCCCCATAACCAAAATATGAAATCAACCAAGGTGTCCATCACCAGATGAATGGATAAAGAAAACAAAATGTATATTATATATACATATATATTAAATGGAATATTATTCAGCTATAAAAATAATGCAGTTGTACCATTTGCATCAAAATGGATACAACAGAAGGACGTCACATTGAGTGAAATAAGTTGGACACAGAAAGACAAATACCACATGTTCTCCCTTATATGTGGAAGGTAAAATTTAGAAAGAAAAAAATCAAAAAACAAAAAGAAAAGAATGCCTGTGATTTCAGTATTGCTGCAAATATATTTTTGTTAAACTATATTTTATATCTTTGTCAAACCAATGGTTAAGAATGTTATAATACTGTAGTTTTAATGATCTGTGATTACATTGAAGTTTACTGTGTATGAATGAAATGGTCACTTTTCCTTTTGATTATTGTTTATGACCCTTACCTGTATTACTGCTGAACTGGCGCCTTTTTGCTTTTTACTTCCTGATTGTTTTATTGAGTAGGGCATTAAGCTGTTACTGTAATGCTGATTAAAAATATAGCATGTGAAAAACTAAAAAGGAAGAAAGAAAGGAATGAAAAGAAGGAGGGGAAGGAAGGAGGGAAGGAAGAAAGAAAAAGGGAGAGGGGAAGAGGGAAGGAATCTATGGACTACATTGAATCTGTTCTCTTTGTATTAATGTTACATTAATGAGAAAAAATAAAGTATCAGAAAATAAATAAATAAAAGTGTGTATTTAAAAGGAAAGTTTAATTTGGGCATTTAGCCTATGAATTAAGATGCTAGCATCCCACATCAGAATAAATGGGTGCAAATCCTGGCTTCCTGAAAGTGCAGATCATAGAAGGCAGCCATGATGGCTCAAGTAGTTGAGTCCCCCCCACCCACATGGGAGACCTGGGTTGTGTTCCTGGCTCTTGGTTTTGGCCTGGCCTAGTCCTGGTCATTGCAGATATTTGGAGAGTGAACCAGCAGATGGAAGCTTTCTTTCTGCCTATCTGTCTGTCTCTGTGTCTCAATAAAAAGATAATATTTAAAATGAATTCTTACACATACGTAATTTTGTGATGTAAAAGATATATCATATATATTAAACAAGCAAAAGTTTTTTGTTTACTCATAATAATAGCAAAGTAAACTTTACCTCAACCAATATTACTAGAATTTTTAAAAAGGTCACTTAAGGGCCGGCGCCGTGGCTCACTAGACTAATCCTCTGCCTGCAGCGCCAGCACCAAGGGTTCTAGTGCCAGTTGGGGCACCAGGTATTAGTCTTGGTTGCTCCTCTTCCAGTCCAGCTCTCTGCTGTGGCCCGGGAGGGCAGTGGAGGATGGCCCAAATGCTTGGGCCCTGCACCCGCATGGGAGACCAGGAGGAAGCCCCTGGCTCCTGGCTTTGGATTGATGCAGTGTGCCAGCCATAGCGGCCATTTGGGGGGGTGAACCAACGGAAGGAAGACCTTTCTCTCTGTCTCTCTCTCTCTCTCACTGTCTAACTGCCTGTCAAAAAAAATACGCTTAAGAATGGTTAAAATTTCAATTTACCAATTATTCTTAATAAAATTAAATTGCTGGATATTTAAAAATATGGTCTCAAAAGTAAGGAAAATATTTACATATATATAAAGAAAACTACAAAAGTTCACAATCTCAAAGGGAGACTTTATACCACTGTCATGATATAAAGTAGATACAAAAAATTCGTGAGACTGTTTAAAGTTGAAATGACAATTTATCAACAACCTAACTTCTAATATAATTTACCACAGTTGAATATTCTTGTGGCCTTAAAGAATTGAATCAGCAATTTTAAAACAGATAGAAAATATTCCTTTAAAGAAAATTTTAAAGCTCTAGGGGTTCTACCTCTAAATTCCACTAAGCTTCTAGGAAGTGATCATTCTTATGCAAACTTCAAAGGTGCAGATAAGTAGGAAACCATACATAGCTCATATGTGCATAACCTTGCTATAAAAACCTGACAAGAGAGTATGAGAAGGGCAAATTATACACATTCTGTTTCATGAGTATGAAAAGAAGTATCCTAACTTCGACCTGAAGCCATATATGATACAAATTTCTGGGTCTCATTGTTCAAGTTTGCCCAAGATCACAAGGAAATAATCAAATATAATGATAAAACTGTTTTGTAAAAAGGGGCTGCCATTGTGGCATAATGGGTAAAACTGCCACCTATGAGACCAGCATCCCATATGGGTACTGGTTTGAGTTGTGGCTGCTCCACTTCTGATCCAGCTCCCTGCTAATGGCCCAAGTACTTGGATCTCTGCCACCCACTGGAGAGACCTAGAGGAAGCTTCTGGCTCCTGGCTTAGGTCTTGCCCATCCCCAGCTGTTCTGGCTATATGGGGAGTGAATCAGTGGATGGAAGATTTCTTTCTCTGTCTCTATCTCTCTCTCACTCTTTGTAACTCTGACTTTCAAATAAATAAATAAATCTTTCAAAAAAAAAAAAAAGGGTAGGAGAATAGCTATTCTTCAAATAGGATAATGGCCACCCTGGGGGAAGGGGTATAGTTGTGGTGGTATCCCAGAGCAGGGAGTGTAGAGCAGTGTGTTATGCATGGGAGTTTATAATGATTTGTTATATTCTACCTATATGTTGGATGCACTTTTCTGCATAATCACTATACTTCACAACAAAATAATAGCAGAACATTAAGTTTCAAAGTCACTGATTTTAGTTCAACCTGTATAAGTATATTAAGTATATTATATTATATTAACTCTTGGAATTGGCATTGGGTAGAGCAGACAGGCATAGGACATTATGAAGCTCTTTCTTTGTAAATTCCTTATTTTATCTGGCTGGTTTTGTGGCACACATATTCATTAGACAAAGTCTCATGAATCAAAAGTTACTGTGATGATTGAAAAGTGTTTCAAAGTCATGTGATTTCCTTCAATTCCATTTAGTAGAACTTAGACTTTCAGTTGGTCTTACGACTGTCCACCTAACAAAGTTTCAGCTGCTCCTGTTGCTAAATGTGATCCTGTAACTAAGTTCTGTGCAATGAGAGATGGTGTTTTTTTAGTAATTCTGAGAAAGTTCACTAAAACACAACTGGTACATTGTCATGCCATGTTCCTTCATGCAGCCTGGGTGTAAAGGTGGGAATTCTTGCAGCTGCCTCTACCTGTAAGGATGATGGCAACACAGCAGGAATGACAGCTGGGGCTTAGAGGAGCTGGGCTCTGAAAAGATCATGGAGCCACTGTGCTAACATCGAACAAACTACTTGCTTTCAAATTTCTTTTACATGAGAGAAAATAGGAAGCTTTAACTTATTTTTTTTCCTATTACTTTTAGTTAAACCCAGTTGTAATTAACATAGAAGTATCACAAGAAATCATCCTGCATTCTACCTGCTAATGAGTTGTATCTGCCCCATGGAGAGATACATTTGACCTATATGATATCTGGGAGAGAAATATTTTTGAATGTTTATAATGTAAAAAATTAATGGGGCTGGTGCTGTGGCATAGCATATTAAGCCACTGCCTGCAATGTTGGCATCCCATATGGACATCAGCTCAATTTCCTGTTGCTTTACTTCTGATCCAGCTCCCTGCTAATGCACGTGGGAACTCAGTGGAAAATGGCTCAAGTCCTTGGGTCCCTATACCCATGAGAGAGACTGAAGAAACTCCTGGCTCCTGGCCTTAGTCTGACCCAGCCCTGGCTGTTGCAGCCATTTGGGAATGAACCAGCAGATGAAAGACAGATTCTCTCTCTCTCTCTCTCTCTCTCTCTCACCCTCTCCCTCTCTTTGTCACTCTGGCTTTCAAATAAAATTTTAAAAATCTTAAAAAATTAAGAGTCTAATGTGGTTTAAACGTTTGTGTCTCCCTCCCCTTGAATGTATATGTTCAAGTCCTAATCCCCAAGGAGATGGTACTAGGAAGTAGGGTCTATGGGGAGGTGATAAAGTCATGAGGACAGAACCCTCATGAGTAGAGTAAGCTCCCTAATAAAAGAAGCACAGTGAAGCTCTTTTGCCTCACCATGTGAGGATGCAGCAAGAAGTTTCCATCTTTTAAAGAGAGAGAGAGAGAGAGAGAGAGAGAGAGAGAGAGAACGAGAACTCACAACATCCTGAATCTGCTTGTGCTTTCATGTTGGATTTTCCAGCCTACAAAGCTGGGAACAATACGTTTCTGTTGTTTATGATATTATGTTTTTAGCAGCCCAAATGGCCTAAAGACAGCATCTTAATTTAAAGATCAAAATTGCTGGCTTGTCTTTAAACGTGAGAAAGATTGGGATCTCGAAGGTCTCTCTTGTGCTGTTGGTAGGCTGGAGCACAACAGTGACTGACTTGCTTATTAGGTATGGGTTCTTCCTGTTTATCTCATACATTCACTATGTCTTGAGTTTATATCTACTGTGCTAAAATTTCCACTACCAATGGTGTAGTGTGTTTTCTGTTTTATATGAGTTATTCTGTTTAATATGTTTTCTCCCTTAATAACAAACATATGTATTTTTCTATGAGAAATAATCCTGTTTTGTTGCTTCTTTCATGGCTGGGTTGCATCTCATTTTGTAATCAAAATGACTTCTGATAACTAAGGGAGTGTCAGAGACATGCTCAAAGAAATAGCTATGATGTCAAAATAACATCAAGAACACTGTAAATTTGCCCATGAAAACTCATCCAAGATAAGGTCAGAAAACCTTGGCTGAAGAAACTTGTCATTTATACTGTTAATTTTAATAGGAGTTGCGGTTTAGTTCATGTTTACACTAATTATAACTATTCATATGGAAATATTCAACAAAGCCCATCAAGTTCCAGATATCTTTGTTTCCATTTTGCTACCAAAGTATCAAGTGCTTGAGAGGATAAGTGTAGAAATAATTTGAGTTTTCTTTCTTGATTTCAATATATAGTTTTAATAATTATAGTGTGATTTAAATAATTAAGTTCCAATAAAGAAAATAAAGACACAAATTGTTTATTTATTTTATTTGTATGAATCTCATAAATAAAACATTAAGAACATAGTAATCCTTCCCACCACATCTGCCCTTCTCACCCACTCTCCCTCAATTCCTCCTACCTCTCCTGTTTGGTCCTAGAAAGGAAAGGAAACAGAATGAAAGAAAGAAAAAAAGAAAGAATGGGATAAAAAAACCAAGAGACTTTTTCCTCAACAGTCTAATCAAGGGCGGTTTGTTGTTGCTTCTCCAAGGTGATTTTGCTGTTTTTTTTTTCTTCCCTTCTTCTTTTCCCTTCCTTCCTCCCCCTTCTTTCCTTTTTGGAAATTAATTGTTTTTAGAGAAGAACCCAAGGATGATACATCTTTTTTGAGCTCTTAGACGTAACTATAAATTATGAGACATAATAATATCCTCCATTTAATACACTAAAATGAAGTGATTCTTGAGAACAAGTTTTACTATTAAGTTGCATGTTATAACTCTTTGTGGACAGAGGTCCTGCATGAGAAGTTAGTGCACAGTGATTCTTGTTGTTTATGTAACAAATAACACTCTTATGTATGACATCAGTGATCACCAAAAGCTCTTGACATGAGCTGCCTTGGCTATGGAAGCCTTTTGGATCCACTGTCTCTACAAGTAAATAACCAAAGTGGAAGTTCTCTCCTCCCTTCAGAGGAAAGTACTTCCTTCTTTGGTGGTTACTTCTTTCCACTGGGGGTCTCACCCACAGGGATCCTTTATATAAGACATTTTTAACCAAAGTATCTTGGCTTTCCATGCTGAAATGCTCCTCCTGGGTTTTCCAGTCAGAACAGAATGCCTTAAGGACTGATTCTGAGGTCAGAGTGCTACATAAAGCAATTTTTATTCTATGAGTCTGCTGTATGGACTGCTTCCCATGTTGGAGCCTTCACTCACTTTACTTCTGTCTATTGTTGTTTCCAAACACTTAGTTCTATTTAAATGACCACTTTAAATGTTGATCTTATCTATATGGTCACTTTACCCCTTAGTCCTATCCATTTGATCTTTATCACACGTAAGCTGCTATTTTTATCAGCCAGCTTAAGGGATTTTGGGGTCTTATGGCTAGTTCTTAAGTTGCACCCTTAGAAGTAAGTCCATATGAATGTATGTGGGACTATACCACTTTGCAGTTGCAAACTTCATACATTTCACAATTACAACTTTATGATCTTGGTGATTCTCCCCACTGTGCCCACCCTCCCACCCTCACTCCCACCCCCCTTCCTCTTCCCTTTCTTATTTTCACTCTTATTCTTTACTAAGATCTGTTCTCAATTAACTTTGTACATATATGATTAACTCTATGTTAAGTATAGTAATGAATTGTATGAAAGAGAAAAAGATAAAGAAAATACTATAAAGAAAGGAAAAGATAAACAAAGATATAGAATAAGAAGCTGTTCCTCAACAATCAAGAGAACAGCTGTTCATAATCATTGCTTCTTGAAGTGTCAATTTCATTTCTACATGTTGTCTTTTAGGTGCTCAATTAGTTATCACATGTCAAAGAGAACAAACACAATTTTTGCCTTTGGGACTGGCTTATTTCACTATGTATGATGTTTTCTAGTTTCATCCATTTTGTTGCAAATGACTGGACTTTTTTTTTACTGATGTGTAGTATTCCATGGTGTATATATCCCATAATTTCTTTATGCAGTCTGCAGTTGACAGGCATTTGGGTTTATTTCATGTCTTTGCTATTGTGAATTGAGCTGCGATGAACATGGAGGTACAGATAGCTCTTTTTTATGCTGATTTCATTTCTCTTGGGTAGATTCCCAGGAGTAGATGGCTAGGTCATATATAGGTCTATATTCAGACCTCTGAGGTATCTCTACACTGTTAAAGACACAATATTAAAGTGTGGGTGCTTTATTTACTTTTGTACAGTTTTGACCTTCTTCCATCATCCTATCCTTGGTTATGTAAACAGAAAAAGGAAAATATCTTCACAGTTGTGGTAGGTGTACAATATATTAAGTGCATGTTCAAATTGGTCTTTAACTTAAACAAACCAAAAGTTTGCATCTAAAGGCAGATAAGCTGCTAAAACATTGGAATCAGATTTATCAAAAGTGTGTCATTTTAAATCATGCTAAGTCTAAAAATTTCAGACCCAGGAACAGAAATTTAAAAGTCTTGAGTCTTTGGAAAGATATCTGTTTCTCTTCCTTTCTATGGTTGTCTGTCTGAGAGATATTCCTTGCTGTAGTCAGGATAAGATGATACATTCATGCTGTGAGATACTTATGGGACCCCTTGTGGAACTGTTCTGCCATCGCATGAACAAATCCATTTATAGCTCACCTCTGAGGATTCAGGGGAGCACACCTGACAGGTGTGTCAGACAGGCTTTATTTTCCTCCTCATCAAGTGAACGGTGCTATGATTTTTTTTTTTTGGAAGACACTCTGAAATGTAAGCACACAAAGAGGTAAAATGGGTGTTTCAAATGTTTAATATAGGAAGTGTTTCTTATCTACAGAAACAAGTACACTGATTTAAATTACAAAATTTTATTCTTGATGATGGAATGGGAAACTGAAAGCAAAACCCACAGCCAATTCTAAACTGAGGATGCCGCATTATACAAGACTCTGTTCTCTCAGTCATGTAAATAAAATTATCCTTTTACTGATACTTTTTTGGTGATTATTATGTGCAGGACTTTGAGCTAGGTCAAAATGTGATTATTCCACATCTATCATTTCCTAGTGACCGAGGTTCTTTTTGTGAACCTATTTGCTGGGGAAAAGTCACAGTAACACAGGTTTTAGGAGAGAGATGTGCTACTTTTTCCTTGTCATCAATATTTTAAATGCCTTCTACTATGAGCTGGGTAACAGAGACCTGAGGTACTAATACTGCTTCCAAGGAACTTTCCTTTTTCCCATGTAAAGGTTGTATTAAAGGGGGAAAAAGCCCTAAAGTATTCCTTGAGTAATTATTATCATGTAATTCTTTATAAACATGTATTATTTGAGAATATGTGTTTGTATGATAGAGAAAAAGCATGATTTTTGTTTGGGGCATGCCCAGAAAGTAAGAAAAACTAACTGTGTAACTCATTTAAATTTGTTTTACATTTTATCAATCTGACCTGTGCTTGAATGAAAGTTCTTCATACCCTTTATGCTGGTGATTACATTCTTCAATCTAAATTAATGTTTTATTTCTTTAAGATATAGAAATATTACTATTTGCAAACTAGTATGCCAATAGTTAAAAGAAGATTTGCAGCCTTTATTGTTCCTCTCCTACCTCTAAAAACCCAATAGCACAAGGCAAACCTGCCCATAAATATTCGTTATGTGTGATGCCACCTGCCTGCTATCAGATTATGAAACCTAGCCAGATGAAAACAATGTATGCAAGCAGCCATTTATAAATTGAGTACTCAACAATGGAATGGCCTGCCAATAGTTCATCAGATTCAGTAAAAAACAAGAAATAATTGTCATCTTATTTCTGTCCCTATCTTGGCTTGGTTGAATCAGTAGAAAATTGTCAGCCTTTGTTGAGATTGTGAGGTTCATGTTGAACACAATTAATCATTTTTTAAAAGAATTTTTCATTTATTTGAAAGAGTTATAAAGAGAGGGAGAAACAGAGAGAGAGAGAGAGAGAGAGAGAGAGAGAGAGAGAGATATCTTCCATCCTCCGGCCCACTCCCCAAATGGCCACAATGGCCGGGGTGGGACCAGGCCAAAGCCAGTAGCTTGGAGCCTCCTTCAAGTCTCCCATGAGGGTACTGGGGCCCAAGGCCCTGGGCCATCATCTGCTGCTCTCACAGATACACCAGCAGCAGGGAGCTGGATTGGAAATGGAGCAGCCAGGACTGAAACCTGCCCCCACTCAGGATTTAACCTTCACAGGTGGTGGCCTAACCCACTATAACAAAGTGCCAGCCCCACATACAACTCTTTTTGATGTGGTTGCTCTCATGGTGTGCAGACCATTTTTCTGCTACCTTTGGTGGAGCATTTTGGATGGATCTTAGTGAGCTAACTTGTAAGTGGGTTGTTCTGATGAAATTTTATAATGGTCTCTGTGAAGCAGCAGATTAGGACAAGCTCCTGGTGGGAGAAGCAGGAGTGAAGGGCAGGTCTGAACACCATCACATGGGACTGTGAGTCAAATAAACCAGTATCTGAGATGTAATTCCTTAGTCTGTTCTACTTCATATTCTAGAACAGTTACGTGTTCTTTCATGATATGCTGATTCATCATGAATGGCATATCTCATGATGATCTTTTTCTTACCTGCCTCTTTCTGTGTTTGCACACACAGTTTTCTCCATATTGTTACTAGCAAAAATGCTTTGCACATGTTCTCTAGGGCTCAGGTGTTTCTTAGTAGAATCTTAACCCATAAGGACAGTATCCTACTTCTCCAGCATCCCTCTAGAGAGTACTCTCAGTGAGTACTACATAGAGCAATCCATTTGGATCTAACGTTCAAACTCACTGCAACAAGAAACCAATTATACATGAGTTACTGTTATTACCAACCAAAGGTTTAAAATAATAGTTCCTCTATATAAGGATGCTGTGAAGTGGCAGATTATTAAGGGAGTTCCTTCATGAAAGTTTGGGAAATTTCCCACTGCCTATCATGCCCCTCTGTTTTTGATAAGAGAAATTGTTCCTATTGAGGTAATCAGTGCTGTAGTTCTGAAAGTCTTAGGGATAATGTGTTCTCTGTTCTGTTGCATCTGTATAGTCTGTTTCCATTCCCCCCTACTCATACCTAGAACCCTGTGAAGTAAACAAAGTCTTTTTGATTGAAGTTATAGGCCTGAGCCACAGAAGTTTTGTAGGAATGGTGGATGGACAAAATGTCACCACATTATTCAACTGATGGTGGTGGCATTTCCTCCAGGTCCCAAGACAGGAACAGGCCCACCAGAAGACATCTTGGGCAATATTATCATTTGGCTGATTTATTACCTGAGTAGATCTCAAAACCAAAAGCTGGGGAAAGAAATGTCTCCATTTTGGGGCTTGGGTTGGAGTTTAGTAGGCAATTGAACACTGGATTTTTATGCATTCTTGAATTGAACCTTGAAAAATGGTCTATTTTCACTTGGGAAAAACTAATAAGAGGAAGAGGAGTGATTTTAGTGCTAAATTAGTCTGTAGCTCCTTGAGGGGTGCTTTGGGCCCTTTAAAATTTTTTGTAGCTCCTTGCTGCAGTGAGTGACTTTTATAAGTGAAGCACTGATGTTGAAAAGCTTCACAAAAAATGCCTCTGTCTGGCAATCTCTCTTTTTTTTTTCTTTTGCATAGCTTTGTTTTTATGTACAATTGCCCAACCAGTACATAGCTCTTCAGTCCCTCTGTTCTCAGATAGTTTTCTGTTTGTTGTTTCATTGCAAAGCCTTCATTTTTGGTCAGTCAAATACCATTCAAATATACTGGGGAAATGTGTCTATAAACTGAATGTAAATATTACATGACTACCAGTGGCCAATTTGAATCATTTGGAGCAATCAATCAAGTACAAACTTTCATCTCCTAACAGTTTATGCTAAGAAATATAAATTAATTAATTTGTAGATCTGGCAAATCTCATAAATATCAAAACTTTTCCTCAGTTTTGATAAGGAAGAAGAGCTCAGCAGGGGAAGAAATGTGGGGACCAGCCTGCGTGGCCTGATCTTTGCTCTTTCATCTGGAGGAATTTCACTTTTAAAGAAAGAAATAGGAAGTGGTGAGGAGATATCAGGGTAGTGTACTGTTCTGGGAGAAGCACATGCACCTAAACCAGTTCTAAATTTGGGCAGTAGCAACCACCAGTGACTTTCACCATAACCATTCCCCACTGGACCTCTAGGGAAAGCAGCGAAATTCACAAATGAAAGTTCCTTCCTTCCTTTCTGTCGGCCTCCCTGTCTTCCTCTCTCCCTTCTTTCCTTCTCTTACCTTGCTAATACAATGGGATCTCTGTATCTGCGGGTTCTTCATCCAACAGATTGAGCAAACTTCATATGGAAAATGCTAGAAAAAAATTGGCTCTGTCATGAACAGATACAGACTTCTTTTCCTTGTCATTATTTTTTAAACAATACAGTATACCAGCTATCTAAGTAGCATTTTCATTATGTCAGGTATTATAATTAATCTTGCAATGATTTAAAGTGTATGGGAGGCTGTGTATAGGTTATATGCAAATATGACATTTTTATATAAGGGACTTGAGCATCCACAGATTTTGAACCAATCCCCCAGGATGTCGAGGGATGACTGTACTTCCTTTCATTGCATTTTCTAGGCTTAATGTATTCTAGAGCTTATATAGGGGAGATATTTGTGAGCAAGACTTTCACACATCCAGGCTGGTGCTTTTCTCTCATTTTCCCCATCCGCTTCCATTTAATTTGTTAGGGAGTGAAATAAGTTGAGTCAGCAATACAGCTGCCCAGACCTCACTTTTGGAATTCAATGCTTCCCCCATGGAGCTGCTTATTCCATGGAGAATGCATCTCAGTGGGCACAGAAAATGCCTCAAATTTGGAAATTATCAAATAATAGTAGTTCTGTGATTAAGAATGTAGAACTTGCTAGAAAAATTAGTATGCTTGCCAAAGGTAACTATTATTAAAATGTATTTTTGCTGCATTATTGCCTTATATCATGATCTATTGAGTGTAATCTTACAATTTTTCTTCATTTATGTCCTCTTGAGATTACAACAACATTTGGCTTAAAGCGAAGTTTTACAAATGTTTTCTTTTAAAATCACTCAGTGTTTAAGGAGTTCTTTCTGGATGGTGTTGCTAGCTTTTTCTGGATGGTGTTGCTAGTTTTCTTGTAGCTGAGTAATCTTTTTGTTTTCTTTTCCCTTTACTAACAGTCAATCAGTAAATTTGTTCACAGAAGTAGAAACAATTGCCCATCTGCATGAATATCCTGAAAGTAGTCACCATCCATAGAGCAGTGTGCCTCTCTGAAGATTATTCTGTTTTAAGGGTTGCTGACCTTTGCCTCATTATTAGTTGCCATAGTGATGATCTGAGTGCTGCTTAGTAGAGCTTTAATGAAGTGAAGACAGGGGGCTTTTCAATGCTAGTGTTTGTATTGACAGTTCCTCACAACACATACCAAAATGAAATTTAATTATATAAATGCCTATAGTAGCAGAATTTTATTTTTAAATCTGTATAAAGAGATGTTTTTAAAAAATAAACTGCTGTAAGCAATTAAATGCATTCTGTGGTGTTCTTAGACATAAGTGTATAGGTAACAATCTGAAAGATCATTATGAAATGAGAATAAGTTATTTAATAATAGCAAACATGAGAAGGTTCAAGTACTATGGTTAATGGCTTCTAAAACAAGGTCAAGGCACCTGTTGTAAGGAACACTCCAATCAAGTTCTCCTTGTATGTTCCTATACAAATTCTTCTTCTTTTTTTTTAGATTTATTTATTTATTTGAAAGGCAGAGTTACAGAGAAAGAGAGAGTCAGAGTCAGAGAAAGAGGTCTTCCATACACTGGTGTACTCCCCAAATGACTACAATGGCTGGAGCTAAGCCAGGCCAAAGCCAGAAACCAGGAGCTTTTTCCTGGTCACCCAAATGGATGCAGGGGTAAAAGCACTTGAGCCATCTTCCACTGCTTTCCTAGGCACACCAGTATGCAGCTGGATTAGAAGTGGAGCAGCTGGAATTCAAACTGGCACCTATATGGAATGTTGGTAATGCAGGCAGCACCTTAATCTGCTATGCCACAGTGACGGCCCTTCTGTACAAATCAAACCCAAGGGAAGGAGATTACGGCTCCAGTTTATGGGAAGATATGTTTAAAAAAAAAGTGGAGAGAGAGCAATCTCAGTGAAGAGTTACAGAGAAAACAGCAGAGGAAACTATACAAATTAGAGGGACACTGTGGACATACATGGAGGGTGTGGACATGCATAACTCAGGACCCCAGTAGCTGAGAGTCTCAGAACCAGCTTTGGAGTGAGTTGAGATCAGATTGTAGCAGCACGAGCCACTGGCAATAAAGCTATGGGAAAAGCCTGGTGTGAGTCCAACATGAAGCTTTGTGAGAGGCAGTATATCTGCCAAACCAGAAGGGGAAAAATAGGGTATGCTTCTCTCTCCCTGACCACCTGGCACTGGCGTTCTGAAACTAGCTGAGAGAGGATGGGCACCATTTTGGGTGTATGCAACAGCTGTGCCAGACTGTCTCCAAGTGCCCAGCAACCAGCCGAGAGGGGATGCCCCAGTCTGACTGGAAGAATTTACAGGAGGCTGGGAGCTCATGACTGTGGGAGCCTTGTGTGCAGAGACTGTGAAAATACTGTGGCTGTGTTGGAGGGCACATGCTTGGAGCTCTCTGATTCCCTGGTGAGGGTCATTGCTGCAAGATCAGTGCTCACACCAACGACTGAGCAGATCCTTTGTGTGATTATTGTGGCAGCAAGGATGAAAACTGTACCCACTGGGGCTAGTAGCTAGACACTTGTCTCTTTTTTATTTATTTATTTGACAGGTAGAGTTGCAGACAGTGAGAGAGAGAGACAGAAAGAAAAGTCTTCCTTCCGTTGGTTCACTCCCCAAATGGCCGCGACGGCTGGTGCTGCACCGATCTGAAGCCAGGAGCCAGGTGCCTCTTCCTGGTCTCCCATATGGGTGCAGGGGCCTAAGCACTTGGGCCATCCTCCACTGCCTTCCCGGGCCACAGCAGAGAGCTGGACTGGAAGAGGAGCAACCAGGACTAGAACCCGGTGCCCATATGGGATGCTGGTACTGCAGGCAGAGGATTAACCAAGTGAGCTACAGCACCGGCTTTGCATTTGTCTCCTTTGAGGAAAGATGGTGAGCATGAGAATATGCCACCAAAGCATAACAAACCTCCCCTCTGATTAAAAAAAAAGATTTTTTCATGCTCATATTGGTTGTCACCTTAGACACTCCCTGTACACTGGAGCACTGAACAGAATTCTTTGACCACACCCAGCACACACCTCTGATATTCTCTGAAAGAACAGACACTCCTCTAAGCCACAGAGGCATAGTTCAAAGGTAAAAGCCATAACAGGAAAAATAAATCAACGAGTATCACCACAAATGCCTAATAATAAACACAGCAATTCAAGAAACAAGAATAACGAAGACAACATGATGCCCCCAAAAGAACACACTTCAATACTAGAATGTGAAGATAAAGATATTGATGAAATGCCAGAAATGGGATTCAAAAAATTGATCATAGGATTACTCAGAAATAATCAGAAGCAAATTCATGAACTAAAGAAATCTGTACATGACATGAATGAAAATTTTCCCACAAAAAAGAAATTCCAGATTACTTTCAGAGGATCTCCAGTTAGACTGACAGTGGACTTCTCATCAGAAACCCTACAGGCTAGGAGAGAATGACAAGATATATTCCACATCATAAGAAAAAAGAACTGTCAACCCAGAATACCATACCCTGCAAAGCTCTCATTTAAAAGAATTTGTCACCCCTCGTCTAGCCTTGCAAATGATGCTTCAGGATGTGCTACACACAGAAACACAGAAACATGATCATAACTGTGAAAGAAGGTGAAGGCAGAACATCTCCCAGTTAAAATACAAAGGAAGTCCAAAGTAAACAATGGGAATATTTATGGAAAAATGGAAGAGCTAAGTTGTTACTTATCAATAGTCATCTTGAATGTAAATGGCCTCAACTCTCCAGTTAAAAGATGCAGACTGAATGGATTAAAAGACAAAACCCATCAATTTGCTGCCTACAAGAAACACATCTCACCAACAAAGACACATGCAGACTGAAGGTGAAACGATGGGAAAAGATATTCCATGCTAACAGAAACCAAAAAAACAGTTGGTGTAGCCATCCTAATATCAGACAAAATAGACATTAACACAAAATCTGTTGAAAGAGACAAGGAAGGGCACAATGTAATGATTAAGGGATCAATTCAACAGGAAGATGGCACTATTATAAATGTATATGCATCTAATTACAGAGCACCTGGCTATTTAGAAGAAATGTTAATGGATCTAAATGGAGACATAGACTCCAAAAAAAAAAAAAAATAGTAATGGGGGACTTCATTACTCCAATTTCAGCAATGGACAGATCTTCCAGACAGAAAATCAGCAAGGAAACAACAAAGTTAATTGACATGATAGACCAAAACAACCTAATGATATCTACAGAACTTTTCATCCTACAGTTGCAGAATATGCATTCTTCTCACCTATGCATGGAACTTTATCTAGGATAGGCCACAGACTAGGCCATAAAGCAAGTCTCAGCACATTCAAAAGAATTGAAATCATACCGTGACTCTTCTCTGTCCACAATGGAATGAAGTTGGAAATCAACAACTCAAGAATCTTTAGAACATTTATAAACACATAGAGACTGAACAACATGCTCCTGAATGAACAGTGGGTTATTGAGGAAATCAAAAGAGAAATCAAAAAATTCTGGAAATGAATGAAGAAAGCAATACAACATATCAAACATGTGGGATACAGCAATAGCAGTGTTAAGAGGAAAGTTTTAGCAATTGATGCCTATATCAAGAAATTGGAAAGGCACCAAATCAATGAGCTATTGATACATCTCAAGGACCTAGAAAAACAACAGCAAGCCAAATCCAAAACTAGTAGGAGAAAAGAAATAATTAAAACTAGTGAAGACAAAAAGTCTTTTTGTACATGTATTTGAGTTTTACTGCATTGTATATTTTTTCATTTGGTACACAAATAAATGTATTCTTCATAGTTTTATTCTTTTAACATGTGAACTATTAAACTTTACTCTGGTTCCTAACATTAAAAAAAAAAACTAGTGAAGAAATAAACAAAATTTAAACAATACAAAAGATCAGCAAAATGAAAAACTGTTTTTTTTTAAATATATAAAATTGACACACCATTTTCCCAAGTAACCAAAAAAAAGGGAGAAGACTCAAATCAATAAAATCAGAGATGAAAAAGGGAATGTAACAATAGATACCATAGAAAAACAAAAAGAATCATCAGAAATTACTACGAAGAGCAGTATGCCAACAAATTAGGAAACCTAGAAGAAATGGTTAAATTCTTCGACACATACAGCCTACTAAATTGAGCCATAAAGACTTAGAAAATCTAAGCCAACTAATAACTAAGACAGAAATTGAACCAATAATAAAGACCCTCCCAGAAAAGAAAATATCCTCCCAGCAAAGACCAGATGGCTTCACTGCTGAATTCTACCATAAATTTAAAGAACTAACTCCACTTCTTCTTAAGCTATTCAAAGTAATTGCAAGGGAGGGAATCCTCCCCAACTCCTTCTATGAAGCCTGCATCTCCTAAATTCCTAAACCTGAAAAAGATAGAACAGAGAAAGAGAACTACAGACCAATTTCCTTGATGAACATAAATGTAAAAATCCTCATCAAAATACTAGCCAAATAAATCAAACAACACATCAGAAAGATCATTCACCCAGATCAAGTGGGATTTATCCTTGGTGTGCAGTGATGGTTCAACATTTGCAAATCCATCAATATCATATATCACATCAACAAATTGAATAACAAAAAGCATATGATTATCTCAATAGATGCAGAGAAATGTTTGATAAAATACAACACCTTTTCATGATGAAAATCTGAAGCAAATTGAGAACAGAAGGAACATTTCTCAACACAATCAAGATAATTTATTACAAATCCATGGCCAGCACCCTATTGATTGGGGAAAAGTTGAAAGCATTCCCACTGAGATCTGGAACCAGTCAAAGAGGTCTACTCTCACTATTGCTATTCAATATAGTCCTGGAAGTTTTAACTAGAACCACTAGGCAAGAAAAAGAAATCAAAGGGATATAAATTGGGAAGGAAGGCAACTATCCCTATTTGCAGATGACATGATTCTATACATATAGGGGATCCAAAAGACTCCACCAAGAGGTTATTGTAACTCATAGAATTTGGTAAAGTGGCAGGATATAAAGTCAACATGGAAAAATCAATAGCCTTTGTATATACAATAATGCCATAGCTGATCAAGAACTTCTAAGATCAATTCCTTGCGTAATAGCTACAAAAATATCAAATACTTTGGAATAAATTTAACCAAGGATGTCAAAGATCTTACAAGGAGAAATACAAAACATTAAAGAAAAAAATAGAAAAAGACACAAAAAAATGGAAAAACCTTCCATGTTCATGGATTGGAAGAATAAATATCATCAAAATGTCCATACTTCCAAAAGCAACTTACAGATTCAATGTGATACCAATCAAAATATCAAAAACATTCTTCTCAGATCTAGAAAATATGATGCTGAAATTCATGTAGAGACACAGAACACAAATAGCTAAAGCAATCTTATACAACAAAAACAAAGCTGGAGGTGTCACGATACCAGATTACAAAACATAGTACAGGGCAGTTATAATCAGAACAACCTGGTACTGGTTCAAAAGCAGATGGATAGATCAATGAAATGCCAGAAATCAACCCACACATCTACAACCAACTTATCTTTGACAAAGGAGCTAAAATCAATCCCTGGAGCAAGGATGGTCTCTTCAACAAATGGTGCTGGGAAAACTGGATCTCCACATGCAAGCATGAAACAAGTCCCCTACTTTACACCTTACACAAAAATCTACTCAAAATGGATTAAATACCTGAATTTATGACCCAATACCATGAAATTATTTGAGAAGACTGGGGAAACTCTGCTTAGGCAGAGTTCTCGGAAAGGACCCCAGAAGCACAGAAAATCAAAGCCAAAACTGAAAAATGGGATTACATCAAATTGAGAAGCTTCTCCTGCAAAGAAACACTCTGCAAAGTGAAGAGGCATCTGACACAATGGGAGAAATTGTTTGCAAACTATGTAACTGATAAAGGATTGATAACCAGTATATATAAAGAGCTCAAGAAACTCAGCAACAACAAAACAACCAATCCAGTTAAGAAATGGGCAAAGGACTTAAACAGGCATTCCTCAAAAGAGGAAATTGAAATGGCCTACAGACACGTGAAAAAATGCTCCAGATCACTAGCCATCAGGGAAATGCAAAAGCCATTATAATGTGGTCTTACCTCACCCTCCTTATAATGGCTTTCATACGGAAATCAACAAACTACATTGTTGATGGGAATGTAAACTGCTACAGCCAATGTGAAAGATTTATGGAAATACCTCAGAAATCTGAATATAAACCTACCATAAGACCCAGCCATCTCATTCCTGGGAATTTTCCCAATGCAAATAAAATCAGCATATGAAAAATTTATCTGTACTCCCATGTTTATTTCAGCTCAATTCACAATAGCTAAAATATGGAATCAACCCAAATGTCCATTAACTGAAGACTGGATAAAGAAATTATGGGATATGTACACCATGGAATACTACACAGTGGTAAAAATATGAAATCTGGTCATTTGCAACAAAATGGATGAAACTGCAGAACATCATACTTAATGAAATAAGCCATTCCCAAGGACAAATGCCATTTATTCTCCCTGATCTGTGATAATTAATAGGGCAGCTAAAAGGTAATCTATAATGTGAAATTGATACTTTGAGATGCAATGACTTTGAGCAGCTCTTGTTTTCACTGTTGAGGAAGTTTTTTTTTCATACAATTTCATGAAACTTTACTTAGTATAGAGTTAGTTGTATATGTATAAATTTAACTGAAAATAGAATTTAGTAAAAGACAAGAATGGGAATAGGAGAGGTAGGAGGAAGAAGGGTGTGAGTGGGTGCAAAGGGTGGGTAAGGTGGGAAGAATCACTATATACCTAAAGTTTTATTTAAGAAATGCATGAAGTTTGTATTCCTTAAATAAATGGTTTCTGGGGAAAAAAAAACCCAAGGGAAGCCAAGTTGGTGATCAGCTGAAATTCACTGGGCAAACTAGAAGAGCATGTTTCTTAAGTTCACTTGGCAGTTTTAATTCTTTTATTTACTGAGAGTAGATAGACTACTATTTTTAGCATTATCTATTATATATATCAATCATATCTATCTATAGATGAACAAACTTCTGAGGAATTTGATTTTTCTTTAGAGTTAGTAACAGTTGTTTTCAAGTGATATTTATGTAGTTTTGATTGTGTAAGTAATATGAAAATAAAGTTAATATAATAAGCTCTTTAGCACTGTTGGTGCAAAGAAAGAGGTCTGAGCAACGGCCTTATTTACAAGGTCCATTGTCATTGTCATTTATTTAGACTCTAAAGTGCAGGTATTATAATATTGCTTTCCAGGCCTGGTCTCTGACCCTCTCCATATCCTATACAGAGTTAGCTGGTGTTGTAGTTTGCTCTAGATTCAAAGCCAGAAGGTGGCAGCCCATACCTGGAATCGAGCTTCTTATTTTTATTTAAGATTTTTTGTTTATTTGTTAGAGAAGTAGGGTTACAGACAGAGAAAAGGAGAAACAGAGAGGTAAAGAGAGGTAAAGTCTTCCATCCTCTGATTCAATCCCCAAAGGGCCACAACAGTCAGAGCTGGGCCAATCCCAAGCCAGGATCCAGAAGTTTCTTCTTGGTCTCCCACATGGGTACAGGGGCTCAAGCACTTGGGCCATCTTTTCTGCTGCCTTCCCAGGCCATAGCAGAGAACAATATCAGAAGATGGGCAGCCGGAACACGAACTGGTTCCCATACAGGGTGCCACGTAAGCCTACTTTGCCACTGTGCCAGCACCCTGGAATCCAGCTTCTGTGTCTTTCTGGAGAGTCTGCATGCTTCTTCTATATATTTGAGGATCTGAGTCTCCTCAATTCTGTTTCTTTAATGTATGAAATATCAGGGTACTTCAAAAAGTTCATGGAAAGAGGGAATGATAAGTTTATTTTAGTGCAAAAGTTTTTGAAATGCATGCAGGTTTTTTTTTTTTCATGATACACATTTTCCACGAAATTTTTGAAGACTTCCTCAAGCAACCAAAGGTTGTTATAAACAAAAATTAGCATCTATGATGTTGGGACATGGGGATTAAATTAAATTTTGGGGGAAACTTAATTTAGTGAATGAAAAGAAGGTGAATAATGTGCCAATTTCAAGTGTCAAAATGACCTCTGAAAAACACAGGAGGCACTATCTCCCTGTGATGGGACTAGGAAAGAAGTACTTGAGCCCCTGCATTCATGTGGGAGTCCCTGATGAAGCTTCTGGCTTTCACCTGTCACAGTCCCCCGGCTGTTGAGGCCATTTGGGGAGTGAACCAGTGGATGGAAGATTTCTGTTTCTCTCTTTTTCTCTGTAACTCTGCCTTTAAAATAAAAAATAAATCTTTAAAAAGAAAAATGAAAAGCACAAGAAATATCTGTCCTTGTAAATTTCTTATGTCATTTATTTTTTCTGAATTTCAAAACAAATATTTCTTAAATTTATGATCTTTAAGTTAGAATTTGGCCATATTTGTTTAAAATTAGATAATTACAATTAATTATTTCTTTATGTTACCTGACTTTAATTATCATATGGATTTTTTCTAAAAAGAAAAATTATTATGTCACTTATTAGGGGTGAAACCAGTAGACCTTTGGTGATTAGGCCAGTTAAGAATTCATGGAGCATCTATTGTGTTTCAGGCAGCATTGTAGACACGTGGACTATGGTTGGAGCAAAGTAGGCAAATGTCTTCATCTCATGAAGCTTGTTCTTTTTTTGGATTAAAATCATAACCAATAAATAATCTTATAATGCACCAGGTGGTGATAAGATCCAATTTAATATAAAGCAGGACAAGCATCTAAGGAGTGAATGGGGAATGGGAAGGAAATGCTATTTTAGGTAGCCTTGTCAGCCAAGACCACCAGGCTTATTGCATTAGCTTTCTAATTGGTCTCTTGCTTTTATGTTTGCTTCCTTAGTGTCTATCAAAGCAGCAGTCACTCAAAATAGCTTAGATCATATCTCTTGTTGGCTCAGAACCCTGCAACCACTTCTATTTAGAAGAAAGTTCACAGTCCTGCTCTTTGCCTCCAAGGCACCACTTCCTGATCCCATTTCCATTTGTTTACTGCACTCCAGGCATTTGTTGTTTCTGAACACAACAAGTAGGCCCCCACCCCAGGGACCTTCACACCGACTTTCTCTTCCACAAACTCTCCTTTTGTTGTAGCTCCTTCACTTCATTTGGTTTGCCTCCTAACTGCCCAGAGTGGCACCCATGACCATCTACCCAATGTAGTATGCTGCTATCAGGTTTTCTCTGTCTTCCTTGCGTGCTTTTCTCTTAAATTTAATTTTATGCATTTTAATCTTGAGAGAGAGGAAGAGGGAGAGGAGGAGGGAGAGGGAGAGGGAGAAGAGGGAGAGGGATGGGGTGGCTGATGAGAGAGAGAGAGAGAGAGAGAGAGAGAGGTATTTTCCATCTGCTGTCCTGTCTCATTCTGTTTTATTCCCCAAATGCCTGCAACAGGGCCAGGGCAAAACCAGGAATCTGGTACTCAATCCAAGTTTCACACTGGGTGCCAGGGACTCAAGAGCTGACCCATCATCTGCTGCCCCCCAGACTGAGCATTCACAGGAATCTGGGATTGGAAACAGGAGCTGAGACTTGAAACAGGCACTCTGACATGCAGTCTACCTGCTTAGTTGGGTGTATGGAAACACACGCACCATGAAAGCAGAGATTTGAGCCCTTTACTCATGGTTCTACCATCCACCCCGGAATATTGGCAACATAGCTCAAGAGCCTGATAGTTATCTGTGGAATGAATGAATGAAAGAATGAATGTGCTCTAAGGAGGGACTGCTGAATATTGGGGAGAAAATAACAGGCAGAAAAGCATCACCTTCTTGGGAGGTTTTAAAAGAGATCCCATGTTCGTGCTTTCCCATGATCCTAATTCTGTCTCCTGTTGTCCCCTAGTGTAACTGTTCTTCCTACTCCATTTCTGCATCATTGCTGATACTACAGAGAGTCTTTACCAATGAACACAAGTGCATACTATGGAGCTGCATATTCTAGATGGGAAATTTTTGTGATTACATTTCCAATTTCTAACATGTTTAAAATGGGTTGATTTGTGGTTGTGTTCTTTCTGTTTTTTTAACTGCAGCATCACCAAATGCCCCCAAACTTGGACCCATGGAGTTGACTGTTGTTATTATTGTGCCTGTTTGCCTGCTGTCCATAGCTGCCATGCTGACAGTATGGGCGTGCCAAGGACGACAGTGCACCTACAGAAGGAAAAAGAGACAGAATGTGGAGGAACCACTATCTGAGTGCAATCTGGTAAATGCTGGCAAAACCCTCAAAGATCTGATTTATGATGTGACTGCCTCTGGATCTGGCTCTGGTATGTGCTCCTTGTCCATTTTTGAGTCTCTTAATTGACAAAAACATTTTTAAACAAAAAATGGCCAGATACTATGAATCCCACAATCTGAAATGCTTAGTAGGTAGTACGTGGGAAACTCTGGTATGGCAACTTCTGCTAGGATTGATGAAGTAAAAAAACTGCTATGACATAAGAATTAAGTCTTCTCATTGCCTTTGTAGCTTGAGGCATTCAGATTCTCATTTTCAAACCGGTGAAGAATGCAGTGTCTCTTCTCTCATTCCTATCTTTCCCTGTTATGGCCAGTTATAATCACTGTTGCTTTCTTGGTAGTGTTTTATGGACACAAGGAAGTAAAAGTTACTGTATTTAAGGCATTGGGTTCTAGGGAAAAGACAGTAGTTGTGCAAAGTAATGTTCTTTGGGCACTTTTACTTGTAAAAGTTTTCAGAATCTGCCAGGGACCTTCTGAAGTGTGTGGAGTTAAGTGGGAATTGACCTGAAATTAAATTGAGAATAGGAGGGGTCTTCAACAACTTTATGGAAAATATATAGTATGAAAAAACTATGCATGGATTTAAAGTTTTTTAACTTTTATTTAATGAATATAAATTTCTAAAGTACGGCTTATGGATTACAATGGCTTCCCCCCCATATCATCTCTCCCACCCGCATCCCTCCCCTTTCCCACTCCCTCTCCCCTTCCATTCACATGAGGATTCATTTTCGATTCTCTTTATATACAGAAGATCAGTTTAGCATATATTAAGTAAAGATTTCAACAGTTTGCTCCCACACAAACATAAAGTGAAAAATAATAGATGATTTTTTAAATGATGATGAAATCAGATCAGACCTATTGTCATGTTTAATCCCAGTGAGAGTCAAGTTGGGAATTGATAATTTCTTCTTCTTTTTTTTTTTTTTTTACAGAAGATCAGTTTAGTATACATTAAGTAAAGATTTCAACAGTTTGTACCCCCATAGAAACACAAAGTGAAATATACTGTTTGAGTACTCATTATAGCATTAAGTCTCAATGTACAGCACATTAAGGACAGAGATCCTACATGAGGAGTAAGTGCACAGTGACTCCTGTTGTTGACTTTACCAATTGACACTCCTGTTTATGGCATCATTAATCTCCCTATGCACCAGTCATGAGTTTCCAAGGCTATGGAAGCCCCGTGAGTTCTCCGACTCTTATCTTGTTTAGACAAGGTCATAGTCAAAGTGGAGGTTCTCTCCTCCCTTCAGAGAAAGGTACCTCCTTCTTTGAAGACCTGTTCTTTTCCACTGGGATCTCACTCACAGAGATCTTTCATTTAGGGTTTTTTTTTTTTTTTTTTTTTTTTTTTGCCATAGTGTCTTGGCTTTCCATGCCTGAAATACTCTCATGGGCTTTTCAGCCAGATCCGAATGCCTTTAGGGCTGATTCTGAGGCCAGAGTGCTGTTTAGGACATCCACCATTCTATGAGTCTGCTGAGTATCTCGCTTCCCATGTTGGATCACTCTCCCCTTTATTTATTCTATCAGTTAGTATTAGCAGGTACTAGACTTGTTTATGTGCTTCCTTTGACTCTTAGTCCTTTCATTATGATCAATTGTGAACTGAAATTGATGACTTGGACTGGTGACATGGCATTGGTACATGCCACCTTGATGGGATTAAATTGGAGTCCCCTGGTATGTTTCTAACTCTACCATTTGAGGCAAGAGCTTGAGCATGTCCCAAATTGTACATCTCTTCCCTCTCTTATTCCCACTCTTATGTTCAACAGGGATCACATTTCAGTTAAATTTCAACACTTAAGAATAACTGTGTATTAATTACAGAATTAAACCAGTCATATTAAGTAGAACAGACAAAAAAAACTACTAAGAGGGATAATGTATTAAATTGTTCATTAACAGTCAGGGCTATGCTGATCAAGTCAACGTTTCCCATAGTGTCCATTTCACTTCAACGGGTTTCCTTTTTGGTGTTCAGTCAGTTGTCACCGATCAGGGAGAACATATGGTATTTGTCCCTTTGGGACTGGCTTATTTCACTCAGCATGATGTGTTCCAGATTCCTCCATTTTGTTGCAAATGACTGGATTTCGTTGTTTCTTACTGTGGTATAGTATTCTAAAGAATACATATCCCATAATTTCTTTATCCAGTCTACCGTTGATGGGCATTTAGGTTGGTTCCAGGTCTTTGCTATTGTGAATTGAGCTGCAATAAACATTAGGGTGCAGACTGCTTTTTTGTTTGCCAATTTAAATTCCTTTGGGTAAATTCCAAGGAGTGGGATGGCTGGGTCGAACGGTAGGGTTATCTTCAGGTTTCTGAGGAATCTCCAGACTGACTTCCATAGTGGCTTGACCAGTTTGCATTCCCACCAACAGTGGGTTAGTGTCCCTTTTTCCCCACATCCTCACCAGCATCTGTTGTTGGTAGATTTCTGCATGTGAGCCATTCTAAACGGGGTGAGATGAAACCTCATTGTGGTTTTGATTTGCATTTCCCTGATTGCTAGTGATCCCGAACATTTTTTCATGTGCCTGTTGGCCATTTGGATTTCCTCTTTTGAAAAATGTCTATTGAGGTTCTTGGCCCATCTCTTAAGTGGGTTGTTGGTTTTGTTTTTGGAGTTTCTTGATCTCTTTGTAGATTCTGGTTATTAACCCTTTATCTGTTGCATAGTTTGCAAATATTTTTTCCCATTCTGTCGGTTGTCTCTTCACTCTCCTGACTGTTTCTTTTGCAGTACAGAAACTTCTCAATTTGATGCAATCCCAATAGTTGATTTTGGCTTTGACTGCCTGTGCCTACCGGGTCTTTTCCAGAAATTCTTTGCCTGTGCCAATATCTTGAAGGGATTCTCCAATGTTCTCTAATAACTTGATGGTGTCAGGTCGTAGGTTTAGGTCTTTAATCCATGTTGAGTGGATTTTTGTGTAAGGTGTAAGGTAGGGGTCTTGCTTCATGCTTCTGCACGTGGAAATCCAATTTTCCCAGCACCATTTATTGAATAGACTGTCCTTGCTCCAGGAATTAGTTTTAGATCCTTGATCAAATATAAGTTGGCTGTAGATGTTTGGGTTGATTTCTGGTGTTTCAATTCTGTTCCATTGGTCTATCCATCTGTTTCTGTACCAGTACCATGATGTTTTGATTACAACTGCCCTGTAGTATGTCCTGAAATCTGGTATTGCTAAGCCTCTGGCTTTGTTTTTTGTTGTACAAGATTGCTTTAGCTATTCGAGGTCTCTTGTGCCTCCATATAAATTTCAGCACCATTTTTTCCAGATCTGAGAAGAAGGTCTTCGGTATCTTGATTGGGATTGCATTGAATCTATAAATTGCTTTTGGGAAAATGGACATTTTGATGATATTGATTCTTCCAATCCATGAGCATGGAAGATTTTTCCATTTCTTGGTATCCTCTTCTATTTCTTTCTTTAGGGTTTTGTAATTTTCATCGTAGAGATCTTTAACGTCCTTGGTTAAGTTTATTCCAAGGTATTTGATTGTTTTTGTAGCTATTGTGAATGGGATTGATCTTAGCAATTCTTCCTCAGCCATGTATATACAAAGGCTGTTGATTTTTGTGCATTGATTTTATACCCTGCTACTTTGCCAAACTCTTCTATGAGTTCCAATAGTCTCTTAGTAGAGTTCTTTGGGTCCCCTAAATAAAGAATCATGTCATCTGCAAAGAGGGATAGTTTGAGTTCTTCCTTCCCAATTTGTATCCCTTTAATTTCTTTTTCTTGCCTAATAGCTCTGGCTAGAACCTCCAGAACTATATTGAATAGCAGTGGTGAGAGTGGGCATCCCTGTCTGGTGCCAGATTTCAGTGGAAATGCTTCCAACTTTTCCCCATTCAATAGGATGTTGGCTGTGGGTTTTTCATAGATTGCTTTGATTGTATTGAGGAATGTTCCTTCCAAACCCAGTTTGCTTAGAGTTTTCATCATGAACGGGTGTTGTATTTTATCAAATGCTTTCTCGGCATCTATTGAGATAATCATATGGTTTTTCTTCTGCAGTCTGTTAATGTGGTGTATCACATTGATTGTCTTGCGCACATTAAACCATCCTTGCATACCAGGGATAAATCCCACTTGGTCTGGGTGGATGATCTTTCTGATGTGTTGTTGCATTCTATTGGCGAGAATTTTATTGAGGATTTTTGCATCTATGTTCATCAGGGATATTGGTCTGTAATTCTCTTTCAGTGCTGCATCTTTTTCCAGCTTAGGAATTAAGGTGATGCTGGCTTCATAGAAAGAATTTGGGAGGATTCCCTCTTCTTCAATTGTTCTGAATAGTTTGAGAAGAATTGGAGTTAGTTCTTCTTTAAAAGTCTGGTAGAATTCAGCAGTGAATCCATCTGGTCCTGGGCTTTTCTTTGTTGGGAGGGCCTTTATTACTGTTTCAATTTCTGTCTCAGTTATGGGTCTATTTAGGTTTTCGATGTCTTCCTGGTTCAATTTAGGTAGGTTGCATGTGTCCAGGAATCTATCCATTTCTGATAGATAGGTTTCCCTGTTTGCTGGCATACAAGTCCTTGTAGTAATTTCTGATGATTCTTTTTATTTCTGTGGTGTCTGTTGTTACGTTTCCTTTTTCATCTCTGATTTTATTGATTTGGGTCTTTTCTCTTCTTTTTTTAGTTACTTGGGCCAATGGGGTGTCAATTTTGTTTATTTTTTCAAAAACCCAGCTCCTCGTTTGGCTGATTTTTTGTAATGTTTTTCTTGATTCAATCCTGTTGATTTCTTCTCTGATTTTAATTATTTCTCTTCTCCTACTAGATTTGGGTCTGGTTTGCTGTAGGTTTTCTAGATCCTTGAGGTGAATAGAAAGCTCATCTATTTGGTGCCTTTCCAATTTCTTGATGTAGGCACCTATTGATATAAACTTTCCTCTTAACACTGCTTTTGCTGCGTCCCATAAGTTTTGGTATGTTGTGCTGTTATCCTCATTTACTTCCAGAAAATTTTTGATTTCTCTTTTAATTTCTTCTATGACCCATTGTTCATTCAGGAGCATGTTGTTCAATCTCCATGTGTTTGCGTATGCTCTAGGGATTCCTGAGTTGCTAATTTCCAACTTCATTCCTTTATGGTCTGAGAAGCTGCATGGTATGATTCTAATTCTTTTGAATTTGCTGAGACTTGCTTTATGGCCTAGTATGTGGTCAATCCTAGAGAAGGTTCCATGTACTGCTGAGAAGAATGTAAAATCTTTAGCTGTAGGATTGAAAGTTCTGTATATATCCGTTAGATCCATTTGGGCTATAGTGTCATTTAAATCTACTGCCTCCTTGTTGATCTTCTGTCCTGTTGATCTGTCTATTTCTGAGAGTGGAGTATTGAAGTCCCCCAGTACTATTGTATTGGGGTCTAAGTTTCCCTTTAAGTCCGTTAACAAATCTTTTAGATAAACTGGTGCCCTGTAGTTAGGTGCATATACATTGATAATTGTTATATCTTCTTGTTTTATTGATCCCTTAATCATTATATAGTGCCCCTCTTTGTCTCTCTTAACAGTTTTTGTGGTAAAGTTTATGTTGTCTGAAATTAAGATGGCTACGCCCGCTCTTTTTTCATTTCTGTTGGCATCGTATATCTTTTTCCAGCCTTTCACTTTCAGTCTGTATGGATCTTTGTTGGAAAGATGTGTTTCTTATAAGCAGCAAATAGATGGGTTTTGTTCCTTAATCCAATCAGCCAATCGGTGTCTTTTAATTGGACAGTTCAGGCCATTAACGTTCAATGTGACTAATGAAAAGTGGTAACTTTGCCCTGCCATTTTCCCAAAGATATTCCTAATATATGCTTTGAACTTCCTGTGATCTTTTACTGGGAGATTTTCTTCCTTTACTTTCTTTTGTATTGATGGCCATGTTTCTGTGTTTCTGTGTGTAACACATCTTTAAGCATCTGTTGCAGGGCTGGACGAGTGGCGACAAATTCTTTCAATTTCTGTTTGCTATGAAAAGTCTTTATTTCTCCTTCATTCACAAATGATAGCTTTTTAGGATATAATATTCTGGGCTGACAGTTTTTCTCTCTTAGTACCTCGGCTATATCTTGCCATTCCCTCCTAGCTTGTAGAGTTTCTGATGAGAAGTCAGCTGTGAGTCTGATTGGAGATCCTCTGAGAGTAATCTGACGTTTCTCTCTTGCACATTTTACGATCTTTTCTTTATGTTTCACTGTGGAGAGTTTAATTACAACATGTCGTGTTGAGGATCTCTTTTGGTCGTGTTTATTAGGGGTTCTGTGAGCTTCCTGTACTAGGATTTCTCTGTCCTTCTCCAAACCTGGGAAATTTTCTGCTAATATCTCACTAAAAAGGCATTCTAATCCTTTCTCCCTCTCCATGCCTTCAGGAACTCCTAGAACCCGAATGTTGGGTTTTTTAATAGTATCCTGAAGATTCCCGACAATATGATTTAGATTTCTAATTTCCTCTTCTTTTCTTTGGTCTGACTGTATCCTTTCCTGTGCTCTGTCTTCTAAGTCCAATATTCTCTCTTCTGCTTCACCCATTCTGTTTGTAAGGCTCTCTATTGTGTTTTTCATTTGATCTATTGAATTCTTCACTTCAGTCACTATCACAGTTTCCTGTTGTACTAGTTGTTTCGTTTCATTTTGATTCCTCCTTAATATTTCATTTTCACGAGAGAGATTTTCTATCTTGTCCATTAAGGATTTCTGTAGTTCAAGAATTTGTTTTTGAGAACTTCTTAATGTTCTTATCAATTTTTTGAGATCTGCTTCTTGCATTTCTTCTATCTCATCATCTTCATAATCTTGAATTGGGGTGTCTTTTTCATTTGAGGGCATCATGGTGACTTCCTTGTTTTTATTACCTTGGTTTTTGCGTTTGTTATTTGGCATATTGGAGATATTTGGTTTCTTCACTGTGGTGCTTTTTCTTGTTATACTATGACTCTAGATTAAGTGGACTATCTGTTTTTGATGGAGCCTTAGGGCTTGAGATGGTGTGGCCTGAGAGCTCTGTTTGGTGTGCCAAAGGTGACACTCCCAGGTTAGGCGTAGTAAATCTCTCTCTCTCTCTCTTTTTTTTTTTTTTTTTGATTCAAAAGGGAAGTAATTCTGCACAGCTGAACGAAGTTGGAGGTAGTTAGCAGGCAAATGATATACCCACAGGAGCCAGAGATCGGAAGCTCTTTCCCAAGGACCACACAGGGAATCTGTTCTGCCCTCAGAGTGGGCTCAAATTCTCCTTCAGTCTCCCACTGGGTTGCCAAAGTTACGGAATTGTAGCGTCTCTGGAGTGTGCTCACGTAAATTCCGTGAGTTCTCTCCCCCACCGTCTCTTTTTTCACAGTCTCAGTTCAGTAGCACCACAAATTTACTAGGTCCTAATCTCCTGTTAATTCGCCCCGCCCAGAGTCAGGTTTTTCTGCTAGGCTCAGGGCCGGTGCAGACCTGAGGTCACTCTGCTTATGACGTATGTCCAAGATGGCGCCTGCTCTTTGTCTTGCTCACCCTTGAGAGGTGAGTGGAGAGAGAGAAACCCGTGTCCGTACTAGTCACCTTTTTTTTTTTTTCTCTCTCTCTCTCTTCCAGTTAGCCTGGTGAACCCTCCCCCCCCCCCCCGGGGGTCATTCCCTCTAGTCTCCTCTCTCTGCTTGCCTGCCAGTGTCTCGGGCTATTGAGGTTCAGCTCACCTCGTGTTCCAGCGCTGGTGTGTTGAGTCTGCCTCTGGTGTCCCGAACTGTGGGCTCCCACGCTCTCCACGCAGGTCTGCTGTGAATCACGCGTTCCGGAAGAGTTTCTTCTGCTGTTTCCTCCCCTACTCTTCCTTGAACCTGCAGTATCTCCACTTTTATTAAACTATCTCTCCCCGGACTATCAGTGTGCTCCCTTCCTATTCCGCCATCTTGCCTCCTGCACTCTGGATTTAAAATTTTTGCTTCAAAATTAGTTAGTCTTAATGTTATATATATAAATATATATTTAAGATTTATTTATTTACTTTAAAGGCAGAGTTACAGAGAGAGAGAGAGGGAGAGAGAGACAGAAAGTGAGATGGAGAGGGGAAAGGAAGAGGGAGGGAGGGAGGGAGGAGGGAGGGAAAGGGAGGGAGTGGGAGGGAGCGAGGGAGGGAGGGAGAGAGAGAGAGAGAGATCTTCCATCTGCTGGTTTACTTCCTAAATGGCTGCAACAGCCAGAGCTGAGAAGATCAAAACCCAGGAGCCAGGAGCTTCTTCCAGGTCTGCCACGTGGGTACAGGGGCCTAAGGACTTCAGCAGTCTTCTGTTGCATTCCCAGGTGCATTAGCAGGGAGCTGAATTGGAAGTGGAGCAGGTAGGACTCAAATAGGCACCCATGTGGGATGCTGGCACTGCAGGCAGCTGCTTTACCTGCTATACCACAGTGCTGGCCCCATAATATATATATATTATGAATTATTATATATTATATATATTATTATATATGTTGTATATATTTATAATGTATATTATATATAATATATATAATGTTTATCAGAAAGAGAGTTAGATAAAGGGAGAGAAAGAAAGAAAGAGACATAATAAGATCTGTTGATTTACCTTTGAAGCGTTTATAACATCTGGAGTGGGACTAGACTGAAACCAGGAGCCAGGAACTCAATCTGGGTCTTCTACATGGGTTATAGGGACTCAAGAATATGAGCCATCCCCTGCTACCTCTCAGGGTACATATTAACAGGAAGTTGGAATCAGAAATGGAATGGAAGAGCCGGGGCTCAAACCAGGCACCCCTATACTGGATGCAAGTGTCCCAAGCAGTGACTTAACTGCTGCACCAAATGTCTGCCCTGTCTTCTTTTTAGATTATTCTGTGTTTTCTTATAGAAAGAAAGGAGTAAGCTCAGGCACAGATGATTTCTTTAAAGACAAATTCAAAAGAATTTTAGGCATTATTTTTCCAAAGCCAGTTGCACATGATTGGCAGTGACCTCTGGCTCAGAGTAACTGCTGGCCTCCTTGCCTTTGATAACCAGAGAGCAAGTCTATCTACAGCAAGGCTGCAGTCACAAAAGCTCACCTGTGGGGATGGAATCGGGTGAGTCTGCTTCCCCTGTGTGTCTCTTAATTGGTCAGTGATCCTAAACATGATGCAGTTTTGTCAGATGTTGAGAAACAAAGAATTGTAAAGCTTATCCTTGACCTGGTCAGGGAAACTTTTCAAGGAGATATAAAGTTTGCAATGAAGGGAAATAGACTCATGCTTTACTGCACTCTTGTGGACAGCAGATTGTGTCTCCCATGGCTTCTAAGGGCCTGGGTAGGTTACTGTTTTCTTCTCGTAGCATGACAATTGTATTGGATGTTGACACCACAGAAAGGTGCCTGTCTATAAAACGGGCATCTGTTTTTACAATCCCTGGTCAAAAGTTGAGAATAAATCTACAGGGAGAGGCAAAGTCTATGTTTCTTGAAGTGACATCTCTTGGTGTATGCAAGAATTGCCAGACTTATTGTGGGGTTGTTTTGAAAGATGCAGAAGCAACTTTCATTGAATTTTACTGTCTCATCCTAATTGCTGCACTGAGTAGTTTATACATTCTGTGGTCTTTGTTCCTGGTCTGCACCATTGATTGTATGTTTGATCAATATGCAGTTGGAAAACATTGGTTTACCCAATTCTCTAACCATTTGTTATGTTGCTGCTGGTGGGGCTGTTGTTGGTGATGTTTTTGGGAGTGGATGCATGTGTATATGTGTGCAAAGTGGGAGTGGGGTAGAGAGAGGAATTGAGAGACTGAGATTGGTTTTAGCTTAATAATTGGGGGTGCAACGTGTAGTGTGTGGTCAATAATAAAACCGACTGCAGCCTACAAAAGCAATCCTTTTATGAGGCTCTAGTAGTCTTCCCCACAGGAAGGACTACAGTCAGGTGAGGAGCAGAGTTTAGACACAGGACCAGTGTTGCAGTCCCAGGTCTACCTCCTACCAGTGCTGTAGTTTTGGGCAAGTCTTCGATTACTATGGGACCTCAGATTTCCCTTCTCTAAATGTAAAGGTTGAATCAGATGATTTCAAAAGAGCTTTCTTGCTGGGGCTTTCTGACTAATTGTTATGACCCATAGCAGCAAATTTATAGTCTGCGCTTATTTAGCTGTAGTGGGTGGTTTCCATGAAGATGAGAACATCTGAATAAACAGTGGCTCATTTGAGGAACAGGGATCGAAACCCCCAGGAGCTCCAGGGCTGTTGCTATGAGGGTATCCCATATATCTGAGTACAATTAAAATAAATAAATTGACTCCCCAGAATAAATTCCTACTGTAACCTTCTAAACTAGTTTCCTCCTGATTATAATAGTAAAAAATACCTATTGTGGAAGTTACAAAAATGAGAAAGAAGAGTCACAATTCACCCTGATTTCACCAAATAGAGTATTTCACAGCAATAGATATGCCCTTTTCAGTCTTTTTTTGGGCACATATTTTGAATACCAAGATACACTTCTTTATATGTTTAAAATCTCAAGAATTGTTTTCATTTAATGATATAGCAAGGATAGGCATTTAGCCTGGTGATTAAGATACTGGTTGAGACATCTGTGTCCCACATCAGTGAGCCTGGGTTCAACAACCTGCTCTTGCTCCTGACTTGTTTTCTGTTGATGCAGACTCTGGGAGGCAGAGGGATGGCTTCAGTGGTTGGATTCCTGCCACCTACTTGGGGATTAGTTACAGACTGCCAGCTTTGGACTGGCGCAGCCCTGGCCAAGCCCCAGCCATTGTAGGCATTTGAAGAGTACAAGTGGATATTCTCTCTTTCACTCTCCTTTCTCAAATAAGTTTTTGAAAAAGCAGTATAGAAAAAGTATTTTCCCATGTCACTAAAGATACCTCTTTACAAAATGAATTATATGCATCAAAAGGAATATTATTCACCTATATAAAGGAAGTTTGAATTATGCTATTGCATTCATGAACTGTGGATATATTATGCATAACTATTGTGTGATTCCACCTATGAAATATTTAGAACTGGCGAATTCTTTGACAATAGTTTGGGGGGGGGGATTGAGAAGAAGAGTTCTTATTTATTGGGAACAGTGTTTCTGTTTTGGTAATGGAAAAGTTTTGGAATAGATCATGGTGATGTTTATATAATATTGTGAATTTAAAATGCCACTGAATTGTAGTCTCAAAAATGTTTCAACTTTAAAAAGTTTATTTTTATATATGAATAAAATCATAATAAGAACAATTAACCAAGCAAAAGCTCTTCATGAGCAGCATCCTAGTGTCTCTAGGAAATCCATCCTAAGATTGGTAATATTTAGTACCTGACTGTGGTTGAGCATGTAATATGCTGCGTGCTGTGCTCGGTGCTGTGCTTGTTGATGCTGACGTCATCCTATGGCATAGGTAATATTATTCCCAGTTTTTCAGAGAAAGATGAAGCTCAGCGAGATTAAATAATTTACTTGCCTTTGGTTGTCAGGTTGCAGAGCTGCAATTTGAACCCAGGCCCTTCTTATCTATGTTGTCCACTTCTGTATTATATTTCCCAATTTTTCTATCACCTGGCAATTTTCTTATTATTTCCTATAAATAATAATATATGAAACTCATTGACATAACTTTTTATTCACTTTGCATTTAATCTTTTTAAAAATATATTTATTTGAAAAGCAGAGTTACAGAGAGAGAAGAGAGAGAGAGGGAGAGAGAGAATCTTTCATCCACTGGTTCACTCCCCTAATGACTACAACGGCAGAGCTGAGTGGATCCAAAGCCAGGAGCCAGGAGATTCTTCTGGGTCTCCTATGTGGGTACAAGGGTCAAGCACTTGGGCCATTCTCTGCTGCTTTCCCAGACACCATAGCAGAGAGATGGATTGGATGTGGAATAGCCAGGACCCAAACCAGCGCCCATATGGGATGCTGGTGCTGCAGGCCTGGGCTTTAACACTCTGTGCCACAGCACCAGCCTCACACTAATTTAATATTAGTGCATGATGAAAATACTCAGTGAGTTTGAATTTATTTTCTCATATTTACAAAAATAGTTAACATATCTGCTCTTGCCGATATATTTCTAAGAAGTCCTGCAAACCTCTCTGATTTTCCTACAAAGCCCATTAGGTTACTTAATACATGAGGGGAAAAGATTTAGTTATTACTTAAAATACAATGTGTGGTTCTTGGTAAAACTGGGGAAGTAAAAGAATCATATGTGACTTTTTTTTTTTTTTTTTGACGGGCAGAGTGGACAGTGAGAGAGAGAGACAGAGAGAAAGGTCTTCCTTTTGCCGTTCGTTCACCCTCCAATGGCCGCCATGGCCGGTGCGTTGTGGCCGGCGCACTGCACTGATCCGATGGCAGGAGCCAGGTGCTTCTCCTGGTCTCCCATGGGGTGCAGGGCCCAAGCACTTGGGCCATCCTCCACTGCCTTCCCTGGCCACAGCAGAGAGCTGGCCTGGAAGAGGGGCAACCGGGACAGAATCCGGCGCCCTGACCGGGACTAGAACCCTGTGTGCCGGTGCCGCTAGGCGGAGGATTAGCCTATTGAGCCACGGCGTGGACATATGTGACTTTTTAAATAATTAAATAAAAATTTGCAAATGAAGAATAAAATCCAGCAATCGAGTTAATAATGTTTTATGAAAAATAAGATTGAGACATAGAAACTCTCTCTCTTGTCTCTACCTCCCTCTGTAACTGTCATTCAAATAAATAAAAATATAGATCTTTAAAAATATTAAAGTAGTGTGATGCTTATTTCTTCAGAATCAGTAACACTATTGCTTAAAAGTGTTTGCTTAATATTGGTGCTTTAAAGTTTGCCTTTTAATGTGGAAATAGTGGTAAATATCACTGTTCTTTGTTTTTGGTCATCAATCTCACCTTTTCTTTGGTTAGGTCTTCCTCTGTTGGTTCAAAGAACAATTGCGAGGACAATTGTACTTCAGGAAATTGTGGGAAAAGGTAGATTTGGTGAGGTGTGGCATGGAAGATGGTGTGGGGAGGATGTGGCCGTCAAGATATTCTCCTCCAGGGATGAAAGATCTTGGTTTCGTGAGGCAGAAATTTACCAGACTGTTATGCTGCGACATGAAAACATCCTTGGCTTCATCGCTGCTGACAACAAAGGTATTTCCAAACTGATTGGGCTCAACAAGTAGAAGTGTTTTTTTTTTTTTTCTTTTCAGAAGAGAGTAAGTAATCTCTTGATTTTAATATAATTTCTATCATTGTCTAAGTTATTGAGGCATCCTCTTTTCCATAGGTAATTGTACATCACCATTCAATGAATCAGGGCAAGTGGGTGATATGAACTCATGATGATGCAATTGCTAGGATGATGCTTAAAATATTTGATGACTGGTATGGGGCAGGAACCAACCAGGCAGACCAGAACTCTAGAGTGGAGCTGAGTCTCGCAGAATGTGCTGTGCTGGGTTTCACCTCTTTAGTTGCTGCTGAGTCCTGGATTGCTCCGGAGGCTTCTTGGCGGTGGGGATGTTTGGGAGTCTCAGGTCAATGATCTCTTGTGTCACCTTCATCTTCTTGACTTTCTTCATCTGTTATGAGATTTACAGTTTCAATTTTTAGTGAAAAATGCCTCATACACTGATACGAAAGAGCAGGTGTAGCTACTGGCGTCACTCATTGAGAGACTGTGAATAAGGGTGAGTTTTATATGTGGTCAGTTCATTAGTGAGACTTATCATTTTATAATGACTTGTATATTAGGAAATTTTATCATTGCTTAGATTTGAAAATTAAATATTTGGATAACAAAGTGTTTTTGTATAAAGGAATTTGTTGGGAAGAGTTCTCAGCAAGTATTTAATATTTCCTTTTGCTGAGTGCCTGAACTGGTCAGGCCTGTCCAGTGTTATTATAGACACTTTATTACAAAAGCTAAAGCTAACTCTAGTGACTATAATACCTAGAGAAGTATTGGGTTAATTTTTTTCATGCTGGATGTCTTTTTCATAAACCCATTAGCTTTTTGTTAAATGAGATAAATTGTTTGATAATGTCTAGTAATTGTGTTTGGATCTTTATTTTTAAAGTTATTTATTTTGTTTGAAAGGCAGAGTTATGGAGAGGGAGAGGGAGAGGGAGAGAGAGAGAGAGAGAGAGAGAAAGATTTTCCATTCACTGGTTCACTCCCCAAATGGCCAGGAGCCAGGAGCTGCTTCCAGGTCTTCCAGATGGGTGCATGGGAACAAGGTCTTGGACCATATTCCACTGCATTCCCAGGCACATTAGCAGGGATCTGGATCAGAAGGGTAGCACCTGGAACTCAAACCGGCACCTCTATGGGATGCTGGTGCTACAGGGGGCAGCTTAACCTGCTACACCACAGCACTGGCCCCATGTTTAGCTCTTAATATCAGCTTTTGGGGGAAATCATCAACTTCATATTTTGAAAATTGAATAGCATGAACATTCTTAAAATGTTAGAACTTTTTTGATAATAATAATAATTTGTATAAATTTGTTGTGTTTTGATTTTTATTGGTACATTATTATTTAAAAGCTCAGAGTAATTTACAGCACAACACTGAGCCTAAGTGCATCCCTCCAGAGTTTCTCTTGCAGTGTGGTTGATCTTGCCAGCAGGTATTGATTGGAGAGAATAATAAAGAAGTGGTTCAGTTATTATAATCACTGCCTCACAACTTACTATTTTTATGTGAGTAACTGTAACAGATTCTAATGTATCAACATCTTCATTGATTCATTGAGAAATTTTAATTTACTAACTTGGACTATAAGTGTTACTACTGAAGAAATTAACCTCGCTGTGTTAACAATACAGATGAAACACTGGTATTTGTTGAAAGCTTCTGGCTTTCTCTCAACTTTCATTTTTAACAACAAAATTATGTTTTCCTGCTAGATAATGGAACTTGGACTCAACTTTGGCTTGTATCTGAATATCATGAACAAGGCTCCTTATATGATTATTTGAATAGAAACATAGTGACAGTGGCTGGAATGATAAAACTGGCACTTTCAATAGCTAGTGGTCTGGCTCACCTCCATATGGAGATTGTTGGTACACAAGGTATGTATTTCTTTCATTTTTTACCTTGAATATGAAGACAGATCACCAGGCTGTATTTTAGTTTTTATAAACAATAATCAAATATTAAGAAAAATTAAAGGTATTTTATAAAACTGAAGGTTTTGTCATAATATAGCAACTTATATATACTCCCCATTTTATGTATTATCCATAATATATTTTTATTAATTTTCACTCATTCTTTGTCATTTAACATATATACCTTGAAGATCTTATTTGGTGTCAAAAGCTTTGTATTGAGAGAATAAAAATAATTTAAGTGCTTATATTTATAATTAAAAATAATTGGAAAGGATAAGGTAACCTTGAAAATATTTTTGTATCATGTACTTGAAGGTCAAATAATACCCACTGTTGTTTCTATTAACAGAGTTGATTTAAGGTAGTCATTAGTCTAGATAGAGCAGTGGTTCTCAAATATTGAGTCATGATTCCTGCACACTCTTTTTTTTTAAATTCTCAATCTTTTAAAAAGATTTGTTTATTTGAAAGTCAGCATTACAGAGAGAGAGGGAGAGGGAGAGGGAGGGGGGAGAGAGAGAGAGAAAGAGAGAGAGAGAAAGAGAGAGAGAGAATCTTTCATCTATTGGTTCTGCTGCTATTCCCAGGTCATTAGCAGGAAGTTGGATTGAAAGTGTAGCATAATGAACACAAATCAGCACCCATAGGGGATGGTGATGTCATAGGCAGTGGCTTTAGCTGCTACACTTCAACACTGGACCCATGATCCCTTTACATTGTTAAGAGTTTTTGAGAATTCCAAAAGATTTTGTGTATGTGGGTTATATCTATTAACAGTTGTATTATAAATCAAAATGTAGAGATTTTAAAATTATCTGTTAATTTACTTAGAATTAAATCAATTAAATGTTAGCATAAATAACACAGTTTTAAAATGGTATCACTTTTTTTTTTCAATTACAAAAACCTATTTAAAGGGGCTGGCATTATGGTAGAGTGGGTCCAGTATGGGTGCCAGATCAATTCCTGGCTGCTCCGCTTCTGATACAGTTCTCTGCTAGTGCAACTGGGAGGGCAGTGGAAGATGGCCCAAGTGATTGAGCCCCTGCTACCCTCCTGAGAGACCTGGATGAAGTTCTTGGATCCTTGCTTTGGCCTGGCCCAGTCCCAGATGGTGGACCATCTGGGGAATGAACCAGCAGATGGGAGATTTTTTTTTCTTTCTATCTAACTCTGCCCTTCAAATAAAATAAATATTTTTTAAAAAAGCTATCCAGGGAAAATAATGGTTTTATGTTTTTGTATATCTCTTTAATGTCTGGTTTAGTGTCCAGATTTTCATATGTGTTCACTCAGTCTATGCCATTATATTGTTTTGGATGTATTAAGTGAAGAAAAGATGGCATCACACAGATAATAGTTGCAAAATAATACTTAAGACCCCCTACCACATTTGAGAACCACTTATCTAATATAGAAAGAGTTGGAAACTTGTTTTTAAGAATATATTTGCCATAATCTTATATTTACATGGCAATGGAATTCTTTCTCCTTTATTAAAAAATTTACTAGTGCCTACTAAATGTCTACTACTCTTCTAAGCATTGTAGACATGGTGGTGAATAAGAAAGTCACTGCCCTCATTCAACTTATGGTTTAGTTAGGAGAGACAGATGGTTAAACAAGCATTGAACAGACAGATAATTTAGAAAGTGGTAGCAGTTATGAAGGAAGCAAAATGGGGTACTCTGTTGGAGAATGACTTGGAGTACAGAATGAATAATCGTGAAGATTTCACGTTTAAGATAAGTCTTCAAAATAATTCTTCTTAGAAAGACTCAGCATTCAGTAAAGAAGAAAGTGAATGTGTTTTTTATGCTTTCTAGGTAAACCTGCTATTGCTCATAGAGACATAAAATCAAAGAATATCTTAGTGAAAAAATGCGAAACTTGTGCCATAGCAGACTTGGGGTTGGCTGTGAAGCATGATTCAATCCTGAACACTATAGACATTCCTCAGAATCCTAAAGTGGGAACCAAAAGGTAAGATGCTCTCCTTGGGTGGCATACCAGAACTCACTATTGGCCAATAAACCTTGAGGTGTTTGTGGGCTTCCTGGCCCAAATGGGAAATCATTATGCCCAAGAAAGAAAAAAGTCTTCTCAGGATCACTAAGTCCGTAGACTCAATGATTAGATAAACCAGAAGTCTTGACATTTTTGAACATGTGAACATGGGCTATTTGGGTGCATGGTTCAGTGCAGAGAAAAGGTGGAAAGGCAATGAGATATGATTTTAGTGTACTATATTTTGAAGATGCATTTTCCTACACATAAGAATCAGTAGTATATTGTACCTTCAAAGCCTTTATATTTCATAAATGAACCGAAGTGCAGGGCTAGTTATGAATGTTTAAGTTCTAAACAATTGAGACAGAATATATTGGAGTAGGTAGGTTAGGAACTCTAATAATAAATTCATTTATGTGTTACATTTTATTAATGTTTAGCAATATTACATATATTATCTATAGTTGTATTTATCTTAAAATCTCCCAGATTGATTTATATTAAGATGATAAGAGTTTGGACACAATTCTTACATTCATGGAACAACATCTCTGAAATCAGGGGTAAACATGATGTAAATTGAGCATTCCTCACATGTATCAGGGCAGTGCCATTAGCAGTGGTATCTCTGGTGTTTTTATTGCTCTGTGCACATACTTCTATTTCCTTTTATTTTAGTTTCTGTGATATTTTGGCATAATAATAATAATTAGGGTTCTTGATGTTAAAATGAATAACTAAATATTTTCCTGTGCCAATGTTATGGTGTAGTATATTAAAGCCACTGCTTGCAAAGCTGGTATCCAGTATTGGAATGCATGTTTGAGTCCCTGCTGCTCTGCTTCCAATCCAGCTCCCTTCTAGCACACCTGGGAAAGCAGTGAAAGATGACCTTGCCACTCAGATGGGAGATTGGGTGGTATTGCAGGCTCCTCGTGTCTGTCTGGGCCAGCCCTGGCCATTGCAGCCATTTGTGGAGTGAACCAATAGATGGAACCTCTCTCTTTCTCTCTCTTTATCTGTCTTTAAAAAAACACATACAACATATTTTCCTGGAGTTGTTAAAGGCCTTGGAGAGTAAATAATTCCTAAGCTGATGACCTTCAAGTTATATTTGGGATTTCAGGACAGTGCCTGTGACTCCCTCACTTGGTTCCTGGAGACCTTAGTGAGGCCTCGGGATAACTTCAGGACAATTTACTTAGCGCAGCTTATGAAACCTTGCTTATCACCCCCCCCCCCTCCCCGCCATTAGAAGAAAGCCTTGATTTACCCACCTGACTCTGCATAAGCTTCAGATAAGTTTTGGATGCCATATCCCTAACAGGATGGAATGCTCTAAAACAACTTGGAAGTTATTGAATCTGCTTTCCAACACTCTGGGAACTCTCAAAGGTCTCCCTGGGATAGTAGGCTTATCAGGTCCCATGCACTGTACATTTTTTTTCCTTTAGTCCTGTTCAAACAAAATTACACTTTTCTAGATGATAATGTGTAATACAATTGTTCAATCAGTGAAGGTATTTATTGAATACTGCGTAGTGCTGTGCTGGAGGCTTGGTCCCACCCTGAGGAAAATTCTACCATTTGTCCTCACAGGGTTTTCCTTACCAAGAATACCAAGGAATTGAGTTGCACTTCTCCTGTTGAATGCTCGCTCTGATCATTAAAGTTCTCTCCAACTTGTAATTTTCAAAAACAAAGATCCATATATACCTGTTCTAACACAATGGGATAATCTCTAATTTTATTTAAAAATTTTAAAACTAAAAATTGCATCAATAACTGTATTGTTTAATTTTATTCTATTATAGTGCTTCAGATTTACCTTTAACATTGATGTAAGTGATCTTAATTTAAATTTGAATTAGGATTTACTAAAATTGTGTTTTATTGAACTGCTAAAAAGTCATACACAGAATCTGATGAAGTGCATGTTTTTGAAGGTATATGGCTCCTGAAATGCTTGATGATACAATGAATGTGAATATCTTTGAGTCCTTCAAACGAGCTGACATCTATTCTGTTGGTCTGGTTTACTGGGAAATAGCCCGGAGGTGTTCAGTTGGAGGTAAGATTTTGGAAATATTCTTGTGTCTACTTCTGCCTTTCCACGATACTCTGAATGCAAAATGAAATTTCTTTTTTCCCCTATATTATATATTGAATCACTTCTAAATATTTAATGGAGTACCTTGTGGTGTGCTGAACTTGAAAATTATCTTTTTTGAGCTTGTGTGTAGTGACTGATATCACTACTTTATATCCCAAAGAAATTGAATTAACATACTAAGATCATAGGACTTGAAGACTTCTATTACTTAGGCTTTCCTTGTTCTTTTCTGTGATTTGATGAATCTGTATGGGTGAGGGTTACATGCAGTTGGAGAGAAATGAGCAAAGACAAACTTTCTATCTCTTTCTCCTGGATGTTTAGAAACTAACAATGAGAGGAATAAAATAGGAGGATGATACTCTCTAAATTTAGACTGATGAAATTTGCAGAAATTGTTAGAGAAAGAGTTAAATGCTGGTAGAAAATGGTTTAAAATTTTGATTTTCAAGCTTTCAACTAAGGCTTGGTTTAGCAGCTCATTAAATGTCAAACAGTAGGCAAGTTATTTAGTCTGATTTTCTTCATTTGTAAAATGAAAACAATAATAAACCTATTTGTATGAGCATTTGGCCTAGTAAGATAATGTTTAAGATGCCCACTGCTCACATCCCATACTGTAATACCTAACTCTAGCTCCTTGATTTCATCTTCCTGTTAATGCAGATTCTGTGAGTCATAGGTGATAGTTCCAGTGATTGGGTTCCTGCCACCCATGTGGGAGACCTGAGAATTCAGTACAGGGCCTCAAACCTGGGCCCATCAGTTGAGAGCATTTTGGGAGTGAACCAGTGGATGGAAGTTCTCTATCTCTTTGTTTCTCCATCACTGATCTCTTGGTCTCTCTCTCGCTCATAAACATTAAAAAGAAATAAAAGTTGATAGAAAATTTGCATTAAAATGACCCCTTGAGTTTTTGAGGATTTAATGGATTAATTTGTGTGAAACTCTTGATATAGAGGCTGCTCAAAGTAAACATTCAGTAAAAGCTGTTAAACCACTGTTCGTTTTTACATTTTGTAAAAAGTATTGATGTTATTTTGTATTACACCAATGTTGTTCTTTTCTGTTTAGAGCTATTTTTCTGTTTTATTTAATTTTTAGTCTATGTTTTATAATTTTTATTAATATTAACTCATTAAATGCCATTAATTCCCATGATATATTTTCTCTGCTTCATAGATGAAGAAATTAGGCTGTTGATCTCATTTAAAAAAAAATGCTTGCAGATTACCGGAAAACTTGTAAGGTCAAATTTATATTAGAATGAGAAACATACTTTTTCTCTGTTATACAGAGATGGGATAGTACAGCAGAGATCTAAAGCTATCAGAAGAGCAATAGAATTACAGTTGTGTACACCATGGACAACTGGAATTCCTGAGATTGGGTTTGAATTCCAAAACTGCCACTTAGTAGCTGTGGGTTTCTGAGAAAATTCACCATACTCTTGTGTCTCATTTTCCTCAGCAGCAAAATAAGGATATGTTACCTTCTTTAGTCAGCGGTTTTAGATAGTAAATTAAAAATGTGTTGTGGTGGTCCAGTGGGTTAAGATACCACCTGCTAAGCTGGCATCCCAAATGAGTACTAGCAGCTCCACTTCCAATCCAGCTCCTTGCTAATGCACCTGGGAATTAAGTGGAAGATTCTCCAACTGCTTGGGCCCAGCATCCATGTGGGAGACCCAGATGGAGTTTCAGGCTCCTGATTTTGGCCTGGCCCATCCACGGCCATTGTAGTCTTTGGGGAGTGAACCAACAGATGGAAGTGCCCTCAGTGTCTGTCTCTCTCTCTCTCTCTTTCTCTCTCTCTCCTTCCATTTATTCCTCTTTATATTTATAACTCTGACTTTGAAAAGAGTAAAATAAATCTTTTATGTTTGTGAAATAAGCCAGACCCCAAAAGACAAATATGTCATGGTTTCTCTGATTTTTGGTATTTAATATATAGAGGTCCCCCCCCCAAAAAAAAAGGAACCCAACAACAAAGAATGTATAAGAGTAACATGATTTGGTCATGATACTATGTTTAGTGGAGTATTAAGCCTATGAAAATAAATCAAAAGTATATCACCACAAAAATTAAAAGAAATAAAAAAGTAAGGAAGGAAGAGGGAGGGAGGGAAGTATCCTTATGTTCTTAGAATTGTATCTTTGAAATACATGAGATATGTTCCCTTTATATTAAGAAAAATGTAAAGAACAGGTCATCAAAGAAGGAGGTACCTTTCTCTGAAGGGAGGAGAGAACCTCCACTTTGACTATGACCTTGTCTAAACAAGATAAGAATCGGAGAACTCAGAGGGCTTCCATAGCCTTGGAAACTCATGACTGGAGCCTAGGGTGATTACTGATGCCATAGACAGGAGTGTCAATTGGTAAAGTCAACAACAGGAGTCACTGTGCACTTACTCCTCATGTAGGATCTCTATCCTTAATGTGCTGTACATTGAGATTTAATGCTATAACGAGTACTCAAACAATATATTTCACTTTGTGTTTCTATGGGGGTGCAAGCTGTTGAAATCCTTACTTAATGCATACTAAACTGATCCTCTGTAAAAAAAAAAAAAAAAAAAAAAAGAAATTATCAATTCCCAACTTGACTCTCACTGGGATTAAACATGACAATAGGTCTGCTCTGATTTCATCATCATTTAAAAAAATCATCTATTATTTTTCACTTTATGTTTCTGTGTGGGAGCAAACTGTTGAAATCCATACTTAATGTATACTAAGCTGATCTTCTGTATATTAAGATAATCAAAAATGAATCTTGATGTGAATGGAAGGGGAGAGGGAGTGGGAAAGGGGAGGGTTGTGGGTGGGAGGGACGGTATGGGGGGGAAGCCATTGTAATCCATAAGTCGTACTTTGGAAATTTATATGCATTAAATAAAAGTTTAAAAAAAAAAAAAAAGAAAAATGTTAGAAAAAACATGGAAAGAGTCTAGGACAATGCTTGTTAAATATGAAGATTTTAAATATTTTTGTGAAATTTTTATATTTCTGTTTATCTATGTTTGCTTTTACGGTTTGGTCCCTTAATTTTTCTTATATTCTTAAAATTGTATCTACAAAATATGTTGAATCTGTTAAAAACTAATTAAAAATTAAAAATAAGAATAATAATTTAATTAGCATGATTTATCATTAAATTTGTAATATTATGACAGGTGTCATGTAGTGATTTTTTTCAGTGATTGGCCACATTTATGACTGTAGTTCCTTAAGACTCTCTTGTCCAGTGACATTGCAACCATCTTACTTTGTGTGAGCACACTTTATAATGTTCACACAATGATTAAATTGCCTAACAACAGAATTCCCAGTATGTATCCCAGTGATTAGGTGATGCATTACCGTGTTTTCAAATAAAAGGACTATGTTTAATCCAAAAGATTGTATAAGGGATTTTTTAGAATTCAAGTTAGAGTCTGATAATTAGGGTCATCTTTGTGACTATTTGTGGTGAACTGCCATCTTTTTTTCTACCTTTATCCACTCTTCCTGAAAATATTGAAACATTAGAAGTTAGGGATTACTTTATTGTTATTGTTATTATTATTATTATAGTTCTATGTACCTCATAAATACAACATTAAGGACAGAGTAATTCTTCCCTCCCCACTTGCCCTCCCACACAGCCCCCCCTCTCCTATTTGATATGAGAAAGAAATACAAACAGAAAGAAAGAAAAAAAGAATGGAATAAAAAAACTAAGAGAACTGTTTCTCAACAGTCTAAACAAGGGCTGTTCATTGTTGTTGCTTCTCGAAGGTGATTTCAATTTTTTTTCCACTTCCTCTTTTCCCTTCCTACCTTCCCCTTCTTTAAAGAAGAACCCAAGGATGATTCATCTTTTGTGAGCTCTTAGACATAACTATAAATTATGACACATAATAATATCCTCCATTTAATACACTAAAATTAAGTGATTCTTGACAAGTTTTACTATTAAGTTTCATGATACAACTCTTTGTGGACAGAGGTCCTGCATGGGAAATTAGTGCACAGTGACTCCTGTTGTTTATTTAACAAATAACACTTTTATGTATGACATCAATGATCACCAAAGGCTCTGACATGAGCTGCCTCAGCTATGAAAGCCTTTTAGATCCACTAGTTCAACAAGACCATAACCAAAGTGGAAGTTCTCTCCTCCCTTCGGAGAAAAATACTTCCTTTTTTGGTGGCCACTTCTTTTCACTGGGGTCTCACACACAGGGGTCCTTTATGTAGGACATTTTTTTCCAGTTTCTTGGCTTTCCATGCTGAAATGCTCCCCCTGGACTTTCCAGACCAGAATGCCTTAAGGGTTGATTCTGAGGTCTGAGTGCTACTTAGAGTGATTTTCATTCTATAGGTCTGCTGTTTGGACTGCTTCCCATGTTGGAGCCTTCAGTCATTTTAATCCTATTATTGTTTCCAAACACTTAGTCCTATGTATATGATAACTTTTGATCATATCTGTATGGCCACTTTAACCCTTAGTCCTATCCATTTGATCTTTATCACACTTAAGCTGCTATTTTTATCAGCCTGCTTAAGGGATTTTGGGGTCTTATGGCTAGTTCTTAAGTTGTACCCTTAGAAGTGAGTCCATATGAATGTATGGACTTTGCAGTTGCAAACATACTTTGCAGTTGCAAACTTCATACATTTCACAATTACAACTTTATGATCTTGGTGATTCTTCCCACTCTGCCCTCCCTCCCACCCTCACTCCCACCCCCTTCCTCTTCCCTTTCTTATTTTCATTCTTATTCTTTACTAAGATCTGTTTTCAATTAATTTGTACATATATGATTAACTCTATGTTAAGTATAGCATTCAATGAATTGTATGAAAGAGAAAAAGATAAGGACAATACTATAAAGAAAGGAAAATTTAAACAAATATATAGAATAAGAAGCTATTCCTCAACAGTCTAGAGAATGGCTTTTAATAATCATTGTTCCTCAAAGTGTCAATTTCATTTCTACATGTTGTCTTTTAGGTACTCAATCAGAGAGAACATATAGAATTTGTCCCTTTGGAACTGGCTTATTTCACTAAGTATGATATTTTCCAGTTTCATCCATTTTTTTTTTTTTTTGCAAATGACTGGACCTTGGTTTTTCTACTGCTGCGTATTATTATTATTATTATTTTTTTGACAGGCAAGTGGACAGTGAGAGAGAGAGACAGAGAGAAAGGTCTTCCTTTTTCCATTGGTTCACCCTCCAATGGCCGCCGCGGCCGGCATGCTGCGGCCGGCACACTGCGCTGATCCGAAGGCAGGAGCCAGGTGCTTTTCCTGGTCTCCCATGGGGTGCAGGGCCCAAGCGCCTGGGCCATCCTCCACTGCACTCCCTGGCCACAGCAGAGGGCTGGCCTGGAAGAGGGGCAACCGGGATAGAATCCGGTGCCCCGACCAGGACTAGAACCCGGTGTGCTGGCGCCGCAAGGTGGAGGATTAGCCTAGTGAGCCATGGCGCCGGCCTACTGCTGTGTATTATTCCATGGTTTTCATATCCCATAATTTCTTCATGCAGTCTGCAGTTCACAAGCATTTGGGTTCATTCCATGTCTTTGCTATTATTAATTGAGCTGCAATGAACATGGAGGTACAGATAGCTCTTTTATATGCTGATTTCATTTCTCTTGGGTAGATTCCCATGAATGGGATGGCTGGGTCAAATGGTTGTCTATATTCAGACTTCTGAGGTATTGCCACACTATCTTTGATAGTGGCTGTAGCAGTTTACATTCCCAACAACAGTGGATTTGGGTACCTTTTTCCCTACATCTTGACCAGCATTTGTTGTTTGTTGATTTCTGGATGAAAGGCATTCTAACATGGGAGAGGTAAAACCTCTTTGTGGTTTTGATCTGCATTTCTCTGACGGCTAGCAATCCTGAGCATTTTTTCATGTCTCTCTGCCCATTTGGATATCCTCTTTTGAAAAATGTCTGTTTAAGTCCTTTGTAGGTATTACTTTTGAATTTGATAACAGCATTTTATATAAAGTATGTCATTTTCATAGTTGAAATATAAATTCTATTTTATATATAAATTATATAAATTTGTTTATATATGATATATAATATAATTGTATAAAATGTCTATAATTATGAATAATTTCATAGTGCAAAATGTAAATTTATATAATAGCAAATCTGAGTCTTTTAAATTTATGTCCATGGTTTTATAGTGATATATTATTTTAAGAAATTTGACTTTCCAGTTTCTCAAGTGTCTCTTGTGTGAGAAGACATAATTGGCATTATTTTGATTTAGACATCTTTGTTATTAACACAGGGAAATTCATTACATAAATTTCTTACAGGAATTGTGGAGGAGTACCAGTTGCCTTATTATGATATGGTGCCTTCAGATCCCTCAATAGAGGAAATGAGGAAGGTTGTTTGTGACCAGAATCTCCGACCAAGTATCCCAAACCAGTGGCAAAGCTGTGAAGTAAGGCTGTGTTCTTATGTTTATTTTTCCTGTTGTATCGATAGAGGTGAATGTCAGGGAAGATTTTTCGAGACCTTATGGTTCTTCTTCCTTAATCTAGGCATCCGATTTACTGCCTGTATGTAGGTAAGGTCTTTTTGTATGTCTTCAGGAAGATTTTTTTGCCTTTAGCAATGTGTATATGTAATGCCAGGTTACATTATAGTAACACCTCCTGCTTGCTTGATGACTTTCTACAACAAGCCTTTACCGCTTACACAAAGTCCTCTTCTGGTTGGCATCTCTTCTTGCGGAGGTGACACAGCAAACTGAATGTCTTTGATCTTTAGAAGCTGCCATCACAATGCAGTTTCTGGGTCTTTAGAATGGGAAAGACGGGATGGAGGATCACACACTAGCTGTTTAATGCTTTGGCACCAGGTGACTCTTACCTTTTCCACTGATAAGGAGCTAGTCACATGGTCCTACCTGACAGCAAAAGGACTGGAATTTGTGGGCAATGTAGACAAATTCAGTGGGTAGTTAATGTCTGGGCCACACAGGATGTTACAATTCCTGTTATCCTTTTATTAAATGATCATTCCTAATCTCTAGCCTGCTGGAGTTTGGACTTATTCTCTCTTATCAGAGGAGCCTTTGCACAGCAGAGCCCACTGTTGCTTACTTTGTCACACCCACTAATCCAGTGCAGGATCCATAACACCGTGGACACACAATAAATGGATTTTTTGGTACTTGTTCTACCTTATATGAAGATGGAGAATTTTCCAGCTGCCACAAGGACAAAGAAAGGGAGGTGAGGGAAAGACTATAAACCACCTAACTAGTTCCAGGACTATTTTAATGCTTCAACACCCTCATTCCAGCTATAGCTGTTCATTCTCTACATACTTAAATCTAAGAAATGAGGTTGTTCTTAGGTCACATAATTCAGTTTTTCTCTGTTATAGGAATTATTTTGTAAAGTTGTCTTTTTACCTCTTTTCTTCTCCTTCATGCTTCTCAACTATTTTGCTATTTAAGACAAGATTTGTGTCTTAGTATTTCTATATGTTGTGGGGCTTTCTTACCACATACCTATGTGAGAAGCAAATGTTGAGGCATTTGTAACCTAATGGAAGTTAAATTAAAATTTTCTGACATTAATAAGTCAGATACATGGAAAAAGTCTGTAAAATCTATGAATCTACTACTCAATTTGAAAAATAAAACATTTCCAATACATTTAAAATATTCATCACCCCTTTGAGAGGTCACTAGTATAATGAATTATTTTTAGTTTGTCTTGATTTTCTTTAGTATTTTGCTACACATACATACATACATACATACACACACACACATGAACATAAGAAATAGATCATCAAAATTTCAAGGGAAATGTGTATTGTGAAAAAAACTATGCATTATTTCTAAATACTTTGCATGAACAAAATTTTACCCTTTACTTTTAGTTTCTGTGAACTTTTTAAAGTAAGTTTGTAGCTTTTAATCTGTCCATTGTCATGCTGTGTAGCATTACATTGTGTGAACATAGCACAATTTCTTTTTGCACTCTACTATTGTGATTTTCAGGTAGCTTTCTTTAAAAATAATATTGCTACATAAATATAATGTGTGCACAAGTTTTTGAGGGTATATACCTATAGCTTCTTGAGATGTCAACATGGAAAAATCATGTCTACAATTAATGTGAGTTATGGTACGAGGCTTCATGCATTTTTTTCTTACTACAATAAGAAAAGCTACAGTTTTTAGGGTCCCTAGTATAAGGTTGCAAAATAGTGAATCTTGGTTTAGACGTTTTGGTCTTTAATACAAGTTGTGTTTCACCATTGCATTTGTCATCTTCTTTGATGTTGGGGTGTTTTGGTAAAAGCTAAATTGAAATAAATGCTGAGTTTCAATTTAATAAAATCTTACTCCCTGTCTAGGAGGTGATGTGACATTTCTGCTTTGGTCTTTTAATGCATTAAATTGCATCTGTAAATTTTTTACTGTTAAACCAATCATACACTTCTAGCATAGACATATCATAGTCATTTTATGTTAATTTCTACATTGCTGGTATATGCATTTTTTGTCATCTAGAAATCTAGTTCCATCTTGTTTTATATTAATCTTTTGTAATAGGTATTTGTATTTATACCATTCTTGTTTATTCACTATTATTGCTTTGCTCAATATTACTTCTTGTCTCTCAAAAGTAATGTTGCTTCCTTCTGAAATAATTTTCTGCTTTCCTAATGTCCATTCTTTAAAAGTATTTTATTTAAGCTTTTTTTAGTTATAGCCAAGTGGTTTTAAATTCTTTCAATTTGGGAAAATGTCTTTTTTCTGTCTTTGATCTTGAATAAATAGTTTATCTTGGCATAAAAATTTAGCTTGACAATGATTTTTTACACATCTTAAAGTAATTATTCCATTGTCATATAACTTCCATTATCACTGTTGGAACATCATTAAGTAAGCAAATCTTTATTTCCTTTCAGTTAATTTTTCTTTTTTTTTTCTGACTGTTTTTAAAATGTTCTCTGTGAAGCTGGCATTGTGGCGTAGCAGGTTAAGCAGCCACCTGCAGTGCCAGCATCCCATATAGGTGCTGGTTCGAATTCTGGCTCTTCCACTTCTGATCCAGCTCCCTGCTAATCCACTTGGAAAAGAAGAGGAGGATGCCCCAAATCTTTGGGCCCTTGCGCTCACGTGGGAGACTTGGAAGAAGCTCCTGGCCTCTGGCTTTTTTCTGGTCTAGCCCTGGTCATTGCAGCCATATTGGGAGTGAACCAGTGGATGGAGTAACTCTCTCTGTCTCTACCTCTCTTTAACTCTGCCTCTTAAATAAATAAAATGAATCTTTTTAAAAAATAACTTATTCTCAAATACATTCTCTGTGACTTTATAATATTCTGCATTTTCTCTGTGATGTATGTTGTATAGATGTCTCCTGTTGAATCTTGCTTGGAATTTTTGGACTTCTTAATTCTAATGATTTATGATTTTCCTTGGTTTTGGAACATCCTCTGACATAATCTTTTCAAAAAGATCTTCCTATGATTGACTCTATTACCCATTTTTGGGGAGAGCTCACTGGATGTGTTTTAGGACTTTCACTCAACTTGCTTAAATATTACTTGGTCACATTTTCCATATTTATATCTTTATACTGTTTCTCTTTCTTTGTAGGGCACTTTCATTCTTGAAATCAGGGCTTTGAAAGTATCTTGATCTGATACCCTCTGTGTGCTTTAGGTTGAGTCTCCTGTCTGTCAGTTTGAGCTATCAGTTTTGAAGTTCCAGACCATGAAATCAGCAGATGCCACCAGAACAGCCACTGCTTAGAGATTTCCCGCATCTCTGTGGTTTCATGTATTTTCATTGGTTTATTCTCTGAGTATCACATTTATTTGACAATTCATTTGGGCTGATTTTAATAGAATTTTTGTATTTATCCTTGGATCATTTTTATTGTACTGCAATTTATATGTGATAAAACATACAAACTTTAGTATACAGTTTGATGAACTATGTGTAAATATCTGTGTGTGTGTGTGTGTGTGTGTGTGTGTGATCGGCACCCAGATGAAGATACAGGAAATTTCTATTCCTTTCAAAAATGTCCTTTTGTGTCTTTTTTATACCTTCTTAGATGATTTTCTTTTTTTGCCAGGCAGAGTTAGACAGTGAGAGAGAGACAGACAGAGAGAGAGTTATAGACAGTGAGAGAGAGACAGAGAGAAAGGTCTTCCTTCTGTTGGTTCATACCCCTAATGGCCGCTATGGCCAGCACTGTGCTGATCCGAAGCCAGGAGCTGAGTGCTTCCTCCTGGTCTCCCATGTGGGTGCAGGGACCCAAAAACTTGGGCCATCCTCCACTGCCTTCCCGGGCCACAGCAGAGAGCTGGACTGGAAGAGGAGCAACTGGGACTAGTACCTGACACCCCAACTGGGACTAGAACCCTGGGTGCCAGCACTGCAGGCGGAGGATTAGCCAAGTGAGCCACAGCGCCGGCCCCTTCTTAGATGACTTTTATAAAGCCATTCTACCATAATACCAGAAATCAGTAGATTGAAATTTCAGTTAAGTTAATCTACACGGTTAATAATCATACTTTCAGAGCTTTCTATGATGTTTTCACTTACAATTTCTTTATCAAAGCTTAGTGTCAGTTAATGAATGTGTAGTTTTTGTTCTTCCATACTTTGTTTTCTGTGATTAGCTAAAGTCTCTAATGTTTCTCTTTCTCTTGAAGGCACTCCGAGTCATGGGGAGAATAATGCGTGAGTGCTGGTATGCCAATGGGGCAGCCCGCCTGACTGCCCTCCGTATTAAGAAGACCATCTCTCAACTTTGTGTCAAAGAAGACTGCAAAGCCTAATGTGATAATTTCGTTAAAAAATATCTCTCACAGCTTTCCTTTTCATTTTCCCTCCTTATGTGAATTTGTTTTTTTTTTTTTTTTGTTCTACCTCAAAGATTACACAGTACAGTATTTAAGTGCCCAAAGGCATGAAAAGATAACTAAAGTTAAGCCTGGATAGGAGCTGACTTCATCCAATCTCCATGTTGTCTTTAATTTTATTTTGAAAAGCAGCACATCAACTTATCTTTTTATTTAATAAGAAAGAAGATATTACAAAAGTGTAAAATAAGCTATATAACAATAATAAAACTCTTTTAAATTTAATTTTACTTGAACCAAGAGCACATGAATGAATAGAAAAAAATGTCAAAAATTTAAAAGCTGTTTTTCTGAGGTGAAAATATATTTACTAAAATGTGAACTAGAGTATGTTATGGTTAAATAGGACTTTAGATCTTGCAGTCTATGATTTTTCCTTTTTAAATTATTAAAAAATAACTGCTATTGTGAAATTTAATATATAAAATCTACAGAAATGGAGCTGCTCAGTGGAAGATATAAGTGAGATGAAAGTCCCACTTGCTTGGTCTTCCTCTCTTTGTTTCTCTAATCTTTGTAATCCAGTGGCAGGTAATTTGAAATCAAGCACAGGTGCTACTTTCTGTTATTTGCAGAAGACACAAGTGGTATCTTGAGATACCGCAAAATGTCCGTTCTGCAAAATGTCCGAGTCACAGCTAATGACAGAGCTGACACTAATTCTAAATCTTGAGTGAGTCAACACTGCAGATTAGCTAGCTTCCTATTTTCCTTTGAATTCCCGAGAGTGCTTTTATCACAAAAATATCTCTTATTGTGATGTTTGTAGTTTATTCATAAAGAAGGTATGTTGAGTTATTTTGCAGAATCATGATAGATCTACATGAAATCCAAACAATGGATATTTATATGGATATAGATATTTGAAAGTGTTCAGATATCCATTGTCTTAACATGTCTTTAACATGCAATTCAGAAACCCCATATCACTTTTGGAATACATATTTAGAAAAAAAAGGGCAACAAGGAAATATTTTGAGGAAATGTGAGAAACTCTTTAATGAAGTGTAATAACCAAACCCTGCAGAGTGTCAGCAACAGAAAATAGATGTTCCCCTGCCTTTTCAAAATGAGCAGAAGGGTTCAGAAGAATGCTCACAACAGCATTGACTGCATTCTACTTTCTGTGTTGATAGAGTGATGAGAATCTATCGGGACAGTAAAATATTCCCTTCGAGCCTATAACATTGCTTTGGGGAAGGCAATGCAACATGGTGTCTTATTTTAAAACACCGTTTCCTGAACTCTGTTCCTTAGGACGTTCTGCTGAGATGAAAGTGTTCTTTGATAGCTTTGTAGAAAGACATTGTGCACATTAGCATATCAGCTACTTTGAGGTGTCTAGCAGAAAAGAAATGTTACTTGAATGTTTTTAAAATTAGATTTCTCAAGATCATAATGGAAGAGAGGGGAAACCTCTTGTCATCCCACTTTTAAGTGTTCTACAAAGCACAACTTGGGCAGCAGTGTTCTGAAGGGTGTACCTATATACTTTCACACAGAACACGAGTTAGTGATTGTATTTCATTTCATTATGGAAATATGTTGCTGAATCCATCCTCATTTGACTAAGTCGAGATAAGGCAGACAAAATACTGACAGCTATGAGGTTTGCATGTACTTTCATTCCCATTTGGGCATTTATTCATCTATTAAATAATCACAGAGCACCCCGTATCTTGCTTGCCACAATATTGGGCACAAGAGGGAATAAAAAGATAGATAGGTCCTGGGCTCAGGGATTTTAAAGTATAATTTGAGAGATGGAAAAGGCATGTAAGTGTGTGGGGGAAGAAAGTAAATTGACAGATAAAATACAAAGTGGGATGTTCTCTATGACAGTGGGTTTCTAGAATAGGTCTGAAAATCACTTTAAATTTGCAACACATTTAGAAAGTATCTTTATTTGGATAATACAGTTTAAATATATCATCAGGTTTAAAAAGTGCCTATGTAAAGAGATTTTAAAAAGACCTTATGTGAAACGGTTATTGTTTGTGCTCACTACCTTGATTTCTCATAGATTGTTTTTATATATATCAGAATGGAATTATTTATTTACTATGGTTATACTTTAGTCTCAGATAAACCAGAATGATATTTCCTGTTTTATTCACTTATGTTGGGTGGATATATTTATTGAATATTTAAAGACAGCATGTTTAACATTTCCATTTTCATTATATTTTATAATTTATTTGAGGATATCTAAATATAATTCCATATTTTATTGGTTTTACTTTTACTCTAGAGCAAGCTGTACATTTGTACATTTTAAGATAGTTTGCTGTTGTTGTGTTAGTTAACTGTAACTCCTAACTTAAAGTCTAAAATTTCAATCACAAAATACATTTTTAAGAAAGGTGGTACAACAACAAAAATGACAAGTAAAACACTAAATGTTGTAAATTTCCTTAATTCTCAATATGATTAGTCATAGAAAATGCTCACTGACAATCACAGAATAAAGTTAGAGCATAAGGAGATATACTGTATATACCTGTGCTGTTAAATTTGATATTCTTTGTTTTTTAATGAACTGTCATTGTATAATATTCACTTCTTTTAAATTTTATTATGGGGAAGAAATATTCTTCTAAGGTTAGGCTTAAAGTATGGTGTCCTTCTGCTCCTTTCAGATACTTTGACTTTTGGGTATGACACCAGGCTTGGGGAAAATGCCATTATGAAATTCCAATACTGTATAAGATGTTGATGGAATTTATATGCAACATTTCTTCCTGAAAATAAGAGGAGATATTATTTGTTGTCAATATTTCAGCATGAACTACTTGCCTTATAAGTTATGCATTTAAGTTTGTAATTGGTACAGATTGTGTTGTATGCTTTCTTCTATGTCTAAGATATTTGGCATGTCACATCTAGAATTCTTAATTTATGTTCTGATTTGAGAGTTAAGTGAAACATGACTGTCGTGCACTATTTTAGGCATAGCACTTGCTTTTCATCTTTGTACTTTCAATTAACTTTGCATTTTAAATTTCCATGATTGTATGAAAATAGTAACCTGGTTGCAATGTCTGAAGAACTCAGAATCAGCTTTTATTTAAAAATGAAAATCTACAATAGATTCATTAGATTAGAAATTCCATGTTAATTTATTTTTAATACTTCTACTATTGTAGGATTATTAAACAAAACAAAAATACTTCCACTATCTTGGAATTTTTGTCTGTGACTTACAGGGGCAAAGAAAACTCAGGGCTATCTCCTAGTCTACACAAAAGTAGCAGAGCACCTCCCCAGCAAATCACCTGAAAGCAGAGAGCTGACAGACTTTGAGTGAACAAGTTCAAATTGCTCGGCAGGGAATAATTTTTGACTGATTATTTAAAATAAATGTGAAAAACTTGAGGGTCAAATAAGTTTACTTAAAGTGAGAAGATTTTATTTCCCATCAGGAAATTTAGGAAATAACAGTCACAAAGGAATGTAAGTTGGCAGTTGGTATCTTCAATTATTATTCCTTTAAATGAATTCACAAATGCAACATGATAAGCTACTTAGATATATTTAGGATTAGTCTTAAAATGGTGTCATTGTAGCCTTTGAATATATTCCAAATGTGTTTTTATTTTGTGGAGCATGCCATTTATATTTGTTCTAGATCTTTAGACTAATATCCACACGGACTGCATTTGCTAAGTGAACACAAAGGTCCCTTTGATCTTGAGGGCTTTTTCTACACAGAAAAAGAAGTTAGTTGGAAGGTAAAATTTTCATATAAATTTTAATAGTAAGCAGAATTTCTGTGGTATAAATAGTTTCTCCAAGTGGTTTAATTCAACTATTCAGATATTTGACTTTCTTTTTCACCTCTAGACTTTCTTTTAGTTTCATAATTTTTCTCATCTCCTTTTTTTAAAAGTATGTCCTCATCTTTCAAAACTATATATTGTTCCTAATTGTAAAAACTAGTTCAACTTAATCATTCTCATCAAAGGTTATCCCTTTAATAGTCTAAATGATTTCAGCTGTCTCATGGGCAGAAGAAACTCGATTCCGATATTATATAGATGAAGAAAACCAAGGACCAGAGATGATAATGACTAATTATTGTCAGAAATCTGGTGGTGATACCCACCTGTTCCCTACTGTATCTCCAACTGTTACTGATTGAGCAATTAATCAGCATGCATCTAACCCTTCCTTGAATGTACACTAATAAAATGTGCCATTTAATGATAATGATCAAATACCACTCCTTTTGTATTTTTACTAAAAGTATTTACTCATTCTGGCTGAGATCTGAAAAACAGGCTAAGGACGAGTTGTACAATAGTTCTAAAGCTAGGTAGGCAACCACTAGGGTGCTGATAAAATTGATGAATAACATTTAGGATGCTTGAGTGCATGGACTCTCTTAGTGCAAGTAATAATTAGAGAAGCTGTGACTCTCCCAAACACACTTCCTGTAAGGATTCTTCTCTCTTTGCTTTGGAATGGAGGTGAGGACAATTTGATAGTTAAATTTGAGACTGTTTAGTCACAAATCATCTGACAATTCTTTTTCTTCTCTTGGTTTCTCATTAGTTTATCTTCTGCATTTATTTTGTTTCCATGCATTCAAAAATATCTTTGCCAGACTTCATCATCCACAAAGCACTTGATAAAATTCCTGTTCTTCTGTAGTGTGTTCTAGTGTTGTGCAGATTGCTATGTATTGAACTTCCTATAAGAATTTAATTTTCCCATCCAAATAATCCAAGGTTTCTCCTCATGACTTCTCAAGTGACTCTTCGTTTGGCACTATAAAGATGGTGGTTTCTGGGGGCTGGCGCTGTGGCTCACTTGGTTAATCCTCCGCCTGTGGCGCCGGCATCCCATATGGGCATCCGGTTCTAGTCCCGGTTGCTCCTCTTCCCAGTCCTGCTCTCTGCTGTGGCCCAAGAAGGCAGTGGAGGATGGCCCAAGTGCTTGGATCCCTGCACCCGCATGGGAGACCAGGAGGAAGCACCTGGCTCCTGGCTTTGGATCTGCGCAGCGCGCCAGCCATAATGACCATTTGGGGGGTGAACCAACAGAAAAGAAAGACCTTTCTCTCTATCTCTCTCTCTCTCACTGTCTAACTCTGCCTGTCAAAAAAAAATCTAAAAAAAAAAAAAAATGGTGGTTGCTAATGGAAGGCATGACTTTGTTTTAAACTTTAGAAGGACCAGCCCTGTGGGTATATACTAGCTTTTTAGTTCACGTACAAAGATTGTTTACTTGTACCTTAATGCTAACTTTCACTTGAGAGATAGAGACTTGGAAAGAGAATGTGAAATATATATGTCTCATAGTGTGATTGCTTAATTTATTTTTGCAGTGTTTAATACCATTGCTTTGTTTTGCTTTTGTCGTCTTTTTAAACTAAGCCATTATGCCCTATGGTTTGGATTGTAATATTATATTGCAATTAGGTTATAATCTCTATTTAAAAATTCACTTATTAAGAACTCCCAAGATACTTCTCTTTCATTTGTAGATGAGCTCATATTCTTCCAAATTTCATCCTATATTTTAGTGTTTTCAGATAGGACTGTAGTTTCTGATCATTGATCCATATTATCCAATAAGAAGTTTTTCTCACCTGACCTAACAATTTTAACTACAAACTTTTTCACCCTTTGCTACATGAATCTGAATAGTACAATGGTCAATAAGAATCTAAGTGCGTTAGGAAATTAACCTTATACCCACTGTCACCACGTGGGATTGGGCATATTGTGCTTCACACCAAAAAACTGCCAGCTGAGGGGTAGGTAGGGCTGAAATCCAAACTGCAATTAGCAAATATGATTTTTATATTTTGCAGAAAAGCCCCTGTGTGATATTATAACTTTAGAAAATGGCATGCTTTTACAAGTTCAAAAAATGAGAGCTAAAATTTCAAAACAGGTCTTGATATCTGCAAAGTGGAGAGACAACTTAGAAGAAAAAAAAATACTTTGGCTTGTAATTCTGGCATTACCAAGAGAACAAGAGAGATTTTATGTTTATCCTGTTGATTCATTTTAATTTGTTCAACCCAGACAATCTGCGCAAGGGCACATGGGCCCTGATTTTGCTATCTCTTCTGGGTTTTCATTCTATGTATGTACCTGTACTTCGACTTCGCTTGTAAACAGAGAATTATGTGCCCTGTATTCTGTCTTTAAAAATTGCAAGCATAGGATTATTTATCAACACATTGGTCTCTTCCACACTAAGTCATAACAACTAAGAAATTTTAAATATTCAGCACTTTTATTCTCTTTACATAAAGCGAGCGTATCTGAGCCAAAATATTAAGTTCTAGCTCATTTCAATGACTAGTGTCATGCGCATGTATTCTTCTGATCCTGGACTGGAGAAGATTATTCAAACTTGATCTGTGTTTCAGGTTTTAAAATGCCCTAAAAACAGAAAATTAGATTCAGATCTCAGAAAAGGAATTTTGGATTGACTTTCAATGTACTAATACTAATTATACTTTTCTTTTGGTATCGTGACTCTTATACCTAAGAACATATTACAAATGTCAAAACCATTGCATTTTGACATTACAAAAACATGCCTTGAACTCTTGAACTACTGTGAAAAGAATCACTGTTGTAAAGACTTTTTGTAAGCCAGCTGATAATTCTTAAGTGTGTAAGAAGATACTGTCTTTCAACAGACAGGCCCCATGGATGTATATAAAGAATATGAAGAGAAATAAGTTAGGTTTTAAAATGAGAATTAGGCAATAAATTGTATCAAAAATATGCAGATGGGGATTTTAGTATGTAGTTATAAATTAGTTGCGGAAGGTGAAAAGAATTCCAAATTCCAAAGAGAAATAAATAATGTTCAGATGTTTCATTAATTTCTAGTCTGTGAAAATATGCATTTTATAGTAATTTATATGCTTATTTAGAAATATTTGTATTTTAGAGGTTAACAAGAATTCAATAGCCTTCATACCAAAATGTTTGACTTTACCAACAGCAAGTCATAAAAGCATTTAATTTAAAACTTTTTAATATTATTGCAGAACTTTCAGCTGCCTCCAGATGTAAATACTTATCTGTCTAAATGTTATATTTTTATGTATGCATTTTCTGAAAATGTATCATTTGTAAAGTGGCAAAGATAATACATTAAGCACTCCTTGCGCTTGTTTCTGTGAAGTACATAGAAATCTATTTTAAATAAAAGAAACTGTGTTATATTTTGGTTTCCATATAAGTCTCCTGTTTTTAAATTGTATTTACATTTGTGTGAGGAAGCTGTTGAAAACTTAAATGTTGGCTCCAAAGGGCGCTGGAATTTTTTTTTTTTTTACTTCCTGCTTACCATGAAGTTATAGAACTTTAGAATTTCAGAGCTGGAATGGATGTTTCTTCAACAGCCATTTTTCTACATGCCACATAGAATGATAGTTTTTGTATTCTTTCATTTTCTGGTTTTCTGCACCTATTTTAACATTTAGTGAAAGATTACCAACTTGGTCTGATTTCAAGCCTAAACACCTCCCCGAACACTTAAAATAAAATTAAAAACACTTTAACGCTCACAAACCTGTTCAGGATATGGAACAGCTTTTCTGCCTTCACTTCTTTTGTCCCCTACCTCCAGCTCCAGCTGTTCTCCAGCCTCCAGCTTCTTGGTTTTCCTGAATCTGCCAGCACATGTCTGTCCCACTGGCTGTTCTTTCTGCCTGGATTTGCCTCCTCCAGATATTTATGTAGCGTAGGTCTGAGTTACAATGCCATCAGACAAAATGGTTCTTTCTTCTCACTTGTTTATAATAGCATGCTCTGTCATTCCAGTACCCACTGGGCCTGTTTTGTTTTTCCATATTTCACTTAGCATTTATCATGTTATATCATATATGTGATAGGTTGAGTATAATGACTAATCCTTGAGCACTGGAATTAGGGGTCTTTTCATTTATATTTGAAGATATAGTTATAAGTCTTTAAGAGAAATGCTTTTCACAATGAGGAATACATACAGAACTCATGACATCCCCCAGATAGCTGTAATAAACCTTGAGTCATAGGTATAAACCCAATCAAGAATATTGTAGCTTAATTCATAGTGGCAATTTCAAGATAATATTATGAGAGGATGAGGTATGTGATTTATAGTTCTAACTTTACACAATTGATGTTTTCTGGGACTTAGCATTAGAAAGGCAAAACACTGTATTGGATGTACTTTTGGTATAGGTTCTTCAGTTCTTGAGTGCCTCCGTCTTCCCCCACCCTCCTTTAAGGGACAGTTTTGTTAATAAGTGCCCTGGTTATCTTGCATAAATTTGGTGATAGCCAGGTTCACAAGCCAAACATGTTTTGATTAACAATTGTTCATTCAAGTGCTCAACTGGCTTCACCATTGGCTTCTTGGAATTGTAGACAAAAGGAAATCATTTATGTTACATCAGTGTAGGTCATGAAACCTAGGCATAAAGATGAATACTTAAATTTCAGCACATTAGCAGTAGCTTTTCTTCCGTTGATTGGGAGATCACTAAATTTAATGTGTCTTACAGAGCATTCTGGAGTTGACATTTTTTTCAAGAAATGGTTCATGAGTTTTAGAGGAAAAATATATGCACATGCATATGTATATACATATTTGCATATATACGTATATACTCCTGGCCAGGCTGAAGCCAGGAATCAAGAACTGCTTCTGGATCTCCCATGTGGATGCAGGGACCCAAGCACTTGGACAATCTTCTGCTGCTTTCCCAGGCACATTAGCAGGGAGGTGGATCAGAAGTGGAGCAGCTGGGTCTCAAATGGTGCCCATATGGGATACCAGCATCTCAGGTGGCAGCTTTACCTGTTACTCCAAGATGCCGGCCCTGAAATATGTAATGTTACAATGAAGGAGAGTTATTAAAACTTTGACTTGGAGAGTTCCTGTAAAATTTGATTAGGAACATTTTCCTACCAGAAACTTAGTATAGTTTGTGTGCTTTGGTTTTGTTAATGCTATATCTAACAAAATTGTACTTGTAACCACACTTGTGATTTACACAGGTTATTACTCTTTTTAAGTATTAGTCAACAAATCTTTTATTTACTTTTAAAGATTTTATTTATTTATTTGAGAGGCAGAGTTACAGACAGAGAGAGGGAGAGAAAGAGAATGGTCTTCCATCTGCTAGTTTACTCTCCAAATGGCCTCAATGGCTGGGGCTGGGCTGATCCTAAGTCAGGAGCCAGAACTTCTAGTTTTCCCACATGGGTCAGAGGAAGAAGCACTTGGGCCATCTTCCACTGTTTCCTGAGTTTCCCAGGCCATAGCAGAGAGCTGGATCAGAAGAGGAGCAGGTAGGACTTGAACAGGTGCCCATATGGGATGACAATGCTGCATGTGGAAGCTTAGCCTACCAAGTCACAGCACCGGCCCAGTCAACAAATCTTGATCAAACATCATTGCCTAAGTGAATAGTATTATAATGCTCATTGTAAGTAGTATTAAAATAGTAAGCTCCTGGGAACTGTGGTGTAGAGGGCTGGGCCCTGCCTGCAGTGCCAGCATCCCATATGGGTGCTGGTTAGGGTCCCAGTTGCTCCACTTCTGATCCAGCTCCCTGTTGATGCACCTAGGAAAGCAATGCAAGGTGTCCCTGGAGCTTGGGCATCTGTACCCATGTGAGAGACCAGGAAGAAGCTGCTAGCTCTTGGCTCCTGGCTTTGGCCTGGCCCAGTCGCAGCTGTTGTGGCCATTTGGATTTGGGGGGTGAACCCACGGATGGATGATTCGCTCTCTGTCTCTCTCTGTCTCTCTCTCTCTCTCCTTTTCTGTCTGCCTTTCAAATAAATAAATCTTAAAAAACAAAACCAAACAGTAAGATCCTTCAATCAGGAAGAAAACAGGAAAACAAGGCATATACATGAAAAGCTATCTAGCTTTAGAAGGTAATATAGGAAATGTCATAATGTAGAAAATTAAGACCTAGTGTTCATCTAAATACTAAATGCTAATGAAGATATAGAAATTAAGTATCAATTATGTAGGAAGTATCAAGAAAATTGATGAGTTGAGCCCTGTAGGATGGGATTGATTTTTATAAATATAACACAAGGAAAAGTTGCCTGATAGGAAAAAATAGTGTCCAAAACAAAGGCAGGTGTGCTCATAGCAGTGAATAAACCACAGAAGTAGCATGGAGGATTTGTGTAAGGGTCAGATCACAGCATTTAACTTCGCTCATCCCACTGAGTGAGACTCTGAAGATTTCAAAGCGGTAGTCATCATGTGAAGCTGGTATTTAATAAAGGCAGTGAAAGAATTACCTTCTTAAGAGTTTCATCAAAGTAACCCAGAGGTTCAACTGCACCATACCCTGTCTCCCCTAATTGGAAATTAGTTAGAGATGGTACACAGGTGAGGAATGTTAAGATGAGCTTTGCAATTGCTGTGATCTAAGCGGCTTTATATGGTGCTCCCTCCACACTTTAATGTGTGAAAAGCAAAGCAAAATATTGTCACAAAGAAGAGAAAAAATGAAAAAGATTCATCTTTAACAGTTTAGTTTTATTAGAAATATGACCCAGGAAATGAAAAAAACAACACACACACACACACATACTTAGAGAAACAATCATTTGAAAAGCTCTACCTCGTAATTCCATCTCCACATGAATACATTTCCAGGTGCCACTGAACTGTGTGCATTAAATTTCAAATACAATCAAATCGGGTTTTGAAATACTAATGGCGATTTCATAGAAGAACCCTTGCTTCAGCAACTTAGGAAATTACACTTGATTTTCTTTTGAGTGTTACTCAATTGTGCTTGAAATTGTTCATTTGAACCCTTCTAAACAAGAAGCAGGTGGTTAAATGTGGGCGCTGTTTAACATTTACACAAAACATTCCAAGCACAATGTACTTTTGCCCCTTGAATGCCAACTGGTTTTCTCCCATCTCTCATACTCTGTTCTTCCCTGGCTATCTGATTTGACCTTGCTAAACCCCTGAAAGGAGAATTGGCTCAAATGTAGTTAACTGCTGGTGAGCATTAGACTATTTTTATAGTCTTCCTGTTAAAGCTTTTAATGTGGCAACTGCTGGTTATTGAAGCAGCTTAAGAAAAAGAATTGCTGAGTTTGCCTTTTCTTTCTAAATGGAGAAACACAAGGTGACACAATCGTATAAAATTTAATTGAACTGGAACAAGGGGAAACAGTCTAGATATTCTGCACAGAGCAAGAGCAAGACTTTGCAAAAAACACATTTCAGTTCTATATTGCAATCTGGATCTTGGCTTTTATAAATGAGTGAACTAGTTCATAAAAGGCAGTTTTTTTTCCTTGTCAGCTTTTCCTTTACCAGAAATGGGCAAGGTCATAAGCATCTTACTGAGAATCCAGTCACAGGGAGATATATGTTAAATTCTGCCATTTCTTGGCCCATTCACTCCACTAACTGCAAACAGAGCTTTTGCTCTCATTCTCTAAAATTTCCTTCTGTGTGCTCATAGTGAGTTTGTAGCAGCCTGGTACAGAAAATAATCACCTGATCCCTCTAGGACCATCATATGAGAATGTCTTATCCCAGAATTGTTTTCTTTTGCTTTTGAAATGCCACCTTTTCCTAACTCTTTCCTTCCATTTTTCCTTTCCCTTTCGCTGGGTACTACACATGTTTTCCTTTCTCTGTGTCCCCCACATACTAATATTTACCTAGGATTCTTGTTTCTTTGTCCAAAAACACTCATTCTTGGTGATCTCATCTACTTTTTCTCTTTAGCAAGGATGTTCCAAATCTATATATTTGTTCCAAACTTCTCTTCTAAGAAGCAAATCTAGCTGTTTCCTGATGTATCCACTTGGATATGGCACAGTCACTTCAGACTCGAATGTTTAACTGTACTTTGATGGGTCTGGCTTCTTTTGCTTAGCATCCTGCTTTCGAGTGTCAGATGGTTAGTGGCTTGTTCTTTCGTATTACTGGGTACAATTCTATTAACATACCACAACTTGTTTATCTGTTCATTTGTTGAGTTAGTTGCTTCCAGTTTGAGGCTATTGTGAATAAATTAATTATGAATATTTTTCTGTAAGTCTTTATGAGTACCTATTTTAATTTCTTTGGATCAATACCTGGGTGTGTAATTGGGTAAACACATAGGAGTGTAAACAGAAAGAACTGTCCAATGTGTTTCTACATTTTTATACGCTATCAAATTATGAGAGTAATAGTAGCTCCAGATTTTTTCATTTTGGCCTTTGTAGTGAGAATGTAGCAGCATCTCATTGTTACATCAACATGTGCTTCTGTGATTACAAACGATTTTCCCCCACCCACTTGCAAGTATCAGCTTGGTTTATCTTGATGGGCATTAAAATATTTAGCTACTGTTATTGTTTGTCTGTTTTCTTATTATTTATCTATAAGTATACTTTGATTATTCTGAGCAAAAATATTTTGCCATAAATGAACTCATTTTCTTTAATAACAAATCTCTTCCATGTCTAGAATCCCTCTTGTTACACCCAAGGTTGTACTGTTCCTATCTCCTTATTGCATTTTTCCCTTCTCTCCGTCTTTATGTCACAACTTAGTATTCCACAACTACTGTGGCCCCTACTTGTCTTTACTTCATTGGTGTGTGCTATTTTTTTTTTTTCATATTGTTTCTCCAAATTCACTTCTTTTATTTCCTTTCAGAAAACCATTAGAAGTAGTTCTAAAGAGTGAGACTAGCTGGCACCGTGGCTCAATAGGCTAATCCTCCACCTAGCGGCGCCGGCACACTGGGTTCTAGTCCCGGTCGGGGCACCGGATTCTGTCCCGGTTGCCCCCCTTCCAGGCCAGCTCTCTGCTGTGGCCAGGGAGTGCAGTGGAGGATGGCCCAAGTGCTTGGGCCCTGCACCCCATGGGAGACGAGGAGAAGCACCTGGCTCCTGCCTTCGGATCAGCGTGGCGCGCCAGCCACAGCACGCCGTCCGTGGTGGCCATAGGGTGAACCAATGGCAAAAGGAAGACCTTTCTTTCTCTCTCTTGCTCACTGTCCACTCTGCCTGTCAAAAAAAAGAGTGAGATTGATCATTCTAAATTATAAATATGATCACATCATATTGTTAAAAAAGGTCCCATTTAAAAACTTCCCCATTAGTTTCTTCCTCTCTTCATATATAAGAAGCAACTCAGGATGGATTAAAGACCTAAATAGATAACCCAAAACTGTGAAATTTCTAGAAGTAAGTATAAAGGAAACACTTCAAGACATTGGTATAAGCAGTGGTATCTTGGATATGACTTCAAAAGTGCAAGCAACCAAAACTAAACTAAACAAATGGCTTTATATCAAACTCAGAAACTTCAGCACAGGAAAAGAAATGATCAGTAGAGTGAAGAGACATCTGACAGAATGGGAGAAAATGTTTGCAAACTACTTATCTGACAAAGGATTAATATCCAGATATATAAGCAACTTGGAAAACTCAATAATGATAAAACCCAACCAATCTAGTTCAGAAGTGGGCAAAGGAATTGAATGGACAGTTCTTGAAAGAAGAATTACAAATAGCCAACAAATATATGAAAAAAAAAAGGTTCTATTTCATTAGCCATCAGGGAAATACAAATTAAAACCACAGTGAGCTACTGTTTCACCCATGTTTGAATGGCTCTTATCAAAAAGACAGAAAGTAACAAATGCTGGCAAGGATGTGGAGACAGTAATTCTTATACATTTGGGTAGGAATGTAAATTAGTGCAGACACTGTAGATAACAGTGTGGAGATTTCTTTAAAAACTAGAACTAGACTTGGGCTATGCTGATCAAGTCACCGTTTCCCATAGTGTCCATTCCACTTCAACAGGTTTCCTTTTTGGTGTTCAGTCAGTTGTGCATAGCCCTGACTGTTAATGAACAACTTAATACATTATCCCTCTTAGTAGTTTTTTTGTCTGTTCTACTTAATAGGACTGGTTTAATTCTGTAATTAATACACAGTTATTCTTAAGTGTTGAAATTTAACTGAAATGTGATCCCTGTTAAACATAAGAGTAGGAATAAGAGAGGGAAGAGATATATAATTTGGGACATGCTCAAGCTGACTTGCCCCAAATGGTAGAGTTAGAAACATACCAGGGGACTCCAATTTAATCCCATCAAGGTGGCATGTACCAATGCCATCTCACTAGTCCAAGTGATCAATTTCAGTTCACAATTGATCATAATGAAAGGACTAAGAGTCAAAGGGAGCACATAAGCAAGTCTAGTACCTGCTAACACTAACCGATAGAATAAATAAAGGGGAGAGTGATCCAACATGGGAAGTGAGATACTCAGCAGACTCATAGAATGGCAGATGTCCTAAATAGCACTCTGGCCTCAGAATCAGCCCTAAAGGCATTCAGATCTGGCTGAAAAGCCCATGAGAGTATTTCAGGCATGGAAAGCCAAGACACTCTGGCAAAAGATCTCTGTGAGTGAGATCTCAGTGGAAAGAACAGGTCTTCAAAGAAGGAGGTACCTTTCTCTGAAGGGAGGAGAGAACCTCCACTTTGACTATGACCTTGTCTAAACAAGATAAGAGTCGGAGAACTCAGAGGGCTTCCATAGCCTTGGAAACTCATGACTGGAGCATAGGGAGATTACTGATGCCATAGACAGGAGTGTCAATTGGTAAAGTCAACAACAGGAGTCACTGTGCACTCACTCCTCATGTAGGATCTCTGTCCTTAATGTGCTGTACATTGAGATTTAATGCTATAACGAGTACTCAAATAATATATTTCACTTTGTGTTTCTATGGGGGTGCAAACTGTTGAAATCTTTACTTAATGCATACTAAACTGATCCTCTGTAAAAAAAAAAAAAAAAAAAAGAAAAGAAAAGAAACTATCAACTCCCAACTTGACTCTCACTGGGATTAAACATGACAATAGGTCTGCTCTGATTTCATCATCATTTAAAAAAAATCATCTATTATTTTTCACTTTATGTTTCTGTGTGGGAGCAAACTGTTGAAATCCTTACTTAATGTATACTAAGCTGATCTTCTGTATATTAAGATAATCGAAAATGAATCTTGATGTGAATGGAAGGGGAGAGGGAGTGGGAAAGGGGAGGGTTGTGGGTGGGAGGGACGGTATGGGGGGGAAGCCATAGTAATCCATTATTCGTACTTTGGAAACGTATATTCATTAAATAAAAGTTAAAAAAAAAACTAGAACTAGACTTGGAACATGATCAGCAATCTCACTATTGGATAGATATACAGAAGACATGAGATCGTATTAAGGAGATGCCTGCCCCACCATGTTTATTGCAGAACTGCTCACAACAGACAGGATTTGGAATCAACCAAGCTGTCCATCATCAGATGAGTGGATAAAGAAAATGTGGTCTACATATACAATGGAAAACTATTCTGTAACAGAAAGAATGAAATTTTGTCATGTGCAGCAAGATGAATGGAATTGGTGGACATCATGTTAAGTGAAATAAGTCAGATACAAAAATATAATTATTACCTGCTTTCCTTTATGTGTGGGAGTCAAGAAACAAAATCATAACATGAATTCAGAATGTTGATTATTAGAGACTGGAAGGGGTGAGAGGTATGGAGGGAGTTTGGATAAAAAATTAGAGGAAGCTGGGTATAGTTCATGAACTGTGACAGATATACTAATATGAGATGTTAATAATACAGGGGCCTAGGTATGATTTACAGATTGTGACAAATGTATCATGCTACTATGTTAACAACAGGGAAACTGGATGTGGGGGCATACTAGAACTCTTGTACTAGTTGGCAATTTTTGTTTTGTAAATTTAAACTGTTCTGAAATAATGAAGTTTTAAAAACTGCTCCCTATTTACTTCAGGATGCAATTAGAATTATCCTTTTTTTATCCAATCTAAGCTCATCTCTTACCTCTTTGCATTCATCAACCAACTCTACTGGCAGTGATATAAACTCTCAATGTTTACATGATTCTGGAATGTTACATAATTTTTTCCATCATTCTGGAAGTTCCCTTTCTTTAAATCACCTGATTCAGTTCTATCATTCTGATAAGACTCTAAGTATCATCATCATCATCATCATCATTATTTGCTATTCTTCCACTTATATATTCCTTAGGTTTGACTTAGACTGAGTTTTTTAGAAAATACAGCCAAAGGGGTTAGGCATTGATGGTTTATTTCAGAGGCGCAAAGCTAGTGCAGTGGAAATTAGGACCTATGCTATACTTATTTCCCTTAAACAGGTAATAATCGCATGTGTGTGTTTGTGTGTGTGTGTGTGTGTGTGTGTTTGAATTCTCACATTGCTTTCTGTAAATCACAGAAAACATATTAAAATATTCTAGTTATCATATTTAATTATTAAAGACTGAGTGCTTTTCTCCCATGACCAGGAATAAGTTAAGAACATGCATTCTCACAAGTTCTAATCAACATTTTCCTGAAGCTCTATCCTGTGAAATAAGGTAAAATAAAGAAAAAGAAGAAATACATATTGGAAAGGAAGAAGCAATTAGGTATGGGAAATGATTACGTACATATAAAAATGTCAGTAATACAGTAATAAACCATTAGAATAATATGCCTGTTTACTAAGGTCAAAATATGACTGGAATAAATCTAATATGAATGAAATTGTACAGCATGTACTCTTTTGTCAGGTGTATGTATTGAAAATATGTTTTTCCAGTTGGTGTTTCCTTTTCGCTTAGCTAACAGTGTTTTCAAAGAGCACACATTTTAAAATTTTATAAAGACTGATTTGTTAATTTTTTCCTTGTGGTTTTGTGTCTGTGTTCTAAAAGTCTTTGTCTCTCCCAGGATAATGAAGAGCTTATCTTATGTTTTCTTCTATAAGTTTTCCAGTATGAGCTTTAAGTTTTTATCTAAAATCCATTTTAATTTTTTGTATATGTAATGAGGTAAAAGTCACAGATGTGTGCATGTCCACTTGCTCCAGCCTTTTGAGTTGAAAAATATTTCATATTTAAATATGGGGTCACATTTTTCAAAAATTTTATTTGTTGTATATTTGTATCTCTGTTTCTGTATTTTGTTTACTCCATCTATATGTCTATGCTTGTGTCTATTACACAATACCTAGATTATTCTCACTTTATAGTAAGTCTTGAAATGAAGCAGTGTAAGTTTTGCAAATTTGTTGCACCTTTTTGAAGTTTTTGTGTGCTTTCTAAGTTTCTTTATTTCTATATAAATTTTAGAACCAGAACATCACTTTCTACAAAAAAGCCTTCTAAGGTTTTATTGAGACTGCATGAATGGCAGAGATCACCTAGGAGGATATTTTTCTTAAAATGAGTTGAGCATCAAAACCATGAGCATTATATATTTCTCCATCTGGTTATGTCTGGTTTTGGGGTTTTCATCCCATGTGTTTGTTTTGTACTTATATTTGCTTAATTTGCCTGTGTTTCTTGCTTTAAGAATGGCATTGTAAAATGAGCTTTTACCTTTTCATTTCTTAGTTCTTTCACTGTGTTAATGTATGGAAATATAATTGCTATTACTTGATAAGCTCCTCAAAGGTTGAGTCCTAACTTTAACTACCTTTCAATTACCCATAGTACTGAAAACAGTGGCTTAGATATATTTAAAAATTAGTAAATATCTATTGAATTTAAAACTTTATGTTTCAGAATTATTTTAGCTGAAAATGTAAATTAGTATGTGAAGAACTAAAAGTTTAGGCCCTAGAAAACTATATAAAGATGCCATATATCCTTTATAAATTTTAATCATCTAGAGCTGAAATCTTGGACAGGTGATGGAGTAGTGAAATCAACAGCAAACTTTCTGCAGGTGAGAAAACTGAGGTCTTGGTGTTAAATAACTTGCCATATGTTGTAAGAGTGCTATCTGCGAGCCCAAAAGTATGAATAGCATGTGGATAAATGACATCTTATGCTTGGAAAATCATAAGTGGCTGTTTTCTGTAGAGTTAGAAAGAACCCAGAGATAGAGTTTAAAACTAGAGAAGCTACTCTACCAGGGAAACTTCAGTAGACAAAAATGTGGTGTGAGTGTGGGTAAAAATCCTGTCCTCCTACTTTCTTTCTTCTTTTAAGATTTATTTTTTTTTATTTGAAAATCAAAGTTACACAGAAACCCACACCCACACCCCCCCACACTCACATATATGGGGGGTGGGGAGAGAGAGAGTGAGCGAGCCTCCATCTGCTAGTTTACTCCCTAGAAGGTCTCAATAGCCAGGGCTGGGCCAGGCTGAAGCCAGGAGTCAGGAGTTTCATCTGGGTTTCCCAAGTTGGTGCAGTGGCCCAAGAACTGGGGCTATCTTCTGTTGCTTTTACCAGGCACATTAGCAGGGAGCTGGATTGGAAGTGGAGCATCCAAGACTCGAACCATTGCCCATATGGGATGCCAGTGTCACAGGTGGCAACTTTACCCACTATGCCACAGAACCGGCCCCTCCCCTACTTTTGCAATTTTCCAGTTTGCAAATAGGGCTGAGTAATTTCTCCATTGGATTATGCTTCACATATACTATGACCAATCCATTCCTGTATCAAAGAGCATCTTCCCAGATGTTGGCAATTTTTTTCCTTTTGTAGGTAATATTTTGTCCTCTGGGTCTAACTACTGCAATCTTTTTTTTTAATGTTTTATTTCTTTTTATTCATAAGGTACAACCTTAGAACAAGCAGGGTAAGACTCACTTTGAATACTGGCTAGTACAAAAGCAACATGGGATTCATCAGTGATTGCTTAGCATACCTACACAAGGAAATATTGAGATTTGAGGAAAATAGAATTAAAAGATAAGTATTTTGTGCAAAAATATGTAAATCTATGCGTAGTTTTTTTTATGGTGGATATTTTCTATCAATTTTTAAGACTCATTTCATTCCAGGTCTTATCATGAAATACAGTATTACTTTTTTTCCAATATGAGAATATTCTACATGTATCACAGTTATCTCATTTCACAAATATTTATTTTTGTTCAACATTGCATTTCTGTATAATTTACTTAATAACAATTACTTTCAACCTTTTTTCTCCACATATCAGACATGCCAAGGGAACAAAGCAGGGCAAATGACTGCATCTATTTTTAGTAAATTTCTGTCATTTACTGCAATCTTTTGAGCCAAAATCTAGTTCTCCTACTTATTGATAGTTTTACCTTGAGTCACCCATGCTGTGAATTGTTTCTATCATTTTCAGTGTATTGAGAGTTACTTTATGGCCCAGAATATAGTTTGCCAGTGTGTGTTCTGTATACACTTGAGGGATTGTGTTCTATAATAAACAATTCATGATGCTTAGTAATGTCACTCACATCTTTTTATCCTATATGATTCCTATCTACTTTATCAATTACTGAATGGAAAGTATTGAGAACTCCAACTATAATTGTGGATTTGGTGATTTATCCTTGCATTTGGTTAGGTTTTTTTTTAAGATTTTATTTATTTATTTGAGAGTCAGAGTTACAGACAATGAAAGGGAGAGACAGAGAGAAAGGTCTTCCATCCACTGGTTCACTCCCTAAATGGCTGCATCAGCTAGAGCTGAGATGATCTGAAGCCAGGAGCCAAGAGCTTCTTCTGGGTCTCCCATGTGGGTACAGGGTCCCAAGGACCTGGATCATCTTCTACTGCTTTCCCAGGCTATAGCAGAGAGCTGGGTCAGAAATGGAATTTTGCAGACAGAGGATTAACCTACTGTACCACAGTGCCGGCCCCTTGGTCAGTTTGTTTCCGGTATTTTGGAAAGTCTGTCTTCAGGTGTATACCCATTTAGATTATTCTTGAAGACAGGATCCCTTTATCATTATGAGGTGTCCCTTCTTATGTCTGACTCTATCATTCTTCTGAAGTCGTCTTCCCTGATACAGCCTCTGAATCTTTTTGTTGATTAGTATTTACACAATGCATATTTTACAGACATTTACTTTAGCATATCTGTTTCTTTATATTTAAAGTGAACTTATGGTAGACAGCATATTGTTGGGACTTACATTTTTATCCAGTCTGACAACCTCTCACTCTTAAAATTGAAGCGATAGATCATTCTTGTTTAATATAATTTATCAGTATGATTAGTTTTCATTCATTAACTTGCCATTTTGAGTTTCCATTTTTCCTTTTTGCTTCTTACTTTGGATTAGTTCAGTATTTTTAGTACTCTGTTTTTTTGTGACAAGTTATTAGTGATAGTTCTTTAAATTTTACAAGCTATTTTTGAATTTACATGTATTTCTAACATATAACTCTTTAAATAGTTTTATACCAGTTTGCATATAAGGATCTTATGAACTATATTTTCATTTTCTATCCCTGTCCTTTTCATTTTTGTCATAACTTTTACTTGTAGATAAATTATCAGTTTCACAGTATATTGACATAACTTTTGCTTTATGCAGTTATATAAAAAAAAATAAAAAAATAAAAAATTTTAAAAAAATTGAATGATGGTCTTTCCCTGATGCTCTTCATTTCTTTCTATAGATCTTGATTTTGATCTGAACTTTTCTTCAGTCAGAAGATTTTAAAACAGCATTCCTTACAGAGCATTGAGTTCTTCCAGTTTTGGTTGTTCTGAACGTGTCTTTGTTTTTATGGGTATTTTCATTGGACATGGAGTTCTGTTAACTGTTTTTGTTTGTTTCTGCTAGCACTTTAAAGATATTTCATTGTCTTCTAATTCTCATTGCTACTGACCAGGTCAGTAGTAATTATCTTTCTTTGTATTGTGCTTTTTTTTTTTTTTTTTTTTGCCGTCTTAAGATTTTTGCCTTTTCATAGTTTTTCAGCAATGTGACTGTAATGGGGTTAAATTTTTTGATTGTTTTGAAACCTATTTTTGTTTTATTGTACTTCTTGAATGTGTGTATTTATGGTCTCCATCAAATAGGGAAAATTTCTGATTCCTGAAATGTCTTCAGATTTTTTTCTTTCCCGAGCAGTATTTTTTTCTCTTCTGGATTGCTTCAAATGCATATATGTCAGACAACTGGATATTTTTCATAGGTAACAGAATTCCTACTTGTTTTGTGCAGCCTAGTTTCTCTCTGAGTTGGAATTTTTTTCATTTCTATTGCCATTTCTTCAAGTCTACTAATCTTTTCTTTGCATTTTGGAATATACTGATATACCCTTCCAATGAAATAATTCATTTTAGAAACCATATTTTTCAGCTCTGGAAGTATCATTTGGCTCTTTTTAAGCCTTCCATTTGTTTCCTCTTTTTTCATATTTACTTTAGTGCCTGAGCATATTTATAATAGCTGTTTTAGAGTCTTTCTCTGGTGCTGTTTTTTTCTTAATAGCATGTATTATTCATACATTTTATGGGTTACAATGTAATATTTCAACACAAGTACACAGAATGTACTGATCAAATCAGGTAATTATAATTTTTATTTCTTTATCATTTCTTAATATTTTAGCCTTTCATTGAGCTCCTCTCTTGCAGTTTTTTAAATAGCATATGTTATTGCAAAATATAGTCACTCCACTATGCAGTGGAGTACTAGAAATTTTTCCTTCTATTTAACTGTTTTCTAGTATCTGTTATCAAACCTCCCTCTGTCCAATCACATCCCCTTCCCAGCCTCCTTTAATTGCCATTCTATGTTCAAGTCAACTTTTTTTAGCTTCCACATATGACAGAGAATATGCAGTATTTGTCTTTGGTGTATTTCACTTAACATAATGTCCTCCAGTTCCATCCACTCTGCTGGAAATGACAGTATTATATTTCTATAGTTGACTAATACTGCACTATACTGCATTGTGTGTGTGTGTCACATTTCCTTTATCCATTCATCCACTGATGGACTTCTTGGTTGCTTCTATATTTTGGCTTTATGACTCATGCTGCAATAAATGTAGGAGTGCAGGTATTTCTTCAATAGATTAACTTAATTTCCTTTGGATATATACTCAAAAGAAGGATCAGAGGGAGAGAAAGAAAGAATGAGAGCAAGAGCAAGAGCAAGAGTGAGAGCAAGAGTGAGAGGGAGAGCGAGAGAGAGAAAGAAACTCTGATCTACTGAATTTTTCCTCAAGTGCCTGTAATGGCCGAAGTTAGGTTAAGGGCTGAAGCTAAGAACCATGAATGTGGGCGGCAGGAACTCAATCACTTGAGCCATTACTGCTGCCTTCAAGGATCTGCAATAGCAGGAGACTGGAGTTAGGAGCTGGAGCCTGGTACTGAACCCAAGAACTCCAATATGTGATACAGACATCTTAACTGCTTGGTTAAGTGCCCGCTCTCTACTTTTGATTTCTTTAGCAACTTATTCTCCATAATAAATTCAGAAATTTACATTCCCTCCAACAGTGTATAAAGGTTTCCTTTTTTGATATCTCTGCAAACATTTATTTTTTATTTTTGATGACTGCCATTCTAACTGGGGTATGATATTTCATTGTGGCTTTGGTTTTTATTTCAGTGTTTGCTAATGATATTGAAAATTTTTCTTTATTTGACCATTTGTATTTCCTCTTTTGACAATGTCTTTTCAGATCATTTGCCCATGTTTTTAATTGGATAGTTTGGGTTTTTTTTGTTGTTGAATTGTTCATACTCCTTAAATACTCTGGATATTTACCCCTTGTCAGATATAAATTTGGAAATACTTTCTCCCATTCTATATGTTGTTCTTCACTTTGTGGACAGTTTCATTTGCTGTGCAAAAGCTTCCTAATTTGAAATCATCCTGTCTGTCTAGTTTTGCTGTTGCATTGGGGATTTTATCCAAAAAAGCTTGCCTATAACAATGTCTTAAAGTGTTTCCCCATATTTAATTCCAGTAGTTTTATAGTGTCAGGTCTGTGTTTAAGTCTTTGATCCACTTTGATTTGATTTTAGTATAGGATAAAAGGTAGGGGATCAAGTTTTAATCTTCTGTGTGTGGTTATACGGTTTTCCCAGCACCATCTATTAAAAAAAGTGTCCTTTTTCCAATGTATATTTTTGGCAGCTTAATGGGCAATCAGATCATTGTAGGTGTACAAATTCATTTCTGAGATGGCTTTTCTGTTCCATTGGTCTCTGCATCTGTTTTTATGCCAGTAGTATGCTGTTGGGGTTACCATAGCCCAACAAGGTATTGTGATGCCTGAAGCTTTCTTCTTTTTGTGCAGTAGTGCTTTGGATTTTCAGGGTCTTTTGCATTTCTATATGGATTTTTAAGTTTTGTTGTTGTTGTTGTTGTTTGATGAGGAATGTCATTGGTGTTTTGATTGGGTGTGCATTTGCATTTGTAGATAAATTTGGATAGCATAGACATTTAACAATATTAATTCTAATACATGAACATTGGAAGTCACTTTCTTTTTTCTGTTTGTCTTCAATTTCTTCCATCAGTAGTTTGTAATTGTTATTGTAGAGGTCCTTTACATCTTTGGTTAAATGTATTTCTAGTGAAAGGGACTGAATCTGTTATTTTAACTGCTCTTTCTTTTGCTTATGGGTTATATTTTCATGCATTTTGTATGTCTAGTAATTTCTTATTAGATATTGGATATTGTAATAGTTGCATCATTAAGGGGCCGGTGCTGTGGTGTAGTGGACTAAGCCTCATTCTGAAGCGCTGGGATTCCATATGGGTACTGGTTCATGTCCTGGCTATACAGTTTCCAATGCAGCTCTCTGCTATCACATGGGAAAGCAATAGAAGATGGCCCAAGTGCTTGGGTCCCTGCACCCTTGTGGGAGACCTGGAAGAAGCTCCTGGCTTCTGGCTTCGTATTGAACCAGCTCTGGCCATTGCGGCCATTTGGGAAATGAAGCAGCCAATGGAAGACCTTTCTCTCTGTCTTTGTGTGTGTGTCTGTAAATCTACCTCTCAAATAAAAAAAAATTGAAATCTTTCAAAAAATGCACCATCTTTGTCTCTCTCTCTCTTACTGTCTAACTCTATCTGTCAAATAAAAAAAAAGTGCATCATCAGGCTTCTGGATTTTCTTGTCATTCTTTTTGGAAAGTTGAAGTTTGGTTGGTTAGGAAAGCATTTAATGGACTTAAAGAAAAGTTGATGAGTTCAAGTCTAGTCAATTTTTTTTTTTTTAATTTGACAGGCAGAGTTAGACAGTGAGAGAGAGAGACAGGTCTTTCTGCTGTTGGTTCACCTTCAATTGACTGCTACAGCCATCGCGCTGCGCTGATCTGGATCCAGGAGCCAGGTGCCTCCTCCTGGTCTCTGATGCGGATGCAGGGGCCCAAGCATCCTCCACTGCCTTCCCGGGCCACAGCAGAGAGCTGGACTGGAAGAGGAGCAACCGGGACTAGAACCTGGCGCCCATAAGGGATGCCGGCACCACAGGCGGAGGATTAACCAAGTGAGCCACGGTGCCGGCCCTGAGTCTTGTCAAATTTTGTAAGGGAAGATCTAGGGTACCCTTAACTCTAGTGCTACTTAATCCTGCTACAAAGAAGTCACCCTCCTGGAATTTCTACTGAATGCCCCAGATTTAAACAATCTCTTAACATTCTGCCTGGAAAATACTGAAACATCTGCTGTTCCTCTGTGAACATTAAGAAATGTTCTCTTTATAGCTTCTCAGTAAGTGGTCTCTGTCTTGTCTCCTGAATTTTCACCTGAATAGGTATTAAGTGTGTACTATGTTCACCTAAGTACATACTGTATTATTTAGAAAAAGACCCAATGATGCCTCAATGCATTCTCCTTAAACTCTTTCTCTGTGAAGCATCCTCCTGTTCTTCAATTATCAATTTTCTTAACCTTCCCATACTTTAATTTTCCTGAACTCAGGGACTGTCAAACTTAGCTTAGTTCTTCTTTCCTCACAATGTTCTAGGAAGTGCCTCTAGGAAAAGAAACATTCTGGATAGTGCTGGAGCTTATTTTGGGCTTTACCTTCTTTTATGGATTATAATCCTGTGCTGCCACCTGTTGTCAAATGCCTGTTTTATCTTATATACACATGTATATATATGTCATCAGTTATGTTTCATACATATGTTGCACAAATATATGTTTAATTCATATGTATTTATCTTTCCCCCTTATTTTTAACTATATATGGCAAGAAGGCATTTATAGCACCAGATAGTTTGTCATAGGTAGAAGCAGAAATCCATGTTTTTATTCTCAAAGTTTTCAATTCACTTCATTTATTTTTCCAATTATTTAAAATATTGTCTAGTCGATGGAATTCTTTTGAAACTAAAGCAAGTTAAATACAACAGGATGATAAATGTCTCAGATAATATTGTGAACATGCCTCAGTCATTGCAATGTGTTTTTAGGAAGAAGAGAGAGAGGGGGAGAGGGAGAGAGAGAGAGGGATAGAGAGAGATCATAGTTTCAAAATCATTTGTTCATATTGAGGGAATAGAATTGACAGATAGTGGGAAGTGCTGAAGGATGAATGATCATAACTTTTGAGAGATGTACTATTTTTAAGCAGTGCAAATACCTCAAAAATTATCCCTGAAGTGTTCAATCTTATTGTAGATACAGCTTAAGCAAAATGTTTTGTATTGTGTCTGTTATTCAGAGCTTTAGTGTTAGTTTTCTATGAAGTCACAATTTTTACAGAACTTGAGGACAAACCATGGGTTATTATTTTAAATAAATGTAGGCAATTATATATACATCTTTGACATTTCTATCTTATTTCTGAAAAACAGAATTTTTCTCATCTGGAATGTTGGAGGTTAGAGTGGCAGGTGCCAACATACACATTAATGTGAATTATTCTCTATTACTCCCACTTTTTCTTCTTTTCCTTTCTGGTTTTTTGTATGCTTTCATTTAGCAGTCTTTGTTAATAAAGACATAGTAGGTTAATGTGGCTTATAGTGGTTAGGGTTGGTTTAGAAGGGTAAGCAAGTTTAGTTTCATTACTTCATCCGTCACATGGATTGGTCACTTCTGAATCAAGACCCATACACTTCTAGCATAAAATCTTCAGAACCTAGCTTCATGAAACCAGAGCTTGCTCATTAAAATTTGACAAAAAACAACTGCAGGGCAGGTTGACACAGTCTCCAGTGGATTTCAGTTCTGTCATAGTGTACCTTTTTCATGCCCACTCTAATGAAATAGGAATGCTGAATTACTGCAAATTGATTTTGAGAGAAGTTATTTAAGGGCAGGCTGGAGCAAAGAGACAATATGTCCTTGCTTAAGTATATGCAATGAGTATTTTTGGATTGTAAAAATTTAATAAAATTTTACTTTTTTTTGTATTGATGCTCCTTTTCGTTCTGCTAATTTCTCAGATGAAACATCTGTAGAGTCTACCTTCAGCATTACAGAAAATAGGTTCCTTCTCCAAAATATATGTTAAAACACTTTTTCTCAATGACACAGACCATTACAATAACTATTCTTCCCTAGTCATTCATATTTTAAGAATCTGGAGGGTTCTTTCAACATTAAAAGAAATTATATTCACATATATGCTGATTAGATTTTTAAAAAGATTTATTTATTTATTTGAAAAGCTGAGAGAGAGAGAGAGAGAGAGCTTCCATTCATGGATTCACTCCCCAAGACTGCGACAGCCATTGCTGGGCCAGATGAGGTCAGGAGCCAGGAACTCCAGTCTGGTCTCCTACATGGAGGTACTAGGACCATCTTCAGCTGCCTTCCCCAGTGCAATAGCAGCAATTGAAGTGGAGTAAATGGGACTCAAACCTGCACTTCAATATGAGATATCTGCATGGCAAGCAGCAGCTTAAACCACAGCACCACAATGCTAGCCCCCATCATGAGATTTTTAATTCAATTCAATTTAAGGACCACCTCATCCACCCCATGTTAAAGCAATATTTTGGGTGAAGACAAAGAGGAAACATACTGTTTTGCTTGAGTCATGGAAGTGCCATGTGTTGAGCATCTAATTATTAATGTAAATTATTTAATTTGAACCATTTGAGGTGAACTGTACTTTACAAATGTGGCAATGACAATGTTTTTGATCTCACAACATGGGCTTCCAGAACCTTGCCACTATACCACCTGTGGAATCTGTTTCACATCACTTTAGTTGATGGAGCCCACATGATTGCCTCAATGAAGAATGCAGCAGAGGCTACATCCATGACTGCTGAGCTTAAGTCATAATAGGCAGTATATCTTCCTGGCCCTATTTCCCTCAAAGGATCACTTCTGGACCCAGCCACTGGGTGGTGAGGATGCCCAGGAAATATTATCTGTAGTCGTTATAACCTGTAGTCCCATAGAGATCCCAGACAATAATGAGTACCAGCTATCAAACATGAGAGAGCAAGAATTCAGATGATTCTAAACCCTAGCCAACAAGTTATCCACAGACTTGAGTCTTCCAGTAGAGATCTCAAACATCATGGAACAGAGAGAATGTGAATTCAGTCCTCACATTTTGAGCTGCCCTTGCTAAGGCTGAGTTAAACAAAGATAAATCATCACTACAGATTTCCCTCAAATTGCAGATTTGTGAGCAAAATAAATGTCATTCTTTCATGCCATTGAGTTTTAGGATTATTTTACAAGCAGCAGAGTATAGTTAGAACACATTTTGGTTTTAGGAAGTGGAGTGCAGCCTAAATGAAACCTCTATGTGGCGCAGTGCTTTTTGGATTAGTGCAGGTGGGAGTGGGAAGGGTCTTAGAAGATTGTTATTGAAAGCCTAAAGGACTTCAAGGAGACTATTAGCCAAGGCACAATGACCTTGAGTAGAGTACTGATGAGAACTTAAAGAGGGAAATGTTACTGGAAGCTGGAATAAAGGGGACTCTTGTTTTGTGGTGACATAAAATTTAGCAACAGTGTCTCCCTCAGGAAGGTGGAAAATAAGAAGCACACCTATTTTCTAGCTAAAGAGTTTCATAGACAGAGAGTTAAAAGTCTTTGCCTCCTGAATGTTTCTAGCTGCCTGTAGTAAAATGCAAGGAAGAGAGATGAGCTAAAGAAAGAACTGTTATATATAAAGTCTCTGGGACTTGCTGGTTTGGAAAAGAAAACTGTTTCTCATTCCAGGCCTCTCCAGATGGCAAATGATGCTAAATTAAGATGTGGCTTCTGAGCAGAGATCAAATCCAGGGTGCTGTCAAGAAAACATGATTTAAAGATAAAACCTTTTGTTAACACCTCATAAAGTTTTGAGATAGTGCCTTGTAAGCCATTTTGAACACAGAAAAGGCCCTCTAAGGATCTCATAAGATGCCTCACAGATTCTTTCCAGAAAACAATAAGCTTTATAAAAATCTTAAAGAGTGGTATTTGTAAAGAAAGTCCAACCTAGAAAAAGGCTAATCTTAATGAGATTTGAACATGTGGCTTTTGTCTAATGAAGTAGATTATAAATTGATGAATAAGAAACCCACAGAGTGTTTAAAGGAATTTTATCACCTTGTGCTAAAAAGGGCACCATCCAAAAGTTATACAGGGTTTCAACACCCAAATTTCTATAGGCAGGAAACAGACCAAGGAAACTGGAAAGATGGAAGAGTACAATGGGTTGATAAAAACTAAAGGGCAAATTGAAGAGCCATAAAGATTTCCTAGATAGTGAGAGTTAGGGGTAATCAAGGAACGATTTAGTAAAATATATTTGACTATGCTTCAGAATTATTGTGGAACAGTGAGTGCTGTGTATATGTTTTCTCTTTCTTGAATCTGAGCTCACTTCGTGCTTTTCCTCTATCTATCCCACCAAGTACACATGAAGTACATAAATCATCTCTTTAGATGACAAACTTTCAGATCAATAGGCTTGGCATTCAAAGTAGTAAAAATAAAGAATCACACTCAAAAACCTCAACTGATTTAGATGGGAAGATCCTGGATATGAAGCCTTAGCCTCACAAATTTGGGGAAGGGATCCATGAAAGGAATTTTTGCATGTGGAAAAATTTGAGTTGTGCCCTGAAAGTAAATTGTGGAATGGCCCTTGCAATACTCTTGGTGGCAAACGCTCTTCCAGAACTTTGCTATGACTTCATTAATGGGATATATGTCCCATCTTCTAAAACTCGGAGACTTTGTAACTACATCAATGATTCGATGCTGTACAAGAAATGCTGTATGACTTCTGAGGGTAGATCATAAGAAGAAATAGAGCTTCCATCTAATTTCTTTTCCCCTTGGAATGTTTGTTTTGGGAATTCAGGTACCATATTGTGAGAAAGTCAATCTACAGGGGGAGGTACATATAGATATTTTGGTTGACATCAGCAAAACTCTCAGATAACAGCCAGAAATAATTGCCTGTCTTATGGGTAACTAAGCATTCACATAATTCTCCCCTCACGTTCAAGCTGTCCCATACATTTAGTGAAGCAAAGAGGAGATATCACTGACAGATTCCAATCGGATTACAGATTTACAAGCAAAATGAATATCATGTTTGTGATACTAAATTATAAAGTTGTTTTTTATGCAGCAATATATTACTCAGCAAAAAGCACTATAAGTTATGTATGATCATCAATTGTACACAGAAGGAAAAATACTGGTAGTATATATGTGAGAGGCAGAGCTGTGCTGTGAATTCCATTGTGTCTGCATCCAAAGTTAGAGTTCTTCCAATTCTGTGAGAGGGCATAGGTTGACCAAGAGGACTCCGAGTTGCATTAGAAAATCTATTAAGCTCTAGCCTGAGAAGATTGAGTCCTGTAGCACAGAGATGAGATTTATAGCCTGCCAACGGTTAAGGCCTTCCTTGGAAACAAGGCATGTTTCATGGTCAAAAAACATGATGGTAAAATTTTACTCATATGTTTATTAGCTTTTTTTGAGACCTGGAGCAAGCTAGGCAATTTCTCTGTATGCAAGTTTCTGCCACTGGGAGTTGAGGATATAGGATCTATCTTGTCAGATTGCTGTAAGGATTCTAACTTATCTGTTGGAGTAACTTATCCATGGGAAACAAAGTTTTGGTCTGGATATTGTAACGAAGTCATCTGAAAGTCATACTGGAGTATAACAACGTATCCAATGCACTCTAATCTCGGTTAAAAAAAACCCTAACAATGAAATTGGTTATTGCCTGTTTCCTTCTTGAAATCCTGCTGCTACCTGCCAGGACTTCTCTTCTTCAGATATTACTTATGTATTTCTGCACCACTGGCTATCAGGAGTCTGTATCATTCTCCCTCAACCCCTCTCCTTACTCCTCAAAGATCTCTCTCATATCTTATCCACAAACTTTCCTGCTTGAAATTTAGCTGATTATTTGTTTAATGTCACTCAGGTACAAACAAGGTGTAACCCTGTGAGAACTTTGCACTTTAAAAGAGTAGCTTATTAGCCACTTTTAATCTGTAATTGATAGAATTAGTAGGAGAGGCAATTTTGTTCCCAGAGTTCCTTGCCTACTCTCTCTCCTCCCACAATAAGCAAAAATTATTCTTGAAAGTCACATTGTCACCACCCATACACCTTTTGGAAAACATTATGTACCCTAATAAGACCCAAAAGAAATAATTTGCCTGTGTAGAGAACTGAGACTGACAGAAAATGAAAACAGCACTTTATTTTAAAATAGTGACAAGTTATTTTTCTACCTCTCATTCCCCATCAGTGGTGGGTGGGTTGTGGAGGTTGAGGCTCCTATTCATTGACCAGCTTCAGATGACAACTGCTTGATATAACTCTCATTTAATGCCATGGGCTGACTATGTATTTACTTTCTGGATTAGCCAAATGTCACCTTTTAAAGGTATATTCACTGTTAGTAATTATTTGACTTCTATATGAAGGGAGAGGGAAAAGGGTAATTATGTTGTTCCTTTGATTATGTGACTTTACTCCAGTTTGTTTGACTTTGAAGCACATAGGATTTCTCTATACTGCATAGTGAAGGATCATAAGGTAGAAATCAAGTAGAATAAAATATATAATTGAAAGTTCTTTAGAACAGACTTTTGATTCCCTAAGATATAAGCATGAAAGATTTTCAAAGCTCAGGATATTGAGGGAGATGGATAAAGGGAATAGGAATGGATAGAGTTTGTGTTGCGTCACACATATTTTTATCCATTATCTCCAAAATACATGATATAAAAGGTAAATGCAGTGTAATTTAATAAGGATGTAAACATAGTTTGTACTGAACAATAAAAAATAACCAAATCCAGATCGTGGGCTCAATTTCCAGTTAATACAGGATTATCCATTCATTACTTTCCTTTTAGATTTATGTCCTTACATTTTCATTTTGTGCAAGTGCCCTTTCTTATAATAATTGAATTCATGATTTTGTCATAGTAAGCACCTGTTTTCCTGCAGTTTTCCCTGACCACTAATCTCTGTATAGAGGTCACGTCTCCATTAATGTTACCATATAGTTCCAGCACCTCTCTAGTCTCAAAGTTCCCCTTCCTATGTATCAGAATTTTAGGAGGGAGATTTCAAAAATTACAGATTTTTAAGGTCTATCCAGAAGTATTGCATCACAGCGTTTGTTGTATCTGTCCATTTCTTTACCTTCTCATTACTATAACTCAAATCTATATCTTCATTTGCTAGCTTGTAGCAATTATCTGTTTATTGATGTTGCCTCTAGTCTCTCACCTCCCAGAGGATGTCTTTGTCAGGTTAATCATTTTAAAATAGAACATCATACCTGTTATCCCAATGTTCAATAACTGTTACTGTCTCCCCATTGCCCTCTAGAATACCGTCTATTCCCCTGGCATTTGAGAGTTCTACAGTTTGGCCTTTATAAAATTTTTATATCTGATGTGGCTTTTTACCAGAACACAAGTCTCATGGACCCTTCAGTCTTAACCAACTTGGGCTGCTATAATGAAATACCATAAACTAGGTGGCCTAAACAACAAATATTAATGTCTTATACTTCTGGGGCCTGGGAAGCCTAAAAGAAAGGTCCTGGAAGATTCAGTGTCTAGTTGAGGGCCCTTTTCCTGATCTGCAGACTGCCACTTTCTTGCTCTATCTTCACGTAGCAGAGAGAGAAGTTCTGGGACTTCCCCTTCATCTTATAAAGGGACTTATCCTGTCATTGGGGGCACTATTCTAATAACCTCATCTACACACAATTGCTTCCCAAATGTTCATACTCTCACACTGGGATCAGGGCCTCAGCACATGAATTTGGAGTGGAGACACAAACTTTCAATCCATCATACCTTCCTTCTAATTAAAGTGTTTTCCTGTGATTTCTTTGATATAACACACTCTTTTGTACTTTATAGGGAAAAGTTTATTTAGCTCACAGTTCATACTTTCTTTTTTAAAACAACTTTCTGTAGAAGTAATTTCAGACTTACAGAAAAGTTGCTAGTGTAAAGAATTCCTGATTACCCTTCACTCATATTCCCCATATGTTAACATTTTACCACATTTGCTATATCATTCTCTCTCATATACATATACATATACTTATAAATATATATTATATATTTCAGACATGATACTTTAATTCTACTTCAGCATGCATTTTCTAAACAGAAGAACAATCTCTTAGATAACCACAGAACACTGATCAAACAGGAAACTAACTTGGTATAATACTATCACCTAATTCACAGAAATGGAAAGATAAGACACTAAAAAGAGAAAGCACTAGTAAAACGTACAGTTGCATAGGGCTTGCATTAATAATGTACAAAAAACATTCATCATTCAATTATAAGAAAACAAATGCTCTTCTTACCAATGGACCAACAACTAGAATACTTCACAAAAGGAGACTGACAAATAGTCAATAGTCACGCAAGAAGGTACTCAATATTAGAAATGTAAGCTAAAATTTCAAGATAGCACCACAAATTCAGTAGAATACCTAAAATTATAGTCAATATAACAACCCCAACTGTTGGCAAAAATGTGGGGCAATTGAACGGTCATGTATTACTTACAGAATGTGAAATCATTCAAATATTTTGAAAAACTATTGGCAGTTTCTTTAAAGATAACTATACTTTTTCCCTATGACCCCATAAATTCCATTCCTTTTTAAATGTCTAAGACAAATGGAAATATACACCTACAAACATTATTGCATAATCATAATATATTTATGTGAAAAAACCAATTACCGGAAACCACCTGCATCTTCATCAATAAGACATCAGTTAAATCATATATTCAAACAATGGAATAATAAATTAAAAAGGAGACACACTACTGATAGAAATATATCACAAATGTCACACATTTGATGCTAAAGTTAAAAGCAAGATGCAAAGAATAAAACATTTGTGATTCAATTTGTAGACAATCAAAATGGGTAAAATTAATTCATGGTGGGAGAGATCAGAATAGGTCTTGTCTTGTTAGAGTGAACTGAGTGGCAAGAGGCAGGAGAAGACTTTCTGGTGTGATGCAAATGTTCTATATTTTGACTAGAACATGGGATGCCCAGGTGTGTACATTTGTTAAAGTTCCTTGGCTCATATGTATTTCACCATAGCAATTATGCCTTAATAATAAATATGAAGCAAAAGTTTTGGGTGGCTTATAGTCAAGCTACAGGTGTAATGCACCAGCCCAGTAGTGGAGCTGCTAACATCTCTTGGTAGGGGAAGAGATTTTCAAAATTCAGAAGGCCAAGAGACTGACTTCTGTTAGGGACACAGACAATCCTTGGTGAACCTGGAAGAATAGAATGAGTAACATAAATAACTAACATTTTCCTTTATCCTTCTCTCCTCTAAGCTTGTCCACTGGTTGACAGCTTGAAAACCAGAGGGGATGAGAGCTCTCTTGATGTAGTCTTTAGAGATTAGCACCCCTACATAGAATAAATAGAGAGGAGAAGAAATGAGTAGATCTTAAGGGAAAAGCAAAAGATATCCAGTATATATTTTTTGCACAACTCCAAAGGGAGTTGGTGACTTATGAGAGATTCAACAAATTAAGAGGGCCTATATGAGTTGAAGGACTGTGAAAGAGTGATTGCAATGATTGGTTCTATACTTTAAGCTGTCCAGTAATGAAAATGAGGATGAGGTGAGAGAGAATGTGTGCGACTGTAATCAAATAAATTGAGTATAAGGCCTGGTTGCTCAAAAAATTGTGGGAGTTAGAGTACTAGAAGAAGTGTTTGTAAGTGAGGGTATGGATTGATCTCAGCTTATTATAGTGAAATGTCAAGGATATACCCATGGGAATCTATTGATAAAGTAACAGAGGATGAAAAATGGTTGAAGGAGACAATATCTAGACACTGAAAAACAAAAGAATGGAAAGAGTGTTTGAAATTATCAAGAATTAACAGAATGGAAAGAACAAAAGATAGCTAGGAGGTGAAACCTCCAAAAGAATGAGGGGGTGTGAAAAGGAGCATTGAAGAGGAGAGGGCTTTGGATGAGTACTAGGAGAAGTGGGTGTGATAGTCTGTTAACTTAAGTCATCATGATACCTTTATCGCTAAGGCCCCAGAGACAACCAGTCATTAAGTGCTATCAATCTGTTGCCATTCTCAATATGAGCAGGACTCCAGTCACCAGTAGGATTTTTAAAAGTCATTTCTCTGTTTCAGAACATTAGTTTTCTAATTGATCTCCGAGTAGCCACTCTTGCCAGTCTAATTTCTTTGCTGCAGCTTTGGTGAAATTTCTCAATAAACATGATTAGATTATGTAAACCCATGTATTCTCCTCCAATTTGGTACTTATAATTTGTCAGTGGAATTCTACTTATTTTAAGATTAGAACCAAAGTTCTTCCTCATAAATAGACTGGAATGACCCAGCCTCAGGTCCACATCTAGTATTACCTAGCAAAAGTTCCCACCACTAACCATCTGTGCACACACACCAACCTTCCTTTAGAGTCTTTGTCCATGATGCTTGCTCTGGCTGGAATGTGCTCTCCCCTTCCTTCCAATATTTCACCAGGTTCATTCATAGTTATCAGTTAAAACTCAGATCAAATGCCACCTGCCTAAGGGAACCATTTGCAATTACTTTCCAAGCTCAGTCTACGCTACACATTTTATATGCAGAGAGCTTCTTGAAGGTGGAATTCAAAAGACTGTCTCAAATGGGAAATATTTAGAATTTGTGTTACCTTCTCCTTTTCTGGGGCTATGCTCAGCTGCTTGTTGCAACAATAGAGACAAATGGATATAAGTTACAAATGAAGTTTGGTTTAATGGTAGGATTTCCATATAAGATTCTGGTAGAGCAGAGATAGATTGAACAAGTGTATAACTTCTGTTGGAAGCCCTTTAAGATGCAGCCTGTATAACCCAGTGTTTCTGACTTGACTTTGAGAAATAAGGACTGAATTTTGAGTTGCACACTTTTGTTCAAGATGAGACAGGTTCTGTTGGATCTAAATCAGCAGGGGTATAGGATAAGTTCAGTGCCTCCAGGTAGGATAAGTACAGTGCATCCAGGTAGCCAAATGGGTATATCATAGTGACACCATATGGTAGTTGAAAACATCAACAATAGTGGACAAATTTAATTGTCTTAGACTTGACTGTCATTAGAATCACATAGAAAATTTTGAAAAGATATCTACACTGGAGATATTTGCACAACTATATAAATTGACTTTAAAACTGCACATTTATAATGGGTTTAGGATATGTAAATTTCACCTTAAAAAGGAGTGAAAACTTTAAAAATGATAACAATGTTTGGTCCTCACATTCAGCCATTGATATTAGTACCTCTGAGGGTAGAAATTGGATATAGACAAATGTTCAAAGCTCCCCAGGTTCTTGAGCAATAATAAACAAAGGTGCATATAAATTTACCTTTTGGCACAGAGATCATCTGAAAACACATCTCCAGCAATACAAATGCTTATGTACAATGTTACTCATTGGAACACTTTAATGCAAAACACAAGAAACCACCTTAATTCCCAAACATATTAGATGGGTTGAATAACCTGTGATGCAAACACATAAAGACAGTATTCTACTATGGGAAAATGAATGAGGGAGACCACTCCAAAATGATAAGCATAGTGGTTTCTAGGATATACTTGTACATGAAAGAGCAAAATGCACAAATATATCAACACTACAGTACACTCAGGTAAGAAAGAAATTGATATTAGAAAATACACATATACTTACTCATTTGTGCAAAAAATAAAATAAAAACTAATGTGATTTGTTTATCTTCATGGGTGAGTGAGACTAGGGTAGAAAACACACGGGAGTGGGAAGGTGTGGAAAGGAGAGGGATGGCACCTCTCTAAGAATGCCTTGCATATTTCTGATTTTAAGAACCAAATAGTGTTAACAGAATAAATAGTATTAACCCAAATATGCAGGGATGCCAAATAAAACACTAACTGTATCAAGTAAATGTAAATTTATTATAAATGAAGACCACAACCACAACAAATGGGATAAAAAGGAAAGGATAAACATTGAATAATACTGGAAAACAATATTTTAAATGCATTCTCTATATATATATAGTTATAGAACTATAGATGCACATGCATTTGTGTGTGTGTATATAAATGCATAGATTTCCCAGCTCGATTTGCTTAGAATAACACTTCAATAGTCTAAAGAATACATGGCATCTAGAACTTGTTTTCTAAGTAACATTTTTCGGTAAAATGACTGATTCCAGGACTGGCTGCAGAAAGTACAAAATAAGCCAGGTCATCTTACCGTGCTAGAAAGTAAGTGTTCAAAAACTGCTGGAGACTCATAGAATGGCAGATGCCCTAAACAGCACTCTGGCCTCAGAATCAACTCTTAAGGTATTTGGATCTGGCTAAAAAGCCCATGAGAGTTTCTCAAGCATGGAAAGCCAAGACACTCTGGCAAAAAAATGACCTAAATGAAAGCTTTTGGTGAGTGAGATCCCAGTGGAAAGAATAGGCCATCAAAGAAGGAGGTACCTTTCTCTGAAGGGAGGAGAGAACTTGAGCTTTGCCTATGGCCTTGTCTAAATAAGATCAGAGTTGGTGAACTCAAGAGGCTTCCGTAGTGTTGGCAGCTCATGACAAGAGCCTTAGGTGATTACTGACGTCATAAATAAGAATGTCAATTGTTAAATCAACAACAGGAATCCCTGTGCACTTATACCCCATGTAGGATTTCTGTCCTTAATGTGTTGTACCATGCAAATTAATGGTATAACTAGTACGCAAACAGTACTTTACACTTTGTGTGTCTGTGTGGGTGCAGTCTGTAGAAATCTTTACTTAGTATATACTAAGTTGATCTTCTGTATATAAAGATAATTGAAAATGAATCTTGATGTGAATGGGATAGGAGAGGGAGTGGGAGATGGGATGGTTGTGGGTGGGAGGGTGGTATGGGGGGGAAGTCACTATAATGCAAAAGTTGTATTTTCAAAATTTATATTTATTAAATAAAAGTTAAAAAAAACTGCTGGAAGCATCTTGAAAGATTTATAAGCCAATCTAAAGGAGCTTCTGATGGCCAAAGTTGGGACAATGTGGGCAACAAAATAAATTCAGAACATATTGGATTAAAACTCATAGAATAAAACGAATATCCATGGGTTCATACTGATGAAAACAAACAATGGGACAAGCAAGTAATCAAGAAAAAAACAACAGGCCTTCCAGTAGAATTACAAACTGTAAAATTAGAAGAATTAACAGAAAAAAGTCACCATTTGTTGACTATCATAGGGATAATTGTTTTAGGGATGCCTGTACGAATGCTAAAACTAATATTCAACAATATAATTAGAAATAAGACTTTTTTCATAATAAACCTATCTCACCCCACTAATTACAAGAGGAAAGTAGCTCCTTTATAGTGGAGAAATTTGGTAGATATTAACTTAACCATCTGGTCAGTTATTGTCATCAATAAAAGGACACAATGGCATGAATTTTTTGAAATAAATTTAGCCAAGGAAGTCAAAGATTTCTACAATGAAAATTATAAAACATTAAAGAAAGAAATAGAAGAATTCACAAAAAATGGAAAAATCTTCATGTTTGTGGATTGGAAGAATCAATATCATCAAAATATCCATATTACTGAAAGAAATTTCCAGATTCATGGCAATCCCAATCAAAATACCAATGGTATTCTTTGCAGATCTAGAAAAAATGATTCTAAAATTCAAATGGAAACACGAGACATCCCCAAATAACTAAAGCCATCTTACACAGCAGAAACTAAGCCAGAGGCATCACAATGCCAGATTTGAAGAGATACTACAGGGCAGTAATAATAAAAACAGCTTGGTACTGGCAAATAAAAAATAGACATATATACCAATGGAACCAAATAGAACCTACAGAAATCAATTCATGCATCTATAACCAACTTTTCTTTGACAAAAGAGCTAAAATCAATTCCTGGAGTAAGGACAGTCTCTTCAACAAATGTGCTGGAAAACTGGATCTCCATATACAGAAATATGAAGCAAGACCCCTGCCTTACATATTACACAAAATTCCACTCAAAACGGATCAAGGACCTAAATTTATTACCAAATACCATCAAATTACTAGAGGACATTAGGAAAAATCTGCAAGACATTGTCATAGGCAAAAGTTTCTTGGAAAAAAAAAAAAAACAAGAAACACAGGCAATCAAAGACAAAACTGACAAATGGGATTACATCAAATTGAGAAACTTCTGCACTGCAAAGGAAATACTCAACAAAGTGAAGAGGCATTGACAGAATGGGAGAAAATATTTGCAAAGTATGCAACTGATAAAGAATTAATATCTAGAATCTATAAAGAGTTCAAGAAACTCAGGAACAACAAAACAAAAAATCCAGTTAAGAAATGGGCAAAGGACTTGAACAGGCATTTTTCAAAAGAAGAATTTCAAATGGCCAACAGACACATGGAAAAATGCTCAGGAAAATTAACCATCAGGGAAATGCAAATCAAACCCATAATAAAATTTCACCTCACCCCAGAAATCAGCAAACAATAAATGCTGGCTAGGATATGGGGAAAAATACCCTAATTCACTGCTGATTAGAATATAAACTGATGCAGCCACTGTGGAAGACATTATGGAGATACCTCAGAACTCTGAAAATAGATCTACCATATGATCTATCAATACCACTCCTGGGAATTTACCAAAGGAAATGAAGTCAACATATGAAAGAGCTATCTTTACCCCTATGTGCATTGCAATTCACAATAACTAAGATATGGAATCAACCCAGATGTCCATCAATTGATGACTGGATAAATAAGGTATGGTATATATTATATACTATGGATTATTACTCAGTGATAAAATTAACAAAACCCTTTGTTTTGCAGCAAGATATATGTTACTGGAAACCATTATAGTTAGCGAAATAAGCCAGTACCTAAATGACAAATATCATATATTTTCCCTGATCTTGGATAACTAATAGAATACCTAAAATGTAATGTATTGGAATGAAATTGACATTTTGAAATTTAGTGATTACTTACAGCCCTGTCTCCACTTGAGAAAGAATGCTTTTTCTTCATATTATTTGTTGAACTCTATACTTTCTGAAGGGTTAATCTTTTGAGTATATTATCTAAACATAGATCTTTGTGAAAAGAGTAAGAATGGGATTAGGAGAGGGAGGAGGAAGAAGGGTGGGAATGCAGGAAAGTGGGGAGGTAGGGTAGGAAGCATCACTATGTTCCTAAGTCTGTATATATAAAATACATGAAATTTGTATATTTTACATAAAATTAAAAAGAGAAAAGAGCCTAGACACAATGATTCAAATTCTAGCTCACTCACCTGCCAACCTGCAACCTCGTTCTTTCCTTCTTGCCCAGATTTATTTCATTAAAAAGGGACTTTGGATTTTAATTTTAATTTATTTCTATTTTATTTGAAAGGCAGGGAGAAAGCAAGAGAAAAATAGAGACAGACAGAGATCTTGCACCTGCTGGCCCACTCTCCAAATGCTGGTAACAAACAGTGCTAGGCCAGGCAGAAGTCAGGAGTGAAAATTCAATCTGGGTCTCTCATGTAGGCAGGCAGGGAACCAAGTACTTGAGCCATCATCTGCTCCTCCTGGGGTACACATCAGGACAAAGCTGGATTAAAAGTATAGGAGCTGGGAGTAGAACAAGACACCCTGATATGGGATGCAAGCATCTCAATTGGTGTCTTAGCACCTCTGCCAAACACCTTTCCCAGGATTTTAAAATAATGTCTTTCAAACTGTTTATATATTTGTTTTGTGGGTGTGCAACTATTGATGAGTGGATTGTTTGCTTACTTTTGCAGGCCCTTTTTCTTTTTTAAAGGAAATATTTAGGGCCTAGAGGTTTACATAAGTAATACAGGTAAAAATAGGTTTGCTTTGAATTGACTGGGGAGAAATGAAGGGAAGGGACTGGATTGGGGTATAACATAAAAGCTGTCCAACCGCTTCAAGCCTCCACAACCACCACTCTGTATGGAAGCCTCTAGGTCTAATGAAAAACTTCCAGTCCATCGTTTGAAAACTAGAATTGAAGATTGCTGCAATTATTCTACTTGCTTCAGAAACACTGGTTTCTCCTGTGAACTGTGGCGCACATCTTTGTTGTTTTCTATTTTGGGTTTCCCATGATACTACTTAGATTAGAAGAAATATGATACATCTTTCTGGACCCAGGACCTGATACAAAACCTTCATTTAGTAGTTTACTTGGTAAATATTTATTGATGGTGACTGCTAACAGTGGGGCCTCCAGACAGTTCCTGGAAGAGGTTACTTTGAGTCAAGCTAGAGAATACAAATTAGTGGATAGGTCATTTTCCTGATTTGTGGGGGTTGTTCAGTGATGACAGAGAAGGCCATGTAATGGGGGCTATTAGTAGTTTTCAAGGACTGAGAGCTAGTAGATGTGGGGCTTAGGGCGTGTAAGTAGAATAGCCAAACTTTGAGATGGTCATGGTATAACTCAAATTAATTCCCTAGTGTAGCATCTTCAGCAAGGTATTCTAAGATAATAGGAACTGCCAAATTTCCAAGGTATCTTAAAGACCAAATCCCAAATACAATGTAGGCAGTCTCTAAAGCAAAACTTTTTTGACATTTCAGAGCCACATCCCACAGCTCCTATTCTTAGCTCAAGCCCACACCCTTTTGCAGAACCAGGTGAGAAAATGATAATAGCTCTAATGCAGGAACAGTCTCCACCAGGGAGCTGTACTGGCTTGGCTGGAGGCTCAAGCCAGCTGGCTGTTGGTGGGAGCATCCTGCCCTCTGCTGGCTTTGGCTGAAAAAGTGAATATGCATCACATGTTAAGTAAGTAAGGATGAAAGTATTTAGTTTCATCTGAAAATAAATATTTGCTTCCATGTTAATGAGGAATAATTAATGCTTCTCTACATGACTTCTGGATTCACAGAAGACCTCCAGGTATCTAGAAAAAATATAATTGGGCATGATATTCTTAATTCTTGCTCAATAAAATGGAGTGTGAAACACAATGTAGCATTTTAAAAGAACTGTAAGGAATCAAAGTCGCATCTCTAATATTTTAAAAATACTCATCTGGTGTTGGGATATGATAAAAAGTACCCTGGAATACCATTAGAGCATTTGCATTTATGCATTAATTCTGCATGATACTAAACCTCTCTAAGACCCAGTTTCTTCATCTGTAAAATAGTGCCATACTTACGTTCAAAGATCAACTGAACTAATAATGTATGTGACCGTACTTTATTGTGTCCATTAAATCATGTGAGATTTAAACATACAAGGGGGTATTCAAAAAGTTCATGGAAAATTCATATTATGAAAAATTATGGATATGGTTCAATACTTTTTGCACATAACAGACATCTTTTAATTTCATTCTTGTTGAGTTGCTTTTGAAATGCCCTTGCACCTGCTATGCACAGATTCACATAGGAGTACAAAGTGTTCTGCACTGTTGTCAAATGATTGATTTCCTGAAATATGGGAAAAATGAAAAATTGATGACAATGTTTCAAATCTAGAGAATACAAGCTTAGGAGGCAGCAGAGAGAATGTTTACTAAGTAGAAGTTTTCTTTGATTGCCTATCATTATGTTCTGTAGAACTGATAAAAATATTCATTTTCTCACTTTTATCAAGAAGAAAATGGCAAAAATTAAAATGACAAAAAATTAATTCTGAAGATAATCTTGTATAACAATCCATCTCTCCCTTTCCTTTAATCATTTCTTCTTCGAGATCTTTCCCTTTTCCTCCCTTCTGTTCTACTCTTATTTATTCAGGGGCAAAAGTAAGTGGAAACTCCTTAGCTAGTGTTGTCATTGCTGTAGGTGTTTAGCTGTTTCTTGCCTTCCTGTAGCATTTCCATGGGTATATTTTTTTCTAGTGATATCAAAAATTTTTTAGAAATTTTTATTTATTTATTTGACAGATAGACAGTGAAAGAGAGACAGAGAGAAAGGTCTTCCTTCCATTGGTTCACCCCCCAAATGGCTGCTAAGGCTGGAGCTATGCCGATCCGAAGTCAGGAGCCAGATGCTTCTTCCTGGTCTCCCATGCAGGTGTAGGGGCCCATGCACTCTGGCCATCTTCCACTGCCCTCCCAGGCCACAGCAGAGAGCTGGGATCGAAGAGGAGCAACCGGGACTAGAACCCGGCGCCCATATGGGATGCCGGGTCCGCAGGTGGAGGATTAACCAAGTGAGCCACAGCGCCGGCCCCTAGTGATATCATAATTGAATTAGACAGAACGTGGTCTCAGCTCTTAAGTCTTTGGCTGTCCAAGCTGAATGAAAGGGGTGTTGATATTAATATAGTAGGTCTTTAATGAAAAATTATAAATGTGTGTTTAACTTGGTAGTTTACTTCATTGATTTTATCCTTCTCATTTGCAGCTCTGCTTAATAAAGCTTTTTAAAAAGTTCATTTACTGAAGGGTAAAGCCTCAGCAAATGTGATGTGGGTGTGTTCTAGAAAATTCAAATCCTACGAAGATAAAATATCAGTTGTTGGAGGCACAAAGAAATAAGAATCTCTGTAATGAGATGTTCAGCCTTTAGTGTGTGTGTATTTATATAAATATAAATGTGCATATATATCCAGGTGGAATAGAAATTGCTGAAGGAATAACCAGAAGATGTCATCTGGTATTGAAGAATGAGGTTTCCCAGGTTCCCAGGTTGACAAAATCTGTGTGTGTGTGTGTGTGTGTGTGTGTGTGTGTGTGTGTGTTGGAATTGTGGGAGGAGTAGGCTTTAGGGTGGAGGGCACCAGATAAGCAGGAGGTGGTATTAAGAAAATCTGTGCTGTGGCTGGAGTGATAAGGAGTGTGAGGCTGAGGCCGGAAAGGAGTCTGGGGCTAAATAAAAATGTTATTTACCTGCTAAGATGTGGAGTTTAAATGTCACTGGATGTGTGTGTTAAACTGTAGATTTCAGTGGCAGAACATATGCCTCCATTATAGTCTGTTTAGTCAAGGAAATGTTTATTACAGAGGAAGATGTTATTATATTTTAAGTTTTTATTTTAATATTTAATTATTTATTTTATTTTAAGTGGTATTATATTTTAAATGGTATTATAATTCCCTATTCCTTTAAAAATGTGTAAGTGTCTACATGAGAACTCACTATGTTCAGTATAAACAGTGTTGGGTAAGTAAATTCTAGAATAGACTAGAATCCTCACCTTGTATCTTTAAAGGATGATAGCTTGAACTTCTTTTGATTCCGCAGAAAGTCATGATTTTTTTTATTTGATAGGTAGAGTTATAGACAGTGAGAGAGAGACAGAGAGACAGACAGAAAGGTCTTCCTTCCATTGGTTCACTCCCCAAATGGCCGCTTTGGCCAGCGCGCTGCGCCAATCTGAAGCCAGGAGCCAGGTGCTTCCTCCTGGTCTCCCAGGTGGGTGCAGGGTTCAAGCACTTTGGCCATCCTCCACGGCCTTCCCGGGCCACAGCAGAGAGCTGGACTGGAAGAGGAGCAGCCGGGACTAGAATCCGGTGCCCATATTGGATGCCGGCATCGCAGGCGGAGGATTAGCCAAGTGAGCCGCGGCGCAGGCCCGAAAGTCATGAATTTTTAAAAAGCTGCCAGTCTTCTTCTCTCACTTAGTCTTAGAAAACTATATACTCTAAAATGTCTGGAGTTCTTTGCCCAAAGAGAAGGATGAAGAAGTCAACTGCATTCTGTATCTGACGCACCATTCTGTACTATTGAATAAAAAGGAGGTCAGAAAAAGACCAGTGGATAAAGACCTTCTGCCTCACCAAAGGTTCTTGCTCATCAGATTAGCCATTTTAAAATTGCAGCTTATTTATATAAACTGCTTAGTGTGATATTATTGATTTTGAAAATCTGGCCTTTATTTACTTTTTACCTGGAAACCTTTTATTTAAGATATACAAACTTCATGTATTTCATATATCCAAATTTAGGAACATAGTGAGTCTTCCCGCTCTACCCTCCCTCCTGCCTGCATTCCTACCCTTTTTCTTCCACCCATTCTTTTTTTTTTTTTTACAAAGATCTATTTCAGTTAACTTTATACTCATAAGATTAATCCTACATTAAATAATGAGTTCAACAAAATATATGAAGAAAAAAAACCTGTTCGTCAACAGTCGACGTGCACTACTTATAAGATTCACTCTCCTTGTCCCCTAGCAATTCCACAAACAGTAAAAGAGTCAAAGACTGCTCACACTAATGCTGTATTTATGGCATCTTAAAATGGAGCACTTTGAATTGATATTTCCCAGTTCCTATAATTCTAATGAGATTTATTGGCAATTTAAGATATTTCCTTTTGTGTGTTTGCTCAGCACTTAGCATGTTATGGGTGATTCTGAAGAATAGAGCACATTCAACTAAACAATTTGGGCAAAAATAAAGTGTAAATAAGTGCCATAAGTAGAGTAAGTAGTCTGGTCCTCTGACAGTGCAAGCTAAAGCACATTGAATAGTGTGAGAGCCCTGTAGGTGCTCCTCTAAGTCCAGGGCCCAGCACATAGTAGGTGCTCAACAAATAGTTATGGAATAAGGAAACATGGCACTGAATCCCTTTCCTAATGGTTGCCTGCAGTGGTTGGTTTAAGAATGTAAAAATGGACTAATTGTTCCATGACTCCTTGGGCGCATGAGTTAATGTTTGCAAAGTACTTTGAAATTCTTGGGTAGAAGAATGGTGTTTTTGTTGGCACTGTATCATGTTTGCAGTGGCACATGAATTCCTCCGCCTTCTCTTCCTCCAGCTGCCTGCTCCATGCCCTCCCCCAGCTCCAGGCAGGGACAGAATCTCTCATGGGCAGTTGCACAGCTCTTTCTGCCTTCTTCCAGCCAGCTGCAGCACTACGGGACAGGTAGGGATAAAGCAAATGCTAGAGGGATTTCTGTAAGGCCTCTGAGAGTTCTCTAGGACAAGGAAGCCTGGGTGGATACTAATGACTCTTAGAAGGGCTGGAGCATAGAGGGTTGAAGGTGCCTGGCCAGCTATGGGGAAAGTAACTGGGCAGACTCCTCCGTAGGACTTGTCGAGCTGATCTTGGAGAGAAGGTAGAGTGACATAGAGGCATTCAGGAGGATGTTTCAAAGTCACTGGCTCCTCAATTTTATGTGATTTATGCTACATAGTACTGAACCTTGGAGAGTATTGGCAGCAAAATAGAGTTCTGTCAGGAAGAGCCTGAAGGACAAGTCAGATTCGTTTTATACAGGCAAAACCTTCAATTATTATGATTTCTTCCCTCATTTTTTATGTTTGATGATGGCAACTAAAGAAGTTCTGTTTTACATATGGTTAGCCAAGGCTACAGTGGTTTTCGGTACTTTTGTTGTTATTTTCAAAACAGTTTTCCTTTTTATAAATTCAACAATTAAGCAATTCAAATGTACTTTGGAGAGGAAAAGATGTATTTTCTATTCAGAATGGATATCCTTTAGGGACAATTCAGGCAAAGAAGTTTTTTTTTTTTCTTTTTGCGGTTACAATATTGACTTTCAGCTGATCACACACAATAAATATCTTAAAGCAATACAGGGAGAGCCAGTTAGAGATCTGAGTAGCTAGAGTGACTATCGGTGGCAGATCTTGCCTTACAGGCAAGCACAGCTCCTATTTTCCACAGTTCCAAAGTGACTTGTTTTCCATAGCAGACTAGGAGGTTTTCAGTGCATGTGGAAAATTTTCCACGATACATATTTATGTGCTAGTAGCTGTCCAAGTGGCAAATTTGCTCTCGCTATAAATTGTTTCTAGGGCCTGGAAATGAATGTCATGCAGACGAAAACCAGCTTGGTACTCTGTTAAAAAGATAGGCCATATAGATGAAGTCTATTCTGCTTCAAGAAAAAAAATCAGGGAAGTCTAGCTTTAGTGGGACAGCATGAAGCCAAAAGTAAGGCTGAGGTTTTCTTTAAAATAAAAATTATAGAAGAAATTCCTTTCAACTGAACAGCATTTATTATTTACCTGAAAACAAAAGCAAGTGAAATAAAAACTGTAGTTAGATTTTAGTAAGCGGCATTTAGAGCTCTTGAAGTTTATAGTCCACATAAGAGTCACATGTAAAACATTTAGTTAGAGCCATTCCAGAGAAGAAATGGCTTCTTTCTCTACATGATTCATTGCACAAGTGATTTCACTATTTGCAAAGGGCTTGAGAATCAGAAAGGTATCACTGATTTTTTTTGTGGTTGTTGGTTTTTTTCGCCCCTTTCTCTATTTGTGACAATTTGATACTGGACAGTCCATGTCCTGAAATAAATAGATGAGCACTCACTTCAGGAAACATGAGATGGGGAGTAGGAATCAGGGTAAGAGTGACTTTCTTTTTCAGTATGTTGGTGTCCTGTTGCATTGCAGGAGGCTGCAAATTCAGACTAAAGCCGACTAGAGGAAACCTTGTATGATCTGGCGTGGAGACCAGGAGGAGTAGCTGGCTGCAGTTTGCCAAGTACAGTTCTATGGTGAGTGTGAGTATGAAATGTGTGGCTTGATTCTCATTATGGATTATTTTCTTTGATCTAGGGGGAAGGAAGGAAGAGAACAAATTGTTGTATGTTCAGATAAGTAAAATATTGATGGATTCTTTCCGGAAATTCTTTATCCAAGTGTTTAATGAAGATTGACCCTTAGGAGTTTTCTTTTCTAAATATTTTGTACTTCTACTTGTTGATACTAAGTCTCTTGTGTTTTTATCTTATAACATACAGTCAATGGATTTACTGGGGGGATGTCTTCATTAAGGCCAGTGTTGAATTGTAGACACTTCTGATAATAAAAAAGCTTAATAAACCTGAGAGTATGACATCAAAACAAGGACAAGCTAAAAAAAAAAAAAAAAAAAAAAAAAAAAAAAAAAAAAAAAAACAAACCAAGAGACTTATTGAGACAGTTGAAGGTTCTTAGACAAAAGAGAAACGAAGAAGCTGTTGAGAAATCACATTTAAATAGGTTAAGCACTTGATATTATTATTGTTATGCTGAAGACTGAGTAAGGCAGCTCATGGAATTGAGAAAGAGAGAGAGAGAGAGAGAGAGAGAGAGAGAGAGAGGAGAGAATTTATTATTTTGTAAGGACAAGAGCCCTATCTTTTCATCTTGGTATCATATGCAGAGAACAAATGATCAATAAACATTTTGATTGAATGGGGGTATTTCTCTTTGTTGTTATAGAAAGGGCAACAAGTTGCTTTTATGTTTTCTGTAAGATAGGGGATCAGAACTTGATCTTGGGCAGCTGAAACTTAATCAAATAGGTTACCTGTCCAAAGGTAAGTTTTGAGGATATCACAAAGCATTCCCTCTAATTCAGATCAGGTCAGAGTTCCACTTGAGACTGGACAATAGAGATCAGGGACTATCTTCAGGAGACTTTTATCAGGCACACTTCTGGAGTCTATGAGACCAGACTGCACAGTAGATCTCGAAAGTATGTAATCTCCTGGAAGGTGCTCCTGGATCTTACCTCTAGTGACTTGCTGTTAGCTTTTGTGAGAGAGAAGGAGGATGCCACTGATGTCCTTTTTGCCAGGAAGGTGGTCATAGACTGAGCTCAGCTGTTACCGACCTGGAGGCTAGCTCTTGGATCTGAGGGCCCAGGGTCAGTGTGCACAGGTAGATCCTTGACCAGAAGATGAATAGGAAGAACAGGAGACCACTTTATTGCTGTTACCAGTTGTATTTTTTTAACCCCAGAATGGTAATGAGCAACCCAGATGATACAATGAATTGAAATTGCAATTGATCCACTAATAGTATTTAAGCCAATGATTTAGTTGGCTTTCCTCAGGAAATCCATTCTGAGGAAATCCTCAAGAGAACAAAGTAAAATGCAGCAAACTGAGTGATTTGTTCATATCTGCCACCCACCCTCTATGGAAGCAGTAGTAAATGAGGAGAAAAATGGCCAAAAAAAAAAAAAAAAAAAAAAAAAAAAGGGAAGAAACAAGGATTTTGCTTACCTTGACTTATATTTTTTAGTATTTTTTTCCCAAAAGCCAAAACTTAAATATATATTTTACCAGTACTGTTATACTCTTATGTTTCTGGATATTGCTGGTAACATCTCAGTAAGAAACAAAACAAACCAAAAAAAAAAAAAAAACAAAAACAAAAACAAAGAAGTCCCACAAAAATAGATGGTAATAATGCACAAATGATGAAAAAAAAAATGCTGAAAATACTAGCCATCATTTTTCTAGCACCTATCACCTGCTGTGTCACAATTCATGATTTATCCCTGCGGCAGCCGTGTTCAGAGGCATTATGGCCATTTTCCATGTGCAATCTGAAAGATCACAGAGGTATCAAATACCTCATGATTTATTTTAAGTTGAAGTAATTTTATTACATCACGTATTTATTCCTATTTAAAGCCAGAGAACCCTAAGAATGTCATATAGATACAAAAAATAAAATTAGAAGCCAAAATAATCTGGATTTGACTTTCCATGTACCATGCACAGTGAATGATCTAGTAAAAACCATTTAATTTCATTATGCTTCAATAGGTTTCATTAATGAAAATGAGAAAATAAATACCTCATAGTTATGTTCTTAGGGTATAATATGATATTTGCAAAAGGATTTGATAACTTGTGGGATAAGGTCTTTATAAAATTCTCATTCCACCCTCTGTATTCCTACTCTGATTACATTTCTACACTCCGAGCATGATATATAGCTTCAGCCTCCCTAGCTAGCAATATTTATCCCACTTTGAAAAGGCTGCTTCAAATTCTGCCCAGCCAATTAAGCTTTCATGACATAAGACATCATTGATGATTTGTAATGGCCTTTTTTTTTTTTTTGGACAGGCAGAGTGGACAGTGAGAGAGAGACAGAGAGAAAGGTCTTCCTTTTGCCGTTGGTTCACCCCACAATGGCCGCTGCGGCAGGTGCGCTGCGATGGCGCATCGCGCTGATCCGAAGCCAGGAGTCAGGTGCTTCTCCTGGTCTCCCATGCGGGTGCAGGGCCCAAGGATTTGTGCCATCCTCCACTGCGCTCTTGGGCCTTTTAATATTACTTGAACCACACCATCATATTATTATTCTACTTCATTTTGAGTGTATAATCAATTTGTTATTTCTCTTTAATTACCTCAAATTCCTGAAAAGTGTTACTGATATGGAGTAAAACATATGGCATAATATTGAAAAAAATAAAGTTTCAAATTTTTTGAAGAACATTTTTTAAAGATTTATTTTATTTTATTTTATTTTAGAGGTAGAGTTACAGACAGTGAGAAGGAGAGACAGAAAGATAGGTCTTCCTTTCATTAGTTCACTCCCAAATGGCTGCAACAATTGGAACTGCACTGATCCGAAGCCAGGAGTCAGGAGCTTCTTCTGGGTCTCCCACGTGGGTGCAGGGGTCCAAGGACCTGGACCATCTTCTACTGCTTTCCCAGGCCATAGCACAGAGCTGGATCGGACGTGGAGCAGCTGGGTCTTTAACTGGCGCCCATATGGGATGCTGGCACTGCAGGCGGAGGATTAACCTATTGTGCCACCGGACCAGCCCCATAAGAACATATTTTCAATTGTGACTTCCAATTTATAGCCTCAATCTAATCATGACAAAGCATAAGATTCTGAATGGGTTTCTTATTTCTGTGAATTTCGTATCTTACAGTGTAATGTAAATAAAGATTAAATTCCACCCCCTTCTTTAAAATAAAAAATACTGGGGACCATTTATGTAAACAGTAGGCCAGCATATACTCATGATTTGAATCCAGGTTTTTCTAGGTTTATAATTCATGTATCTACTGCTATGATATACTGTAAATATATTATATGGAGTGCTGTCATTATTCACTATATATAATTAAGACACAACATGAAAACAGCACATCAAGTGTCTACTTATGTCCTATTCCTTAAATTCTCACATGTTTTCACTTTAGTGGAGTTTTCTTCCTAATGGCAATATCAGATTATTCAGTTTACTTTGAGTAATGAGTATACTGAATAGTCTGATTTGCCTAGGGGCATATACATGAAAGTAATAACGATTTCTCCAGTTTCTTAAACTTTGTCAAATTTCTCTTTTCCTTGGGCAGACACATTATATTTTGGCCATTTTCCTATTAAAAAACAAAAATAAACTCAAATTTTGTGTTATAGAAGCTCTAATCTCAATCCAGTTTAAAGCCATCCCCCTCCCACTTCATTGGTCAGACTCAAGGTTTTGGGGCTGGAACCTGGGAATATATCTGCCTCTAGGCTGCCATCTCTCTCTCCTTCCTGTAGCCTTCTGCTGTTTGGGGTGAGTTGGGGCAGAGATAAAAGAGAAAGAAAAGGACCCATTCCTTGCTCACATTTCTTAGAGTAGTTGTCTTTCCTCTGTAGTTTTTGACTGTTCCTCTATCATGAACTGTCAGGCTGAGGCCCTCTGTATGGTAGGCATCTACATAGGAGTTGATCAGTCACATCAGCTGCCACATCGGCAGTTCCAGCTTCATAAGTTCTCATCTATGCAAACCTCCCAGTCTTTCGCTGCTGAGGTTCACTGGTACAGCAGCCAACCACTGTAAATGAAAAATGTCAAGATGTCACAAACCTGGCTACTTTCTCCAAATTTGCTGGACCTGTGGACCCATGTGAATTGCCCCCAGGGCTGGTCCCTTTTTCTCTTAGTTCACATAGGTATAGGAGTGGATTGTCAAGGCTAGTGAGTGTGCAAGTGTCAAACTAGGAATGAAACGCTGGCTTTCATTTCTTGCAGGCACCCTTCTCAGTCTTTAAGACTGGTTCTTTTGGCAGCCCTTGGATTTGGCTCAGCGGTGACAGATATGTCCTTGGGGAGTGGAAGAAAAAACTTTAGTCTTATCCATTCCTATCCATACCATGACCTCATCACACCTTTAATGATCTGTGCCTCTTTTCCCACCCCGATATTCCTTTTAGACTTGACTGGAAGTGAATAGGGCACAGTCTGGGTGACAGCTGAAGGCAGCAAAGCCATTTCCCTGTCCCTTTGAAAGCCTTGAAGAATGTGGCTGGCTCCAGTCTTTATCAGCTCTCTGACTTCTTTATCCTGATGTTAGAGTTCTAACCACAATTCTGGAATAGCAAGAAAAGTTGAACTCAAAAGTCTGTGCATTTTGGAGGGCAAAAATTTATTCATAAAAAATTGAAAACTTCTGATTGATGAGTAACAATATTAAGAAAATGAAAAGAGGCCGGCGCCGTGGCTCAATAGGCTAATCCTCCACCTTGCGGCGCCGGCACACCGGGTTCTAGTCCCGGTCAGGGCGCCGGATTCTGTCCCGGTTGCCCCTCTTCCAGGCCAGCTCTCTGCTATGGCCAGGGAGTGCAGTGGAGGATGGCCCAGGTGCTTGGGCCCTGCACCCCATGGGAGACCAGGAAAAGCACCTGGCTCCTGGCTCCTGCCATCGGATCAGCGCGGTGCGCCGGCTGCAGCGGCGGCCATTGGAGGGTGAACCAACGGCAAAAGGAAGACCTTTCTCTCTGTCTCTCTCTCTCACTGTCCACTCTGCCTGTCAAAAAAAAAAAAAAAAAAAAAAAAAAAAAAGAAAATGAAAAGATAAGTCACCGATTGGGAAAAATATTTGCAAAGGACATATGTTTTAAGGGATTATCCAAAATATACAAGTAACCCCTAAAACTCAACAATAGGAACACAAACAACTGGATCAGTAAATGTGAAAAATACTGAACAGACATCTCACCAAAAATACACAGATGCAAATACACTATGAAAAATGCTCAACATCGCGTATCCTTAGGAATTGCAGATTAAGCCAACCCTGAGGTGCCACTACACTTCTATTAGAATGGTGAAAATCCAAAAAAATGAAAAAAAAAATCAGATGGTGGTAAAGATATAGACTAATGGGAGCTCTCATCAATTGTTCTTGGAAATGCAACATGGTACAGTTACTTTGAAAGGCAGCTTACTAACTTCTTACAAAACTGAACATACCCATAAGAGTATGGTAACTTGTATGGTAAATAAGATGCAAAAATCTTAATGCTAGGAGCTGGCACTGTAGTGTAGCAGGTAAAGCTGTGGCTTGCCGTGCTGGCATCCCATATGGGCACCGGTTTGAGTCCAGGCTGCTCCACTTCCTATCTGGCTCTCTGCTGTGGCCTGGGAAAGCAGTAGAAAGTGGTCCAAGTCCTTGGGCCCCTGCACCCATGTAGGAGACCCGGAAGAAGCTCCTGGCTTCGGATCTGCGCAGCTCTGGCCATTGTGGCCAATTGGGGAGTGAACGAGCGAACAGAAGACCTCTCTCTCTCTCTGCCTCTCCTTCTCTCTCTGTGTAATTCTGACTTTCAAATAAATAAAATAAATCTTTTTTAAAAAAGGATCTCGATGATAAGTGTGAATTTTATATCTATACCAAAGCATACTTCAGATGTTTATAGCAGCTTTATTCGTAATAGCTAAAATTGGAAATAACCAAGATGTTTTTCCATAGGTGAATGGGTAGACAAAAATGTGATGCATTCCTATAGAGGAATATTATTCAGTGCTAAAAAGAAATGAGTGATCAGACTGTAAAAACACATAAAGGAAATCCACATGCATATCAAATTAAAGAGGCCAATCTGAAAAGGCTATCTGTATAATTCCAATTTGACAACACCATGGTAAAGGGAAAACTATGGAAGCAATAAAAAAAAAAACCAGGGAATATCAAAAAGAGATGAAAAGGTAGGCCACAGATGATATTTTGGACGATGAAACTATTCCACATGATATTATAATTTTGGATATATATCATCATACATTTGTCAAGAATATATAAAATTCACAACACTGAGTAAACTTTCAACTATTAACTTTATGCGATAATGAGGTGTCACTGTAGACTCATCAGTTTCAACAGATGTCTGATTCTAGTAGGGGGTGTTGACAGTGGGGGAGGTTGTACACATGTTGGGGTAGGGAGCTCTGCACTTCCCACTCAACTTTGCTTTGAAGTCAAAACTGATTAAAAATCTATGTAAATGTTAATTGATGATAAAATACTGTTATAAAGAGCTACAGCTAACCAAAGCAGAGGAATTTATTTTTTAAATGGGCTATAGATTTCTTCACTGCTTCATGGGAACAGAGTAATGTTTCATTATAATGACAGTACCCACTGGACAGAGAATTTCCAGGAAGTCATATAGTTCAGTTTTCTACCTTGCCTTTGTGTTTTACACTCATAGATAAGGATCTGGAAATGACTAAGGAGCTGCGCAGATGGGTAGGAAGAGGTGGCCTCTTCCTGGAAGTCTTAGCCTTGACAGTGAATCTTCATCCAAAGGACAATCACAGTTACTGCTCTGTCTTTAACATTTTCTGTTTATTTTAATAAAGTCCATTAGCGTTCCAATTCTTTTATGTTACATGATGGGTTCAAAAAATTCATGGAAATTGTTATGAAAAATCTATGTATGGATTTCAAAAACTTTTTCACCCAAAGGGACCTGTAACAAAATCACAAAAGAGGAAACCAATAGATGAATGATGTGGCTCTTTATTACCTAGAAAAACAGCTGTCTCCCAAAGTTGAATTTTGTTTTCTTAGAACACTCTCCTCCATGTTCACAACCATTAAACCAGTTTATGACAAGCAGAGAGAGACTAAATTGAGGCTAGCAAGTTAGAAGTGGTATAGTTCTGAGAAATTTAGCCACTTCAGCGTAACTGGAATTTGTATTTGCCTGTTATGTTATTCTTTCACATTTAGTTGCAAACACCCATTCTGTGCCATGATTGATCTGGTTTCTCTCTATAAAATGAGAGGTTGTACAAGTACTTAGTTTCATCTTTGTAACAACCTGATGGAGGAAGTCATATCAATATGCCCATGTTACAGCAGGAAATTGAGTCACAGAGAGGCCAAAACTAGCTATTAGAAGCTAGTAAGGGGTTTAATAGAGATCTGAGTATAAAACCCTATTTTCAGAGTAGGATTCTTAATCACGAGTGAGTTGCAAAAACCCACAATGATAAAAATAGCATAGCACTAGTTAGCAGTTAAAGCTATAAGGGTGGGCATTGGGTGTACTGGTTAAGATGCCTGTTGGGCTATCCACAATCCACATCAAAGTACTTGGGTTTGCATCTTGGCTGTATTTCTTTCTTTTCTTTTTTAAGATTTATTTATTTGAAAGTCAGAGTAGGAAAGTTTAATAGCATAAATAAAGCTTCATAAATCAGTAAGGAAGGGTATGGGTAGTTTTCTAATGCTGCTTGGGAAAACTGGTTATTTGGATTTAAAAATTCATCTTAGTACCTCCTACTCTAAAAATAATTACCAATTTTATTCTATATGATTTAAATAATAAAATATAAATAAGTAACCAAAATAACTTAGAAGACATTTAGATGAATATTTATTTGATGTTTTAATGGAAAAGAATATTTTCAAAGCAAGTAAGGAAACCACCAAGGAAAAGATTTATGGGTAAAAAAATTTTCTGCAAGTGAATTGAAAACACAAATAACATGTAAAAAACTTATTTTCATACACATCTGTAAAAATATCACAAAACAAGACACAAGTGGTAAACTAAATCAACATAATATGAAATATGCAGCCCTTCTTGTATAATACAATGCAAGTGAATTTTCAAAAATTTTAAAGCCAAAATTAGGTAGCAGTTTTCATAGAGCACATTTTATCAAATATTTTAACTGGTCCATAAACAAGGTTATCAAGAGTTTATTTATTTATTTATTTATTTTGACAGGCAGAGTTGACAGTGAGAGGGAGAGACAGAGAAAGGTCTTCCTTTTCCATTGGTTCACCCCCCAATGGCCGCTGTGGCCGGTGTGCTGCAGCCAGCGCACCACGCTGATCCGAAGGCAGAAGCCAGGTGCTTCTCTTGGTCTCCCAGGCGGGTGCAGGGCCCAAGCACTTGGGCCATCCTCCACTGCACTCCCGGGCCACAGCAGAGAGCTGGACTGGAAGAGGAGCAACCAGGACAGAATCCGGTGCCCCAACCAGGACTAGAACCCAGGGTGCCGGTGCTGCAGGCAGAGGATTAGCCTACTGAGCCGCGGCGCTGGCCCAGGAGTTTTATAAGATGGATAATTTCATATACAACCTTTCTACAAATAATTTATGGATACTGCTTGATAGATATTGCTAAATATCCATTATTTTTCAAACCAGTACTTTTTCATATAAAGATATATTCTATGAAAATAGTTATGTGGACAAAGAATTATGCCCACATTTCATCACATAATTATTGCTAACAATGAAATATTGAAAGCAACTTAATATTTAAAAACATTAAATTAGTAGTAAATGGTAATTTGTGGTACAGTTATAAGATGGTCCATCATTCTACAATTAAAATTATGACTTAAGTGGGTTCTTAGTGACAAAGGAAAATAATCATGGATGGACAGTGTTAGGGTTTAAGTAACAAACAAATTGCGTTTAAAGATAGTGTTTTGGAGAGTAAGCCAGAGGCTAGAAGATCTCTTTGTCTCTCTGTCTCTGTCTCTTCCTCCCCCCTCCTCCATCTCTCCCTTTCTTCTCCCTATAACTGTTTCAAGTAAATAAATAAAAATCTTAAAAATATAGTGTTTTAAGTGTAACAAGAAAGGATACATAATTATGTATGCATAATTATCTCATCTACTTAAAATTAATACTAAGAAAGCACTAGATGGATTGTGATAAATGTTCATGATGGTTTTGGGTGGTGATGAGTTCCTCTATATTTTACAAATTGTAATAAACTAAGATAATTAAGGAAAAACTGGAAAGTACGGTCACAAAGAAAAAGTGCAGCACATTGGCAATAGTGATGCACACATGGATGTTATCTCAGATCTGAGTGATGCAAGAGTGGGGATGGAACGTAGAGCAAATAAGAATATAGGACTAACTCATGGTGTTGGGTAGCTCTGTCAAAGCACTGGAGTAGATAGAATAACTTCAAGGAAAGATTTGTGCTTTTTTTCTTTTGAAGTATATTGGTAAAAGCAAGTATTTTTCTAAAACAAACTAATTGTGTGCCTGAATTCATATTTTTACAGAGAGTCACCTAGCTTTTCAACTTTACCTCTAAAATGTTCTGGTTAAGAGGTTTTCAAAGGGATGAGTATTGGAGTTTAATCTCTAACATTTTCTTTTTATTTTGAGTCCATGAACTTTTCCAATTCATTTATATTATATTATGGGTTCAAAATGTCCATGGAAAAACGTTATGAAAAGACTATGCCTGGATTTCAAAAACTTTTTTCCCACAAAAGAAACTTCTCTTTTAATTCGATTGTTCCAAGAACTTTTTGAAATGCCCTTGTACATTTTCTTGATTGGGCTGCAGAGAGTAGGATGGACCAGCAGTGGCTGTTGCCTTCATAAATAGTGCAAATACATGGAAATTTGCAACTTTCCTCACCCTCATTTCAGGTGGACTTTCTAAAATATCTAGGGGAACTTGAAAGCATCACGATTGTTTTAAAACATGCTCTTTCCCAGGAAGATAAATGTATTTGCATCTTGCCAGTAGGCTGTGACCCAGGGCTAGAAGCCTTTATGTGCCTCATTTTTAGTACTCACCAGAATCTCCTGCTTTTACCCAACTCCTTCCAGAGTCAGGCCCATCCACATTTGCTGTCAGTATAGCGTATTGCTGGTCCACCTGCTCAAGCTTGTACTTTCTGTCTCCTCAAATTATCTGGGTTCTCAATCCCTGTCCTGCAGAAGCCTGCCTACCACTACATAATCCCATGACCCCAACAGAGTTTGAAGCTTTTGTAGACCTGGTGGAGAGGATGTTGCCTTCTTTCACTTCCTACTAGGAGACATCAACATATTTTTAAAGCATGAGCATAATAATTTATGTCTCTAAACTTGTCTAGAAACATAGTGTACTTAATCGAGTCATCACTGAACTCTTTATTATATGGGGGGGGACTTTTATTCACTTCATCTCCATATCATTTCACTAGACTTTTTTTTTCCCACTTCATCTCCATAGCATTTCATCAGGCTTTCCATCCGTCCAGAATATGAGGTGCTGGTTGTTGGATCTCCCAAGTGTGATGTCACCAAGTCCCAGGGCATTAATCATTGTGGCATATGTGTTGTTTCATTGCTTTGCTCTGTTGAGCCAAGGAGATGAGGCATATGAATTCACACTCCTCCACTCTCAGCTTTTTTCTTCAATCTCCACTTTCCCTCTGAAGGAGTTTTGGCTGTCACCAAATACTGTTCCTCAAGTGCCAAATTTTTAAATGTGAATGATGTTGTACCTCTTTGCAGGAACATCTTGTCACTTGGGCCAGTTCATCTCCCAGTGGGTACATGGTGACTGGTAGTGTAGCTATGATTTTGAATGTTGCATTCTAAGTACAAAAGTCACAACCAGAATTGTGAAATGCTAATTTAAAAGTAGAATGTCTACTTGTAGGCTCAAATGTCTCTGGAATCATTAACTCTGTTTTAGAGATATGGAAGGGGGTCAGTTGGGCTTTTATTCTATGTCACATATATCCCTCTGTTCCCTCTTTTTTTAAATAGGTATCTTTAAAAAAAAAAAAAAGATTTGTTCGCTTACTTGAAAGTCAGAGTTACACATGGAGAGAAGGAGAGGCAGGGAGAGAGAGAGAGAGAGAGGGTTTCCATCCTCTGGTTCATTCCCCAAATGACCGCAATGGCCAGAGCTGAGCTTATCTGAAGCCAAGAGCCAGGAGCTTCTTCTGGGTCTCCCACATGGGTGCAGGGGTCCAGAGACTTTCCCAAGCCACAACAAAGAGCTGGATTGGAAGTGGAGTAACCAGGGCTCAAACCAGTGTGCATATGGATGCCGGCACTGCAGGTGGCAGCTTTACCCACTATGCCACAGCACTGGCTGCAATAGGTATCTTTAGTTTGTTGTTTATTTATGTTTTTATTTATTTGAGAGAGAGAGAGAGAGAGAGAGGGTGCTCCCACTTTCCAAATGCCCACAATAGCCAAGCTGAAACAAAGAATTGGGAACACCATCCAGGTCTCTCATGTGAATGACAGGAACCCAATTACTTTAACTATCATTACTGCCCCTCAGGGACTGCATTAATAAGTAGCTGGAGTCAGAAGCCATAACCAAGTATTCAACCAGGGAACTCAGATGTGTGATGTGGCCCTCTTAACTGGCATCTTAACCACTAGTCTAATGTCTGTCCCATCCTCTGTTCCCTCTTGAAATCCTTGCTGCCATTAACCTCTGTTGTATATATACTTCTAATATTTGCCTCTAGTATTTGTCTTTTCATTTAGCAAATAGAAACCAGCAATCAATGCCAGGCACTATGTTAGAAACATAAAGGTGGGAAAGAGAAAGTAGACTTTACCCTCAGAGAACTTAGTCTAGTGGAAATAGATACCAGAAAGTTAATTGCATTATAGTGTGGTAAGAAAAATCCCATGTATTGTAGCAGTACATGGTGCACAAACTTGGTGCACACTCAGATTGGCCCTTGGGAATGGTAGTCATGGAATTTTCCTGGAGAATTAATCTAGAACTTAAGAGAAAGGCTTAGAACCATGTGGATCTGATCCTTCCAAGTACTCATTCTTGGGGCACACTGGGCTTCTAAAAGCACCAGAATGACAAAGCAGTAAAAGCATCCAGATCATGTTTGGCCTGACTCTGACAAGCAATGAGGAAATTTAAATATTCAATTTCTGTTTGCTTGCAGTTCTGATGGCATTGTTGCAATGTTGAGAGTGTTTTCTCAGTGTTTTTTGATCCATGTTAAGAAGAAACATGTAGAAACAGTGATTTCTCTTTGTGAACAAAAATCTTGAATGTTCCTCAATGGACCCAAAGACTTCTGGCATGTGAACACAGGTCTCACTTCTCAGGAACCTAGTTCAAAGTTCTTATAGTGATCTCTTCAAATGGCCTCCACTGCTGTGAGTCTTAGCACAGATCTGTAGGCAGACAAATTCAAAGTGATGCTCTTCTCCAAGATGCTTTCTGTAGATTGATCTCTGCTCTGTTTAGTGGCAGACTTCACTGACTCACTTTTCTGGATCATCCTGAAGCTTGTCACGACTGTTTGTTGACTTGATCAATCTGTCATGTCTTGGGTCTCAGCTTGTTTCACCTTCTTATGATTTTTCTAATGGCATTAAAAATATATTAATGCTACTGTTTCTACTAGTATTATTACTCCTACTAAGGTTTTTTTTTTTCAAGTACTATGTGGTATGCACTAAGATTTTTTTTAATATCTTCAGAACAACCCTACAAAAATAAATATTAATCTTCATTTTGTGATGGAGGTCACACAACTTCAGATAATTTTAAGATAGCGATTGATTTACCAAATAGTATTATTATCATATGGGGCACATTTAAGTTTTATTGCATCATGTGCACTCTTTTCAATTCTCATGATTGAGAAAGCTCGTGAGTGCCAGCAATCCTTCCTAGCCTAGGGACCTCTGGCAGCATCATGACTGGACATCTAGAAGGGCCCAGTGGTTTTTGATAATTATCACAGGTATTAAGACAAGCAAAGGGTCTTCCTTAGGGCAAGCAGTTGCCATGGGGTAGAAATAGTGTGTCACGCTCCAGAGTCAGCCAGCAGCAGAAAGGCCTTGGCCCTCCTTCCTAGGTATTGAAGAGGTATTGTGTTTTTGTATTGTTTTTGTTTTTGCTTGTACTTGCTGTTGGATATTTATTGTTATGGGCTTAGGATTGTTGACTCTTGGCAAAGAAATGAACTAAAGTGCTGTCATCAGGACAGGGAGATAAGTGCTTGGATTATTGGATCAAAATTACTAACATCAGGATTAGGTGATGTGGTACAGCTGGTTAAGCTGCTGCTTGGGACATGTGCATCCTATATTTAAGAGTGCCTGGTTCAAGTCCCAACTACTCTATTTCTGATCCAGCATCCAGCTAATGTGTCTGGAGGCAGTGGATAACAGTCCAATTACTTGGGTTCCTGGCACCCATGTAGAAGACTCAAATGTAGTTCCTGGCTCCTGTGTTAATCTTGGCCTATCCCTAGATGTTGCAGGCATTTCTGGAGTGAACCAGTGAATGAAAACTCTATTTCTATCTTTTATCTCTATCTCTATCTCTATCTCTATCTCTATCTCTATCTCTGTCTCTGTCTCTGTCTCTATCTCCATCCATCGCTATCTCCATCTCCATCTCTACCTCTATCTTTATCTCTATCATCTCTCTCTCTCTATCATCTCTCTATCTCTCCCTGTCTTTCAAATAATAAAGAAATCTTAACAAATAATAAGTAACATTAGCAATCCCTATGTGTATGTAAACCTGCAAATATATTGACTCTGACATACTCCATATATTTTATTAGAAAAAACAAACTTCTTATGATAATTTTTTACTTACTGTCTTACTCTTTGCTACAAAGTAAAAATTGCCTATTCAAGCATTCCAAATATTTACAGCATAAATAAGCAAGGTTTTCATGTTCTAATAAACTTGCATTAAGTGGGTATATATCAGTAATGAAAGCAAACTAGAGACTGCTCAGGTCCTCCATTACATCCCAGTCTTAGACACGCCATTGAACTGATAGGGGCATACATGGTCCCTACAGATGAATAAGAAAGAACACAAAATAAACATGGTCAGGTATTTACTGACTATACTATGTAAGGGGCTGTATGGTGGGCTATATGCTTTGGCAACTGGGTAAGAAAGTATAGAAATTCCTAAGCTACCTGGGATGAAGCTAGACCATGAGTTCTATTGCTTCCGATTAGGATATTGAAAAGGAAATCTCAATGGTGGAGAAAGAGATATGGCCTGGGAGGCCTAGAAAAGCTGTGTTTAATCTGGGGCTAGGAGTTAGTGACTATATTTCTTTTTGTTTTGAGTCTTCCACCTCGGTGGCCTTCCTGGTGAAGCAATCCTTGTGTGAATTGCTTGTGGTCATAGGGTACTTAGAAGATATAAAAAAAAAAATCATTGCCTTATTGTTATTTTAAATTGATTTCTCTTTCCAGAAAAGAGGAGGAAATGATCTGAAAGACCTAGAGCTATGTTTTATCAATACAAGTTAACTATGTTGTGTCATATAAACTCTGTTTACAAATTATTATTTTGCTGGTAATTTGAATCAGCTTTCAGAAGTCTCAGCTAAGTGTTGTCACAAAATATGGGTGATCTCCCCTTTCAAGAACTTCACATACAGCTAGTTAGGGGCTCTTCATGCTCCTCCAGCAAATCAACCCAGTTTATCATTGAGGATTTCTAGTATGTACTTTGTGCAACCCATTCTTCATTACAATTCACATACATGTTCATTTATGTTCAGTATGCAGTGATGAAATCAGTGAGATCTTGTCTACTTACTCTATTTCTTGGTTTCTTTATTTTCAGCCCAGTTTATACCAATGATTTAAATAGCTAAATTAATAAAATGTAACAAATTTTCTCTTGATCACACTTAGTGTATTTTCTCCATCCTTCAGAAGCTTCACTTTTTAAAGATTATTTTTATAGGTGTAATTATTTATTTGAATAGCAGAGTTACAAAGAGAAAGGGAGAGACAGGAGATAGACAGGGAGAGAGGACGGGAGAGAAGGAGAAAGGGGTGGGGAGAGAGCGGGAGACAGAGATAGAGACAGAGAGAAAAAAAAATCTTAAATCCACCAGATCACTCCCCAAATGGCCACAACAGCCAGGGCTAGGCCAGGCTGAAGCCAACAGCCCAAAACTCCAACCAGGTTTCCCACATGATGCAAGGGCCTAAGTACTCAGGTCATCTGCTTCTTTCCAAGGCTCATTAGCAGGAGCTGGGTGAGAAGTGGAACAGCTGGGGCTCAAACCAGCACTCATGTGGGATGCTGGCATCGCAGATGGTAGGCTAAACTCATTTTGCACAATGCCTGCGCCCAACTTTTTTTTTTTTTTTTAATTCTCTTGGGCAAAGAGAGTTCTTCTGTATTCTGAATAAGTAGTATCATGTCTAAGTCAACTAAAAAGAAAATGATATAACATATTTCCCGAAAGGCCAGAAATTTATATGAGGTGAATCTCTTGGTTTATAAGGAAAAAGGTTAGAGCCATGTACCCTAAAGGAGCTGACATAATATTTAATTGGTTTCTAAGATACCTGGGTAAGTTAAACCAAACAGGAAACAAAAACAGAAGTCTCTGAGTCAGAGAGAAACTGTTCATTATTCATTTGAGTTTACAAGTAGATGATAATACAATTGCCCTAAACTCGACATAACTGAAGATAACTCATTATCAGTTATGGAAATACTGTGGTTATGTTCTAGTGTCGTATAATTTCATGGACAATTCCACCTTCCCCATTTCCCTTAGACTACTCCAACTCTTCATATTTCTGGAACCAGGTTGTGTTTTTGCAAACTCTTTAGAACAATTGACAATTGAAGATGGATTACTCTGCTCAAAGTTTTGAGTGACCTGCCCTCCTCTGTATAAATTAAATGGGAAAACCACTTATGAAAACAAATTGAAAGATCAATGCTCCCTTGAATAATTGAGACGATGTCCAGTGTCTCACAGTACAGGGAGACACTAAATATCAGATGCAAAATGGTTATAAGCATGAATCTCCTTGACTTCCTATGAATGGCAGTCATTTGTAATACACAGACAACTTGTCACGCCCAGTGAAAACTGAAGAAGGGGAAGCAGAATGGGGAAGTAGGGTGGAAGGTTTTAATATAGTGGTCTTTTAGCATTGTGGAAAATGTAAGTCAATGTGGCATTTGCAGAAGTTATCACATTGTTATCAAAGCTGTCATATATGCTTCCTCTAATTGCACCTAAAATGGCGATTCCTTTATATCCATCGATGTAAGGAGAAGAAAGAATATCTCTCTTCGTAAAGCGACCATCTGACTCTACCACTTGTATCTACATGCCATGTCAGTACTCAACAGCTCAGGATTTCTTAGATATTTTAATTAATATTTATTGAGTGTTTATTATTGTGTCAGATAGTTTTATAGCAGCTTAATAAATTTCACAGAACCCTGTGATTTTGGTACTCATATAGATGTGAAAACTGAGGCACAGAGAGACAAAATGCAATTATTTCCATATACAAACAGATCCTTCACATTCATTTTTGTTTGTGGATTTTTCAGGTTCATGTGTTATATCCTGACATATTATGGCTATATGTCATGTCATAAGATATGATTCTAAAACTAAGTGTTTTGAATCAATGATGCCATTTATTTTACCCACAAGATCTGAAATTTTGGTTGGGATCAGAAAGGACACTTACTTTTTGCTCCACTCAGGATCACCTGGTGTGGCTAAGAGTATTCGGGGCTGGAATCCTATAAAGTCTCCACTGCTCTTATGGCAGTGTTTGACGCTGTTTCTCAGCTAGGACCTTGCGAAAGACTATGCCTAGCACACCTGCAAAGAAATGTCCATGGCTTCCTTAGAGCATGGGGTCTGGGTCCTAGGCATTCCAATAGAGCTAGTCAGAAGCTGCATTATTTTTTATAATATCCATAAGCATTGTGTTACATCATTTCTGCAGTAGCTACTAGGCTTATTCAGACTTGAAGGGAGATAATGCATATCCTACCTTTCAAAAATCACACTGTAAAGATAATGTATGGGATAGCATAAACCAAGGCTACCATCTATGGAAAATAGAATCCATCATGAGTATCTTTTTATCACAAGTTCTCAAATCTCAACTCTCCAATTTTGTTTACCTTACAGGTTTGTTTACAACAGTTTCTATATTAATGTCTAGGAAACAGAGCTGTTGAATCAAAACTAAGAGGAGGCAGGTCTTTGCCCTGAACTCACTGAGTAGGGGAAGGGAAGTGATGGCTTATACAGAAGTAGAATCTAAGGTATAAAATCCCACCAGGGACAATTGATAGTGGTTCCTGGAAGAGGTGCTTATAAAATGATTCTCTTGGAATTGTCAGATGTTTTTGTCTAAAAGTTTTCTGAGAAATGCCATTTTGATAGTGAAGTCTAAGCAGGGATAGTTTCAGGCTGAGTTTCACATGAGCAAGCACAGTGAAATGGTGCATTCTCTAGGAACCACAGCCAATATGTAAAGCCTGCTTTTAATAGTGAAGCTCACCTGAGTTGCTTGTATGTTTGTATGTTTGACAATCACTAAACTAGTAGAACAGTGAAACTCTGGGTAAAAAAGATGAGAAGAAAGTGCCTTGTTTGTAAATTTGATGTTCATACATATTCTAGTCCCTATCCAAGTAGGATCTGAACACTTGATTGACAACATCTTGGTTGACTCTGTAGTATTAAGAATAGATCTTAACACTAGCTAAGGTCTGATGTTGAAGCACACATCTCTTGACCAAGCATAGTAAAGTATATGTTTATAAAAGAGGTTTGGAGCCAGATGGAAGGGCATATTAACAGAATTTATTTGTGAACTTATACCAGTTATGCCTGCTATGTCTTATTTGTCTTTTTCATTTCTTTGTGTTCTCTCTTGTACTGTACTTCATATTTTTACAATTTGTTTCTTCAGCCTCTTCTGCTTTCTGAACACTGATACATTTGTTCCTTCTTGGCATCACATCACTTGAAGTGCTCACCCAGAATCAGATAAACCTGCTCCTGGGAATATTCCCACCCCACCCCCATCCCATCCCCCTCACAAACCTACATACACACATTTACATATACATATGTACATGAAAACACTTGTGGTCTTCCTTGATAGGGGTCTTAATTTGAGTATTTAAACTTCAAGGTCTCTGGCTTTCTTTCTAGTTTGGCTTCAGTAGAGTAGAGTAATCATTCATGTTCTGTAATGATATGTTTATAAGTGCTTAAAATCAGAGATATGTTTGAAAAAGAGCTTGTTATGCTCATATTAAAGTGTATTTGGAAGGGCTGGTGCCATGGCTCACTTGGTTAATCCTCTGCCTGTGGCGTCAGCAAACCATATGGGCGCCAGGTTCTAGTCCCAGTTGCTCCACTTCCAGTCCAGCTCTCTGCTGTGGCCCAGGAGTGCAGTGGAGGGTGGCCCAAGTAGTTGGGCCCCTGCAGCCACATGGGAGACCAAGAAGAAGCACCTGGCTCTTGGCTTTAGATCTGCGCATTGCTGGCCGTAGTGGCCATTTGGGGAGTGAACCAATGGAAGGAATACCTTTCTCTCTGTCTCTCTCCCTCTCACTGTCTATAACTCTACCTGTCAAATAAATAAATAAAATAAAAAATTTAAAAAAGTGTATTTGGAAAACATATCAGAGGGACAAAGCCAATATCGCTTTTGCTATGTCCTGTTGGCTACTTGTCGGAACTGTCTGTATGCTGCCTGCCCTGATTTCTCCACTCATCTGGGAATCCAGAATATTGGTTAACTGCTTTTTCCTTTCAATATAGCCTACTATGATTTAAAAATTTAAGCTATTCTAACCATTTATTTTGGACAAAGTCCTTAGACCCACTCTGGTTGCCAATTGCTTCTCTTACAGTGAAGATCCAGTGATAGAATATGACTTCATGTTAACCATTGAGAGATGCCTTATATAGGAAGAGGCAGCAACTGAAACATGAATTACATGACAACCTTTTGATGTTTAGGTCAAGTTTCTGATAGGACATTGACGTGAAGGGATGATCACACTCTCAATTATCTACTTTGTGTTTAAGGTGTATACTTATTGGGTTTCAGAATTATTGTTGTTGGAAAGCTAGAGCATCTTCATAGTTGTTGATCTTCTCTTGCCAATATTATGGTCTACTCTGTGGAGTAGGATAAAGAGATGAAAATTGTTACTCAATGTGGCAGTGCTTTTTCTCCAATATCAGAGGCTGAGCACTGTGCTGAAGCATGACAGCATTGGTGGTAATGAAATTAGAGTTATATGTCAGAGAAAAATACTTAGGGTCCCTGCCATAATGCTTATGATAGCACTATCCTCCCTGTCCCCCAGAATAGGTCAGATAAGTCCTTTTCCCTTTTCTCCTTATGCATAGGAATCACAAAATCCTATTGCTTATCTCTTTGTAGTTTTTTCAATTTATACTCTCTCCCTTTGTCCTCTATGGACACTGCTCTAGTTCAAGTTCATACTGCCTGTTTCTAAGATTATGGGATTATTATGGTTAAACTGGTCTCTAACTCTCTCTTCTCCCTCAGTTATCTCAAAAACCACTGACAATTTAATTTTTAAAAATTAGTTAACTTATTGCTCCATTCAAAAAATTGGTGATTCCCTTTTGATCATTGAATCAAGTCCAAACTACTTAGTGTAGTAGGTAAGAACACTCATCATCAGTCCACTAAGGTTTTTGAGGGTTTTCTCTTAACAGTCTTTCACCCACACTCATACTACATTGGCTTTGTTACTGATTACCTCTGTTTTTGCCTCTTCTTTACTTTTCTCATCTTCTCATTCACAGGTGAACTTCTAGCCAGCATTTCTATTAAAATTTACTGATTCTCTAAACGTTCCTCTTTTAAAGGCAGTGTATACTTCCACCTGAACAAGAAATTCATCTCTGTTCTGTCTTTTGAAGTACCTTGTGACATTTTCTGTCTTGCACTCTGTAGAAGTGGGCATGAGCATTCTTACTAGACTGGAGGCTCACGAGGAGCAGAGATTTGGCTATATTAACTATAGCATGATGTTCCCTTCATTTAGAGTGAGGCACACAGTAGACCTTTGCTAAATGTTGTTTGGAATTGAATTTTCAGATTTTGTCTGGGAAAAAGTTAAGTTTAATCCACATCAACTCAAGGGTTTCTGTAGATACAGTATGTAAGACAAATGTACAGAACATAGATGAATGGTTTGGGGCCTACTTTGATCATATATTCTAAGCCAAAAAACCAAAATGTGACTTCAAAGGTGATGTTTAAAACTGTCAAAGGACAGTAGGACAATTTTACCAAAATTTGAATATAAGGAATTTGATTCCTTTTATATGTTAGAGATTAACAACTCTAACAGCTCTTAAAGATACAAACCCCAAATGTATAATGATGTCAATGGTTGTATACCCAATATGTTGGTATGTGAAGTCTTTTTAAATATTTTATATATATACAGCTTATGTTTAAATTTTACTCAGTGTTTTACAAATAAGCTGTATCACAAAGTATTTTTATGTAAAGAGAGACCAACAATGTTGCTTTCTATCTTCCACTGTGCTAACACTATCCAGCAGATGTGTAAACTAATCTGAGAATTAGGCTCACAGAAAACTGTGTACTAAAATCCTAAATCTTGTAGTTTTAAAGAAAGTTCTTTCGCGTGGTGTGTTGTTCCAAATCTTACTTCTCTTGTATTAAAAGTTACAGTATTTAGAACTGATTCTCTTTGAATCTTGTAACAATATTTTAGTTATTCCATTTTCAGTTTTGAACAAATTGACATTTTTCCATCAATACCTCTGGGTAATATATTTTTTTAGGTAATACTATTCATAATGCACCTGTTATTCAGTCCCCACTTCACAGACAGCTATGCTTTGGGGCACAGATCTTCCTTTGAAGCTAGTGGGAACTTGGTGCACAGATGAAACATGTGGCAGGAAGGGAGACATTTCCCACCTTCCTCTCTCTCAAACTCTTTCATCACTGTGTGGTTGTTTTCCACTCCTCTGTAGATAAGAATCATTTTGTAAAGTTTCTATACTTAACACACCAAGACTAAATGCTGTTAAGTACCATCAGCCATTCTCACCACAGTCATCCAGAGTGATTGAGTTAAAGAAAATTAGGTTACTCTACCAGGAACTGTGACCCCAAAAACTGATGGTTGCTGATAGTGTCTTTGGCAGATACTCTTCTACAAGTGCCAAGAGACAGACAAGGCAATTTCCTTTGTGCTGTTCCTCCATCCTTTTTGAAGAGACTGGTATATTTTCCTTTTCCCTCATTTCGGGTCCATTGCTTGACTCTTAGGGTCAGACAGCTGCTGACAATGCTGCTCAGCTCTTAAATGTAGTGACTGGATTGCATCTAAACCTCTTCCCCAGGTGTATTGCCTAACTTTGTAAAATTTCAGAAAGATGTAGTATGAAAATTTCTTTGACAATCCATGTGGATGCTGAATGGTCTTCTTTTTCAGGAAAGTGCCACGTAAAGTAGTCCCATGAAGAATCATAGCCAGGTTGCTCATGTTGTGTACTTTGTAAGACTGCCAGTATGCCAGTCCTCATGCTAACCTGACCAGTTCAAACTTTGGAATAGAAATATTGTCTTTTTCTTGACTTTTCTGAATTGTTTTCCTGATCTCCACACCCTACCACAGGCTAAAATTGGGGCTTTATTTACCCTAAAATTATTTAAGTTTCTCTTACATGAAATAAACTTAGTTGGAAGAGGAGGAAGCTTGCTTTTCACCAGCCAGATGCAAACATTCTAGATAAAATTTGACCATCTGGAAGTGATACTCCCGTGATGGCTTTTTTTAAAAAAGATTTATTTATTTGAAATTCAGAGTTACACAGAGAGAGAAGGAGAGGGAGGGAAAGAGAGAGAGGGAGAGAGAGGGGGAGAGAGAGGGGGAGAGAGAGAGAGAGAGAAAGGTCTTCCATCTGCTGGTTCACTCCCCAATTGACCACAATGGCTGGAACTATGCCAATCCAAAGCCAGGAGCCAGGAGCTTCTCTGGGTCTCCCACGTGGGTGCAGGGGCCCGAGGACTTGGGCCATCTTCCACTGCTTTCCCAGGCCATAGCAGAGAACTGGATCTGAAGTGGAGCAGCCGGGACTCAAAAAGGTGCCCATATGGGATGCCAGCACTGTAGGCGGTGGCTCTTTACCCGCTATACCCCAGTGCCAGCCCCTGTGATGGCTTTTAATAAAAGGAAATTTTTAGTCTTTCAACATATACGTGTTTTCATAAACATGGGACTAAACACTTGAGGACATACAGTGAATGCTTGCTTTTTTTTTTTAGAAAGCTTTTATTTAATAAATATAAATTTCATAGGTACAGCTTGAATGCTTTCTAAATATTCAGTTGTAAATTGCAAATACTATTTAAAAATTAATAGAGAGGATACCTCCCCAACAATAGTAATTTTGTTTGGGAATAGACTTGTGTTTCTAATTTATTTAGGCTAGTTTTTTGTGTGTATTGGATGTGAATGCCTGTTTCTGCCTCAGTTTCCTTGTCTATAAAATGGAGCAAAAGAAGAGGATTGAGGACTGTACAAACAATGCCTTTAACTCTGATCATATTTTGTGATTCTAGATTAACTTCTATATCTCTAGTGGGGCTAGAGAGGCAATGAGAAGGAACGATTGCATAGAAAGACCTGAACTATAGAATTAAGTCAAATCGGATCAACTTTGCCCTCTGAGTCTTCACATAAGGAACCTACCACATACTCTCTCTCCCCTGCTACCTTTCTTTTCTATTCTTTATTCTCCCTCTTTCCCTTTGTGGCCCCCTTTCTTCTTTCTTTTCTTATTCCTCCAGAGGGGAAGGCATAGTTCTCCTGGGCAACACATTTAAGAAATTTTTATAATTACTACTCCAACTTAGCTCTTTTTAGACGGATACTGAGTAAAAACACTGTGCCAGCATTCATGTGTTCTTCTTGAATTTCACCATTTTTATATTAAATTAACTTTATATTTCCCAAGTTTTCCCCAGTAAAACTCGGGAGGAAGAATATTTATTAGAGTGTGAGATCACTTCCATATCCATGTAATTACTGCTTCTCATGAAAAGAGACATGTTAATTCACACGTGCTCCCTTAGTACAATGGGTTTTTACTGCTTTGATATATTTATTTTATTTTTAAAGGAAGGTCCAACTACCATGATTAAATCTATATTCTGTTCCCTTTCCTCTTCCTCCCTCACATAACTAAGCACAAAAAAATTTTAGATTTATTTAAGTTCAAAGAACAGGAAAAAGGAAATCAGTATTTCCTTTTGTGCTATTTTCTCTTGGACCTTTGCCACGTACCTGAAAAATGAACCCCAACCCTCTTTTTTTGGATTTTCTTTTTTTTTTTTTTTTTTGGTCAGGGTAGATTTCTAGCAATTTAGTAAATGTTGTAAAATCAATCAGAGTCTTTAAAAAATTAGTCCTGCCAAGACTGTGAAATGCATTCCTACATATTCATTTCTGAATTGATGGATGGATGACAGGCAGTAGGCAGCAGGACTGAGTACTAAACGATTCTTGTGTCAGCCTTCAGAAATCTTAGCAATCTGATCTGTAGCACACGAAAAGGAGTAGGAAAAGAGCAAAAACAGAAATATGCATGAGAATTTGGTCTTAAGTCAGAAAATAGCAGCAAGGTATTATTTTTAACAGGAGGAATAGAAAAATAGTGAAACCAGAAGGCTGGAACTTTTGATACCATTATGAATAAATGAATGGATTATGTTATGTTTTATTGAAAATGTATCTGTTATGTTATGCTATGTTGAATCCTTTGCAATTAGTTGTAAGGGAATAAAAATTATTGAAAGTGTGGAAGGCTGAGAGATGAGATAAGGGCAAAGTTCTACTGGTAATCTTCTAGCAAATGTTAGTGTGGTTTGATAATACTATAGCCTAGGAAGCAGAAGGCTAGTAACTTATCCCGGGACTACTCTCCATGATCCATTGTGTCTACAAACAAGCTGCTTCGCCTCCGGATCCAATTGTCCATATCCATTAAATGAGAGCATTGTAGTGGGTAGTGTTTCACCAGTCCCCATTCAAACTCCTGCAGCTCAAATTTTATAATGGTTTCTCTCTCATGTACCATGGGCAGAAAACAAAAAGAAATATGCAGAATCTGTGGAGTTAACTTTGTTAAAAATATATACAGCATTTTAAATCTTAAGATGAAACATTCATACAATTTGGGTAATTTTATTCAATCTATAATGTTGGCATTTGAGTTCAATGCTTATCTTTTCTCCCTTCCCTTTGTGAAGCCCATTGTGTCTTGCTTATTCTTAGCAGTATTCAAACAACAACTCTCCAAAAGAGAAAAAAAGAATGGAAACTGAAGAAATCAATTCAAGTACAATTTCTTCTGAGGAGTCCACTGGTTTACTCTCAACCTGCTCTACTTTTTCTCAAACCTGGCTTCAAGTCAATTTGAGCATTTCTTCACAAATCTGGTTAGAGTTTCTTTAACAATATTTTAAAAAGAGAAGAAAAAGAATGGCAATTACATAGCTAAATAAAAGTTACAGACTACCCTAGGTAGAAAAACACAGAATTATCTTCCTCTCTTTACCCAAGCCCTTCAGGAACTGATGGAGATAAGCTAATAATCAACTGCTGCTCCCTTGAAGAATGAGGAGGCAACAGAGAAAGCACTAGAAGATCTTCAAATTTCCTGGGAGTCCAGAGGGTCCATAATATGACTTTTGCCTTCAGGGAAATCACATTTCACAAGTAGGTAAAATGGAAGTTTAGACTAACCCAATGTGTTTCACCTTAAAAATGACCAAAACTGTTCCACCTCCAAGAGTGTCCCTAAACACTCTCAACATTCCACACAAGTACATTTTTCCCCCTGGGGAGTCCACTGGTTTAGTTGGGTTTCATTTTCCAGCTGCCTGGGAGCATGGCCTATGTTCCCAAGGCATAACCTAGGTTCTCTAAGCAAACCGGGAATGCATTAGAGAGTGAACAGTCTGTAATGGTATATGCACATGTGAACTATTTGCTACTTAGGGGAATTTGTACCCTTTGAAAAATTCAAAGTTATAAGTACAATAAAGTAATCAATTATCAGTAGTTTGAAACTAAATCAGTTAATTGATCATATTTTGTCCACATTTTAGAAAGGATTTCAAAAGCATTTAAACAATTTTCCTAAAGCATTAAAAATCCCTAAAAGTCAACTGGTAGTCAGCCAGGGAAAGATGAGAGTCAATAGGTTGTCAGGGAACCCACCTTGCAATCCCAGGTATAGATTGCAGTCCCAGGTATTAGGACTAAAACCCTGGTCTCCAGAGTGCAGGGGGAAGGAAACATTCCCATTGTGGTATGCATTTGTGTTTAACACATACAGGAGGTTTTGCCAAGTGTTATGAGTGAGACAAAATATGAGACACAAACAAACTTCGCCCTTGAGATTGTTATTATTTAGGAGGATAAACTGCAGCAGGAGAGAGACCAGGGAATATTAACAATCTGCTTACCAGTGAGGGGAAGTGTTGTCCTACACACTGATTATGGAGTCGAATAACATATCCTAGATAGGAGTGACAGATCGATACAATCTGGCTTTCCCTTCATTCAGTTTCTCAGCTTGTGGCCAGAAGCCAGGGATATATTTTGCTGTCTTTGTTCCTTACTCCACACATGCTCTGGCAAGCAGCTGTTACATCTTCCTTTCCTTGCTCAGCCATGATCAGTGCACTTCTTTGAGGTCCTAGGAAGAATTTTAATCAGCCCGGGCCAGTCATTACTGTCTCTCTCCAGACGTATCCTACAAATCCTTCATTTTTATTCCTCTCCAGTGTTGTGAAGAAGAATGAGACTGAAATTATCCTTGTTACACAGCTTAACAGCAAAACCTGGGCCACTAGCAGCAAAGACATAAAATACTTCCTTCTCTCTTTTCATAAAATGGGTGAAGGTATCACTTCCTGATACTGCTAAACTAAAGCTCAGGGATTTTGCTTATTATGTATATTTTAGTTTTTCCACTTTTTTAAACCAAAGCTATTTAAATTTTGTCATTTCCACCTTGTACTTGTTCTAGTTGGTCTAAACGAAACAAATTGATAAGGACACTGTCTGTTTTATCTCCTAGTGCATCCCTAAATACTGAGCATTCCCCCACCAAGTTTTGAGTTTCCAAATGAATGAACATGTGACATAGTTTGAAAGAAAAGTCTTAATTTCAGTTAATTTTTGTCTGCTCCCACTCCATGTCATCTCAGAAAATATCATGTGGCATTTAATGAAATGGATTATCTGCTTCAAATGCTTTATCTATTCATTTGACATATATTCACCCAATTTCTTTTTTTTTTTTTTTTTTTTTTTTTGACAGGCAGAGTGGACAGTGAGAGAGAGAGACAGAGAGAAAGGTCTTCCTTTGCCCTTGGTTCACCCTCCAATGGCCGCCGCGGCCGGCGCACCGTGCTGATCCGATGGCAGGAGCCAGGTGCTTCTGGTCTCCCATGGGGTGCAGGGCCCAAGCACTTGGGCCATCCTCCACTGCACTCCCTGGCCACAGCAGAGAGCTGGCCTGGAAGAGGGGCAACCAAGACAGAATCCGGTGCCCCGACCGGGACTAGAACCCGGTGTGCCGGCGCCGCTAGGTGGAGGATTAGCCTAGTGAGCCGCGGCACCGGCCATATTCATCCAATTTCACAAAACCAGGATATTATTTATGCCTATCAGGTCACAAATAAATATAAAATGAGTGGCCATGCAAATAAATGCCTATAATAAATGGTGATGTGTCATGGGCTGATTGTGTGGGCAAATACTAACTCTGATAGGAGTTCAGGAGCAATGATAAGACATTTTGGCTGTTATCATCAGATAGTATTCCACAGAACAGGCACTATTTGAGCTCAGCTCTTCCCAGTGGATGGAGTTTCAATGAAAAGTGGTGGGAAGAATGGGGAGAGGATTTAAGGAAGAAAAATAGCTTAAATAAAGATGCATGAGTATGTTGACATCAGGTGGATCGTCAGAAATAAGGTTATGGGGCAGACATTGTGGCATAGTAGGTAAGGCTACTGCCTGTGACACCAGCATCCCATAGGGGCACCAGTTCAAGTCCCAGCTGCTCTACTTCTGATTCAGCTTCCTGGTAATGAGCCTAGGAAATCAGCAGGGTCCACTTGGGACCCTGCACCCATGTGGGAGACTCACAGGAAGCTCCTGATTCTGGCTTCGGTCTGGCCCAGCTCCAGACATTGCAGCCATTTGGGGAGTGAACCAGTGGATGGAAGATATCTTTCTCTCTCTCTCTCCTCTCTCTCTCTCTCTCCCTCTCTCTCTCTCTGCTTCTTCCTTTAGGTGCAACCCAGACTTCCAAATAAATAAATACATTTTCAAAAAAGAATGAAAGTTACTGTGTCTTGCAGGAGTGAGCCAGTTTATTTAGGTTAAAAGTTAAAATTGGGAGGTTAGGTAAGGACTGGATTGTAGATGATTTGAGAATAAAATTAGGAAATTTAAATGTCATCTAATGGTTGTGGTGGGACGGCACAATTATATGGAAATAGTAAGATTGGGGAGATTAGATTTGGGGAGACCACTTGCTGCCCATCGTGTTTTGTTAAAGATTGAACCTCAGTGTGAACTGGGAGATGCCAGTAATTGTGGCAAGAATGAGACAAAGGCCAGACATTCCAGAGGCGGAAGTGGGAGCAAGGTCCAATCAAGAAAGCCAGGTCTGAGATAAACATCAGGAGAGGCTATATTCGGCCCTATTGGGGAGGCCTGGTGAGTGCTGTTTTTCCTATCATTTAATGAATGCACATATTAAGGATTTAAGGGCGCTGAACTAGGAGACAAGATCCTAAACAACACTTCAACTCTGATGCACATGTAAAGCCTTTACTTTCTGAAATTAAGATGCTTCTTTAACCATCTCTGCTTATCCTCAATGTGGAAAATTTTCTTGAAAAGCAGTTATTAAATCAATAGCATATATTTCAATTGATGGCACCTTGTCATTAAAAAGATAAAGTAAGATATATGTTTTTACTGTATTTAGAATTTTGCTTTCATAACAAAATTATTTCATGCTCATTGCAATTATGTCAAACAACCCAGCATGCATAAATTATACTTAAAAATGAAAAACATAGCCAATATTATTCAACAAACACCTACATTGCCCAAAGTAAAGAATCTCTGGGAAATAATTCCACTGCCAGGGCATTTGGCACATTATGAATGTATTCATCACATTCTTACTGAATAGTTCTTATAAGAAACCACTCTTCTAAGTCCCAGAGGGAGACAAAATGAAACAGGAAAGGGCTCTCTCTGTCTTGGAGTAGGGTTGGGGAAGTGGAGCTCACTAGAAGACATGACAGACAGACATAATTTTAACAGGATAAAATGTGATTGATTATGAAGGAGATTCCCCAGGGAGCACTCGGGAATATCTGAGGAAGACAGAGATGCTCTTCTCTTCTCTACTGGGGAACACCAGGCAAGGCTTCATGAAAGACACAATATGTAAGCTGGGCTTGGATGAGTGCATAGGATTTCTACAGATATTAGTAAAGTTGGTGAATCAGTTAAACAAAATGCTGTGACAAAAGGTAAGATTCTAGGAAGAACCATGTGTCTTCAGGGAAAACAGCAGCCCAGAGCACTTGGAGTGCAGGCTATGACTAATCATAACAATGGTTATAGGAAATATTTGTTAAGCAATTACTGTGTGCTGAGCACCGTCATGGTTTACTTGGCGATATGTAGTATTATTGGCCACACTTTGCAGCTGACTACACTGAAGTGCAAATCACCTAAGTAACTTGCACAAGAGCATGAGTCCAAAGGTCTTATTCCTCTCATAAGAAGACACATGTAAAAACACACACACAGGGATAAGCAGCTGTGAATGAGTGCTGGGTGTAGCTCAGGAGAAGCATCATAATAATTGAAAATTATTCTGTAGATGATTTGACGGCATCTGCTGAATTTAGATCATCATCACCACCACTATGTGTTTAGTGGAACTGGACCATAAGATCCGTAGTAATGTAGTATTAATGAAGTACAGGTTGTATATCAAACTCCAGTATCCTCCAGGGAACTTTGTAACTTTTAAATTCTTATAAGATTTTGCATGTCAAAGATGTTTCCATATCCTGTGTTATTAATCCTCCGAATGATGTAGCATTTCTTTCATTGGATATATGAGGAAACATACCCCAAACTGGCACTGAACTTGCCAAGAGTCCATGACTGGCAGGTGGTAGAGTTAGGGAAGAAAACTCGTTCTTTTCATGCCTAGATTGTGGCTACTGCTTCTACTCAGTCCTCTTTTCCTCCACTGATCTTATTTCAACAATCCACTTTTCACAATCAGAGGTATAGATATAAATGCATGTGACAGTTTATGGCTTTGCTTGATAATAGAAATCAGAACACTGATACAGAAGACAATATCCTTCCTTGCAGAAAGAATGGGCTATTTTCTGACTAATACAGCACAACCAGTCAGTCAGGTGTTTGCCCAGGGAGGCAGTGGCTTCTGTACTTTTCCACTGGTAAGGAAAGAGCAGTCCTAGCTGGTTTTCTCTGGAAACTCAGTGTCAAACTTCATGGCAATCTTCCCAGGCTTTTATTTTGGGAACTAGGCCAGCTGTCCAACTGTATAAGGTTAAATCATTCATTTCACAATCTTTTTACCTCCCACCCAGCTTATTAGTAAAATAAGATGTTCATAGTGCTTGGCGAAAGAGAAAGTGTCACTTTCTGAATTCAGCACACGTTTCTGCCATATACTTGATTATAAGATGTCAATACTTTTTAAAAAATATTTATTTTTTGAAACGCAGAGACACAAAAGGAGAGAGATAAAGAGAGAGACAAACATACACACACACACACACACACGCACACAGATTCCATCTGCTGGTTCACTCCCCAAATGACCACAACAGCCTGGTTTGGGCCAGACAGAAGCTGGGAGCAATCCAGGTCTGCCACATGGGTGGCAGGGGTCAAAACTTGAGACTTACTCTCTGCCTTCCCAGGCACATTATCAGGAAGCTAAATCAGGAACGGAGCAGCTTCCTAGCACTAGCTTCCAACTGGCACTCAATATAGGATGCTGGTGTTGCAAGCTGCAGCTTAACTTGCTGCACCAAGCTTCCAGCTTGAAGACTTCAATATTTTTTATCAAAAACTCTCCACTATGTTTTGAGTCAATATCAGAGGCAAGGTGGTGCTAGATAGTCATCTGGTGTTGGGGCAGACAGCACATTCTACTTTGAATATTACCCAAATATCTCTAAATGAAAAGAAGAATAGAGAGTATGTGAAATTCCTAGGGGGTCTATAAAAATTTCCAGAAACTCAGTGGTTGGAAACCCTCACAGTTCTAGAGATTAGTGATTTGAAACCCAGGTGTCAGCAGAGCTGTGCTCCCTCTAAGATTGTGGATAGAATCCTTTATTTCCTCTTTCTATCTCTGGTGAGTGCTGTCAATCCTTAGTGTTCCTTGGTTTGCAAACTGCAAAGTTCTTCCCAAGTATATGTTTTCACATCACAGTTTTCTCTTTGTTATAGGAACATCTGTCATTTTTGTAAGGGCTCATTTTAATGACCTCATCTTTATTTCTAATTTAAGCTCCTTTTGCAGGTAGTGAGGGTAAGGACTTCAACTTCCCTTTCAGGGGAACACAATTCTTTTGGGGGAACACAATTCAACTCATAACAGATGTAACCAATAATTGGCACCCTTCTATTGTTACTTGTGTATTCTTCATATCACTTCATGAAGATTGTAAACTTTTTAGAGCTATGAAATGAATAGAAGTAGAGGAAATACTTTTTTAAAAGATTATTTATTTGAAAGTCAGAGTTACACACAGAGAGAAGGAGAAGCAGAGAGAGAGAGAGGTCTTCCATCTGCTGGTTCACTCACCAATTGGTTGCATTGATCTGTAGCCAAGAGCCAGGATCTTCTTCCGGGTCTCCCACATGGGTGCAGGGGTCCAAGGACTTGGGCCATCTTCTACTGCTTTCCCAGGCCATAGCAGAGAGCTGGATTAGAAGTGGAGCAGCTGGGACTCATACTGATGCCCTTATGGGATGCCAGCACTGCAGGTGGCAGCTTTACCATCTATGCCACAGCACCAGACCCAAGGAAATACTTTGACCCTCTTTGGTAAACCTATGATATCTGTTGGAATTATTATTTTAATTTCAGCCATACTCAAACTTTCGTTTTCAGTCTCCACCAGTTTCTTATCTCCATGAGGACAGGGGTCATATTTGGCTCATGCTTATACCCTAGTAGGATTACCACAGTTATGGAAAAGCAGTACTACAGAGTGCTTAACCTTGTCATCATGGGAAGTGGGTGATATAGATTCTAATCCTGGCTGTTCTGGGCACTAGCTATGTAATGTTAGGCAAGTATGTTAATTTTAATATCCTCATCTGGAAAAGAATGCTAAAATAATACTACTCTCATGGTTTTTACAAGATTAAACATGTTTAGAGCATTGCCTAGCTATTATTATGACTTTTTACTCAGTAAATTCTTGTGGAATAACTTGAGGATGCAGGTGGTCTAGTCCTAATTCTGTCATTAAATCTCTGTCTCTTTGGACAAGACATCTGTTTTCTGGGCCTTAGATTTTGCTCCTGCAAATTGAAGGATTTAGATAAGATGGCTCTGAGGTTCCTTTCAATCTGACAGTTTGTCAGTCAAGCTAGCACCTTATGATGATAAGAAAAAGAAAGGATGTTTTACATCTAGCTGATTCTATTCTTTATTGAGGATTCCAACAAATAGTAAGGATTTTTCAAAGATAGGCATAGTGTTATTAGTTTCTTTCCGAAACTTACTAACTTACTGTATCTGTTTGAATTATTATTTTAATAAAATAAAATCTAAGAACTATTAAGGTCTATTGTAAGTTAAGCTCTGTGCTAGGGTATGGGCACATAAAAATGACTAATATGCAATTCTTTCCTACATTATGTTTGAATCTGAAAGCAATTGAGTTTTCATATCTTTTAAAACATTGTGAGTTGGCAAGGGTAGAGACACAGTGGAGGATCCTGATTTTCTAGTAAGTTACTTGATTTCTTCTCTGTAGTCCCTTCTGTTGTACATACACACAACAGAAGGTAAAGAACATTCTGCCATTGTTTCTTACTGTTGCTCCTTTATTGATTCACTCACTGTTGTCCAAGGCAAGGCCCCTGCACACAGCAGCTCCAGAAAGTGTGCAGATTGGATGAAGACGGGGTCTCTTTGGGGAACCCTAAGACGAAAGCTCTCTAGGGAGCTGCTCCACTGGATGCAGCCTGACACCTTATCTATTCAACTGCGTTAAGCTGAGGCCTCTCGAGTAGGTACTATTTGAGCTGGTATATGAATGGAGAGAGAATAAGACTAGTAAAATACTTCTGAGAGTAGGGAGAGACAGTAGAGTGGGCAGAAGAAACAGTCTGTGCAAACGCTCTGAGGAGGAAGTGCTGTCTGTTCTTGGGACAGAAGGAAGGCCAGTGTGACCAGGGTGTGGCATGCTGTGAGGTCACAGGATCTGCCAGATCATGCAGGACCTCATGAGAAATCTAAGTAAGGAGTTTGGATTTTATTCAGAGGCCAGCTGGAAATCACCTACATTCCGTGTGGATGTTTTGTTGTTCCAAGTATCACACAAAATGTCAGTCCTCAAATATGTTGCTTGCTTTCTAAGAAGTTACTTTCTACAGCCCTGAAGCCTTTCTCAATACTGTGGCTTTGACTGCCCAACCCCATTGGGCAAGGGTTGGGTTAAGTAAAAGCTGAGCCTGATGGTGACGCAGTTTTAGTTAAGAGAAGAGGAAGGAACATTGTCATCTGTTTACTTTGAATTTTGACAAGCGTTTGGATTTTGAAATGCAACCGTGTGCTTGTGGTAGAGGAAGATGGGTAGGTAATAAATGACTTGTTGTAAATGAATTGAACAGTAGAGCACTGTTACTTCAGAAACAGTGGATTTCAATTGGACAAACCAATGCTGTTCACTTCCAGAAAAACTGATGGCCTGTGATGGTGTTTATTTTCTTCTAAGTTACTTTGTAGAGACTTCAAGAAATATTTTTGAGGCATAATTTTACTTGCTGAAAAAAATGATAAAGACGTGTGAAAGAATTACCTGAAAAGATGAAAAAGAAAGCTCACTAAGCAAAATAAAAATCTCAACCTGTCAAGCACCAAACATCTACTGGATAAACTGACAATTCTCATTAATAAGCATAAACTGAAGTTTGAGGACTTATAAAAAAGAACATATTATCATGAATAAAATTTGATTGGCTTTTAAAAGATCTTTGTGAAGAATTACTATTCTCAAAGTTGACTAAATAATATATACTTACTATAAGAGATTTAAGAGAGCATATACTTTGAAAAGTATTTAAGACAGCATGTAAGAGAGATATAAGAGCACATAAACTTTGAAAATTCTCCTCCACTGCCTCTGCTAGCTTCTCTCACAACTCCTCCAGAGGTAACCAGTAGTAATGAGTTGATTATATATTTCCAGTTTTTATGTATTTGTGTGACAGTGCATTTTTACATATTTGATTTTATTTTAAGAGAAGAGCTGAAATAAGATCATGCCAGGCACATTGTTCTTGTTTTTCTATGTTTTGTTTCTTTATGAGCATATGGAGGTTTATTTTATTCTGTTAATTAGTTCAGAATATTACACTGAAATTACCACAAATTATTTAATCACATACCAATTTGTATACACTTATGAGTTTAACATTTATTTTGCAGTTACAAACAATGCCACAAGAATTACTCTTATACTATTTTCTGCCCATGTAGGAGTACTTCTCACAGATCAATTCTTTGCTTTTTGAAATTTTAATTTATTTATATTCTATTTTATTTGAAAGGCAGAGAGAGAGAGAGAGAGAGAGAGAGAGAAATAGAGGCAGAGAACCATACACTAGTTCACTCTATAGATGTGCACAATAGCCACAGCTGGGCCAAGATGAAGCCAGGAGCCAAGAATAAAATCCAAGTCTCCCTTTTTGTGAATGTCAAGGAACTAAATACTTGCGCCATTACATTCTACTCCATAGGGTGCATATTAGCAAGAAACAAGAATCAGAAGCAGAGCCAAGTCAAACCTAGGCATCCCAATGTGGAATGTGGACATCCCAAGCAATGTCTTAGCCACTTGCCAAATATGTGCCCCTAGGTTCAATACCTAAAGGAATTACTGGTTGTGAGTTTTACATTTTGATCATGTCAAATTAATCTACTTATAAGAATTTATTTATTTTTTTTATTTGGTCCATTTGCTTGACCAAAAATCAGCATTTAATTATTTCAAATTTTACATTCCCGATCACTTCATGAGGTTGAATATCCCTTAATAAACATATTGAAGACTTATAATTCTTCTGTAATTTACCCATTCATAATATAATCATTTAAATACTTTCCTGGGGCAATCATTTGGTCTTGCAGCTAAGACACTTGCTAAGTTATCTGCTTATCAGAGTGCCTGGATTTGATCCTGGCCCTGACTTCTGACTCTAGCTTACTGCTAATAGAGAGCCTGGGATCCAGTGGTGACGGCTAAGTAATTTTTGGGTTCCTACCACCCATGTGGGAGACCTGAATTGAATTTCCAGCTCTTGGCTTGGACCTTACCCATTTTGTCCATTGCAGACGTTTGGACGAGTGAATCAATCAGTGGTTGGGCATTTTCTGTCTGTCTTTTTCTCTCTCTGTCTCTCTGCTTCTCAAATAAGTACATACTAAAAAAAATAAAGTTTTATAAGAAGTGTAATTTTAAGCAGTCTATATATTAGAGCCATTGAACACTTGTCTACAATTCACCTTTTTTCTAATGGATCTCCATTTTCTTTATAATAGGGTTTATTTTCTCCTATTGAATGGAAATAACTTGATGATATAATAAATCCTTACATATCCATAGATGTATTTTGGGATTTTCTATTCATTTGACAATAGTACATTTGTGAATTGTTTTATCGACAGCTTCTTTTGCTAACACAGCTTTAAATCATAGAATATTTTTCAATAGGTCAAGGTACTTTCCTCAATGCCCATCCTTACCTCCATTCCCTACTAATATAGTTTTCAAATTTTTCTTGGCTAGTCTTGCCAGTCTTGCATACTTTCTCTTTCAAATGAGTGTAAGATTCTGTGCCAGATTCTATAAACTTACAAGAAAAACAAACAAATTAGAACCAACCTACAAGAATTTTGATTTGCAGTACTTTGGATATTTTTAGAACATTTGAGGATAACAAACATCTTTATTAGAAGAGTTCTCTATATGGTCACATGGCATGCCTTCCTTTTGTCTGGACTTTTTAATCTTTTCATAAAATCTTAAAAATGTTTGCTTGGTTCATTCTTATTTTGTAGCTTTTTGACTATTATGGTAATGTTTACTCCATTACTACAAATTCTTTCATAATAAAATATTATTATATAGTAATTAAATAATAGACTAATTAATATGAAATAATAAGTGATGCTGTGTAAGAAATTTGTTTATTTTAGTGCACTGTCTTTTGTATTCCTTTATTTTGGAAAACTGTTTTTTGGTGGATTGTCTGGGGTCATTTTGTTATGAAACTGTACAGTCAACAAATTTTATAGTTTTGTCTCTTTCTTTACAAATTCTAATATGGAAGGATTACCACAGTGAAAACTGATGATGGCTATGTCATCCTTGTCTTCCTTCTTAAATAATCGGAACATTTACATTTCAATATGAAGGATGATAGTATCACTAGTGTACAGTCTTGATTAAATTGAGAAATTTTACTTCTATACCTTACTTAGAAGTTTTAAAAGCCAAAATGAATCTTGATAGGTTTGACATATATTGTGTTGAATTTTTTCTTTAATCCAGAAATTCAGTTATTTAATGTTTCATATCCTATTTTTGAACTGTCCTTTACTCTGGAATCCATCATATCTGGTTGAGAGGCATTATTTTTGAAACACTGATGGGTTTAATTTGCTATTTTAGTTAGGAGGTTTGTATCAGCAATAATTAATAAGAAGGGCTTAATTTCTTTTTTTGTGTGCCCTCTCTTCCTCCTTTTATTCTGCCCATACTTCTCACTTTTTACGCACACTTTAGAATCACATTAGCTAGCTTTGGATTTATTTTTTATATCTTGAAAATTTGGTATAAAACTGGCAAAAATTACTTGGACCTTATGGGTTTTAAAGGGTTATATCTTTAAATATCTTTTTAATATCTTCTAAAAATTTTAATGTGCTTGAGATTTCTATCTCATGTTAGGCACACACATACACACACAGATACACATACACATTTTATTTATAAATATTATTTTCTTTCCTAAGTGGTTAAGATCTTTCTTTTTTACTTAAATAAATTTGAATGGACTATTTTAATAAATTAACCATATATTCAAATGAAAACAGCCCACTTTATTATAGTCATTTTTATTAGGTATAGTTGATATAGTTTATTGCATATTATTATTGTAGTGAATATATATTTATATTTGAACTTTGTTGGATATATTACTAAAAGTTTTATGAACCCAGTAACTGTTAAAGAGTGACAGCAACTTATTTTTGGTAAGATAATTGTCCATAAGCAAAGGAAGTACTCATTTCTCTAAATGCTTTAATCTTTCTTAGAAAAATATCTCCATATTATAGGACAATTCTCTTAGGATGAAAATGTAGTTCAACTCAGTCCAGTCGACTTCTGTTTACTTTTGTCTTAAAAGATTAATGAAAAAGGATTGTTTAGAAAGATTTTTGGAGAAATCCAGAATTAGGGCTCCTTTAACTACTGGTTAATCTGGTTACTTTGTGTTTACACTTAAAGGGGTTTACTATTTATTCTTATGGTTTTATTTCTCCAAAGTGAAGTCACATCTCTGGAAATGGGGGGAACTCATAAGTGGTCTAACAATTAAAAAATTTAGTTTTATACTTTACATTTGTTTCAGTTTTGATAGAAATAAATCTAATCCTTATCTTACATTGAAACATGATACAATTTTTAAAATGCTATTTTATTTTATTTTTTTAAAAATGCTATTTTAAATCTTTATCATAAAATTTTTGATCACTGATTGTGTCTTGTACAACAATATGCCAGGATAGGGAGTTTGGTAGTAAGAGAGGGCAATTTACAAAGAAAAGATATTGATACATATGCCACTACCTTGGCTGTAGTGATTTTATGAGTCAAAATCTCAAATCTTATGATTTATATGTGGTTTGTCAATGTATACCTCTATAAAATTTGTTTTAAAAACACCTTGCTGGGCTCTGACATTGTTAGTGCTGGTATCCCATATAGGTGCAGGTTCAAATCCCAGCTGCGCCACTTCTTCTGCAACTCCCTTCTATTGGCCTGGGAAAGTACAAAACAGTGAAAGTGCTTGGGCCCCTGCACCTACGTAGGAAGCCTGGATGAATCTCCTAGCTCCGACTTGGTTCTGGTTCAGTCCTTGCTGTTGCGGCCATTTGGGGAATTAATCAGCAGATGGAAGCTCTCTCTCTTCTCTCCCTGTGTTTCTGTAACTCAATGTTTCAAGCAAATAAATAAATCTTAAAAAAAAAAAACTTGCTAAGAAAATATGTTTGAAGCAGCCAAAATTACGTTTATTCAGGCCTCCATGACCTATTTCTGAGTGATCCCTGTTAAACATAAGAGTGGGAATAAGAGAGGGAAGAGATGTATAATTTGGGACATGCTCAAGCTGACTTGCCCCAAATGGTAGAGTTAAAAACATACCAGGGGATTCCAATTCAATCCCATCAAGGTGGCATGTACCAATGCCATCTCACTATTCCAAGTGATCAATTTCAGTTCACAATTGATCATAATGAAAGGACTAAGAGTCAAAGGGAGCACATAAACAAGTCTAGTACCTGCTAACACTAACCGATAGAATAAATAAAGGGGAGAGTGATCCAACATGGGAATTGAGATACTCAGCAGACTCATAGAATGGCAGATGTCCTAAATAGCACTCTGGCCTCAGAATCAGCCCTAAAGGCATTCGGATCTGGCTGAAAAGCCCATGAGAGTATTTCAGGCATGGAAAGCCAAGACACTCTGGCAAAAGATCTCTGCGAGTGAGATCCCAGTGGAAAGAACAGGTCTTCAAAGAAGGAGGTACCTTTCTCTGAAGGGAGGAGAGAACCTCCACTTTGACTATGACCTTGTCTAAACAAGATAAGAATCGGAGAACTCAGAGGGCTTCCATAGCCTTGGAAACTCATGACTGGAGCATAGGGAGATTACTGATGCCATAGACAGGAGTGTCAATTGGTAAAGTCAACAACAGGCGTCACTGTGCACTTACTCCTCATGTAGGATCTCTGTCCTTAATGTGCTGTGCATTGAGATTTAATGCTATAACGAGTACTCAAACAATATATTTCACTTTGTGTTTCTATGGGGGTGCAAACTGTTGAAATCTTTACTTAATGTATACTAAACTGATCCTCTGTTAAAAAAAAAAAATTATCAACTCCCAACTTGACTCTCACTGGGATTAAACATGACAATAGGTCTGATCTGATTTCATCATCATTTAAAAAAAATCATCTATTATTTTTCACTTTATGTTTCTGTGTGGGAGCAAACTGTTGAAATCCTTACTTAATGTATACTAAGCTGATCTTCTGTATATTAAGATAATCGAAAATGAATCTTGATGTGAATAGAAGGGGAGAGGGAGTGGGAAAGGGGAGGGTTGTGGGTGGGAGGGACGGTATGTGGGGGAAGCCATTGTAATCCATAAGCTGTACTTTGGAAATTTATATTCATTAAATAAAAGTTAAAAAAAAAACAATTCCACATTAGAGCTTCAATGTAACTAGTTAAAATTTTATGTTTATTGTCATTTTATTTGAAAGGGAGACAGAGAGAGAGAGAGAGAGACAGACAGACAGACAGACAGAGAATCTTTTATGCACTGGTTCACTCCTGTAATGTCTGCAACAGTCAGAACACTGCTAGGCAGAAGCCAGGATTTGGGTCTCAATTCAAGACTCCTAAGTCAGTGTCAGGGCTCCAAATACTTGAGCCATCATCTGCTGCCTCCTATGGTATGCATTAGCAGGAAACTAGAATCAGAAGCAGAGCTGGGGCTCAAACTCAGGCACTCTGATACGGAAGGTGAGTATCTCAAGTGGTGTTTGCTGCACCAAATGCCTACCCCTGGAATGACTCTTTTTGGCAGAGGGCCTCAGAATATTGTTCTTCACACACCATGTGTAGATTTGGGGTTATTTCTTGTTAGATTTTTTTTAACCCGACTAAATCATATAATATGAAGAGGAACACAATATAAAACAATTAAAGGCAGAAGTACTGTGACTGAAGTCAAACCTGGAAATCCAAGAATCATCTCCTATTCCTTTTTTTTTTCTTCTTCCCAGGAGCTTCTCAGGAGCTCCGTACAATCTGATGAGTACAGTTTTAAAATTATTGCATAGATTTACTCTTCAAAACTCAAACAACTGAAGCACTTATAGCAAATTTTGCATATATACATGGTATAGGCAAAAGTTTTCTTTCTTTCTTTCATTTCATGTGTTTCATATATGCAGTTTTAAGAACATGATGATACTTCCCATTCTGCCTCCTTCTCTCTCACATTTCTTCTCCATCCTTTCTTATAATTCCTTGAATTTTTGCAATGACATACCTTCAATGTAGTTAATAATCACAAGTTTAAGCCTCCAATGAATAAAGAACTCAACAAACAAGAAAGTAGAAAGACCACAAAACCTACACATACCCTTATTGTTTCCTCGTGACCCATACACTCCTTTTGCCTTCAACTTGGAACAGTGTAGAGTTCCATCTCTGCTGTATGTCCACCATGCTCAGTGAACTCTTCCTACATCTGAAGGAGATAAAAAAGTAATTGGAGTTTTTAAAAAATGCCATTAACGTTGTTTCTTGTAAGAAGTGCACCAAATGGATGAGTAAAGACGTTTGCTTTTACATTTAAAAGAAATTTTGAAATTGTCCCTCTGAGTTGATCAATGAAAAGCTGACTCAGATAATCTATTTGTATCACCTAGTTAAAGTACTCATAACTAAGGCCCCAAATGATTTTAGCGACTTAATCTCTTGGATGATACTGCAATCCACTCAGAGCTTCATTATTTGATTAATCCAAGCTAAAATAGGTCAGAGAATTATTTATTGTCCTTGTATTGCATGATGGACATTATCTATTGTTAATTATTATTTATATTAGGTTTAAAGTTTTTCTTTTTGCTCTTTTAAATATGTATGTCCAGTTCCAAGCTAGTATTTGCTCTTTATCCAGACTAGGATTTCTAAGGTAAGAACTTCAGGACCTCTGGAAGTGGAACAGCCCGTATGCGATGCTGGTATCTAAGGTGGCAGCTTAACCTGCTGTGCCACAACACTGGCCTCAGAAATCCTATTTTTTAAGTTACCACTCAGTCCTCTCCAGCTCTACCTTAATGAACAGATGAATTGAACTAACAATAATCCAGAAATTTCAGTCATTGGCTCTGATGATGTTTGGCAGACATCTTGATATACTAAACCAACGGACGTCACATGCATTCTAGTCTTTAGACTTCTTAAGGGCGATGAGGACATCCTTACTGCTCTTATGGGCATGAGACATTTAAAATAGAATGAAACTCATTTCTTTTGAATCTTCATTTTCAGTTATGAAGAGTCTTCAAAAGTTCATAGAAAATCTCTATGTGGTTTCAAATTTTCTTTTTCACAAAAAATAAGCTCATTATTAATTCAATTTCCCCATAAACTTTCTAAAGTACTGTAGATTACTTAAAACAAATCCAAAAAAGTAATAGCTGATGTCATATCATGTGCTACACATGGGCTGTTATGTCTGTTCCTCTTCACAATTATTTGAGTTAGACTTGTAATAACTGAGATGTGAAGAGTGTCTGAGTCAGTTGAGACTGCCATAACAAATACCATAGCAAACACAAACTGTAGACTGGGTAGCTTGAAACAACGAAAATGTTTTTTCTCATAGTTCTGGACTCTGGGAAGCCCAAGACCAGGTGCTGGCCATTCAGTTCCTGGGGAGGGCATTCTACTTGGATTGCAGATGACTGCTTTTTTGTTGTTGTGTTTTCACATGGCAGGGAGAGATCTCTATGACTTATCCTTTTTTTATTTTATAACTAAAGCAAGTATTTATTGCATTTGATTTTTAATTTATTGAAAAAAATTGTTACATAAAATTTTTGACTGACATAAGAATTTTATATAGTTATGAAGCACTGTGTGATATTTTGGTACATGTATAATGTCCAAGCAGGGAAAGTATTTCTGTCTCCTCAGATATTTGACATTTCTTTAAAGTGAAAACATTCCAAATCTTATCTTCTAATTTTTTAAAATAGAAAATTATGTTGTCCATGAACATTATCTATAGTCACCCTACTGTGCAATACATCCCCAGAACTTTATCTCATATCTAGCTCTGACTTGGTACCTATTAATCAACCTTTCCCCATTTCTCTTCCCCTTTCTATTTCTATTTCTCCGGTAATCACCATTATACTTTTAACTTCTTTTAAAAAAATTATGTAGTTATTTATTTGAAAGGCAGAGCAACAGAGAGCAAGGGAGAGAGAGATTTTCCATCTGGTGGTTTACTCCCCATATGGCTGCGACAGTCAGGGGCAGGTCAAAGCCAGGAGCCAGAAACTGCACCAGAGTCTCCCACATGGGCTCAGGAACCCAAGCACTTGGGCCATCATCTATTTGATGTATTTTTTAGTAAGCAAAGTCTCCATCACTGCATTTTGTCTTATACATTTATCTTATCCATTTGGCTGGCTCCTTTACTTGTTACATTTAGTAGGTTCTCTTTAAGCTAAACTCACTCTAACTTTAAATACATGCATTCTGTTTTAGTAAAAAGATTGTCTAACTATTTTAAATTCTAGTATTAACTTCAAAATGATTTTAAAAGGACATTTGACTTTTTTTGTTACACGAAGTTTCTTTTCTTGACTTTGGTTTTGATTGTTCCTTTTGCTTGCATTTCCTGATCCTCCCCTGAAAGCAGTTCTCTCAAAACCACTTGTCCCCAAACTCTGCTAAAAAGAAAAATAGTGTGCTCTTGAGTACCTTGTGATGGTGACCTTGACCCGTTGGCACTTGCTGGGAAACAATCTTGAGTCACCTTGGTTTTCCTTCCTGGCCACTCCACCTCCCTTGGGACCACTTACTGAGTCTGAAAAAGTCCAGTCTAAAAGGTAGCCAGCAGTGTGCCCTAGGGTGGCTGATTTTGTCTTCCTATTATACCTTGTAAAGATGATGGATCATTTTAGTAAGGATAAAGTGGTGGAAGGACAACCAGAAGAATGCTGAGTGGCTGTAATCCAAGTAGCAGACATAACGTCTTTCTGATGAACGTTAATGAGCTGAGGTGTACTTCAGGGAGAGTACACCTCAAGGACTTTGTGAGGGAACAATGCATAACCAGCACCTGTATTTCTTGCTTGCATTCACAAGAGCCAAATGTCCACAAACTCTGACTTTTGCATAGCTCTGCTAATGTTAAGAAGGGGAGTGGATGTGAAACAAGTGGCAGAAAGTGAGGAAGTTTTTCTTTCTTCTTAAAAAACATGGCAGATGGTGTTTTGAACACAACTTGCCATAGAATATGAAAACGTAAGAGTTCTGGGTATTTGAGGGAGAAAAAAATAAGTTGATTTTTTTTTTTAAAGTTTGAAAATCAGCTTGAGGTTCTCTCAGGAGCTTACAGAAAAAAACAGTGAGAAATGGGAGTGAACTGCAAGATAGGGTTTGTGTAACAAGCACCTCAAACCACAGAAGTCACGTGGGCTGTCTGCTTTGCTACTTTTGATCACTTGTCTGAGAGTGGTACTTTCAGCTTCCCCCATCCTGCAAGGCCACTCAACCATGTGCCTGCTGGAGTAATCTTTATTCACAATGTCTTTAAAAAGGCTCAAGCAACAGAGCAGCAATGGCAATTTGGTGGACTATAGCTCTGGTCCAGCATATAGCTCTTACTCCACACTCCCAGGCAGCTTTACAGAGGACGACAACAGAAGGATTCAAATGCTGGCAGACACTGTGGCTACTCTGCCCCGGGGACGAAAGCAGGTATGATGGTGATTTTGTACCTTTATGAGGGTCATGTTCTCCTGAGAGCAGAGTGATAGTGGTTGTCCTACCTCGTACTAAGCGTTTGATCTTAGAGGCTTTGGAATTAGTGAGAGTGCGAGTGAGGAAGGAGGCCAGAGACCCAAAGAGCTACTACTGGCCTAGTCCAAAGATTAGAGACCTTAATCAAGCACCTAAATGCTCTCTTCTGTTCAAGGAAAAGCTTACAAACTGTTCTCATTTGAAGAGGTGCTCAGGGCTAAGGAAAACCATTCAGCACAGCAAACTTGAAGACGGTTTATATGATCACAATTGGGAGAGCAAGAGAATGTCTGACTTTTCCCGCTTTAGTTCCTCACTGATTCTTTTCCACCCATCCTCACTTCTAGCCTTTGCTAGTCATGTCAGCTCATAATCAAAAGAGAATGTTTTTTTCCTGAGGACACATTTTGTTGACTAAGTTATGTTCAGCTCTGGGGCACTGGCACATACCTTATGTTTCTGGGAAATAAGGTGTCTTGGACAGGTGAGTGCCAGACTGAACCCCAGCTGTCCAGCCTCCTAGTTGTGGAATCTTGAGAAAGTCACTTGCCTCTCTAAAATTCAGTTTTATTTTTTTCTAAAATGCGTATAATTTAAAAAAGCACCTCAAGTGAGCTCTTGCTACTGAGGTAAGGACGTGTGCAGCGCCTAATATGATGCTTGAGGTGCCGTCTGTGCTCCTCAGAGGCCCGAGTATGCTGTTTTAAAGCTTCCAGTGCAAAATAATCCTCTAGGGATGAAAACTCCATTGGAAAAATTCATGTCCAGCTGGATGTAACTCAATTTTTGTTCTTTGCTTTCTAATTTGTAAAAAAGTATTTTTAAAGAAGGGTACATCTTCAACATCTGTTTATATAACTTGTTGTAATGCCCCCAAGAATATATTTGAATGTAGGTAGAGCACTTACACAGAAAAGACTTAGAATTCCTTTAGAAGATAGATTTTGGCCTTTAATCTTGCTCTCGTGCTCCTCTTAATCCTTCTAACTTCAGGATTAGAGAGTTCAGTGTTGTATATAGTTGATTTCTTGGTATTTTTCACGCTGATGATGAAGGGTGTAATTTGCCATGATTTGGATAATGGGTCACTCTTAATTCAATGTTATTTTATGGTACAAAGTTTAATGTATTGATAAATATTTCTATTAGTTTACGACCTCTGTAAATAAAGCAACATGAAAAATATCAACATCTTTATTCTGTTTTCAGATATACAGAAATTTGTTTTTTTTTTTATATATATTTGCCACAAAGCTACAGAAATAAATACTCCTATGGTTCACTTGATTAGGCTATAGTTTCATTTTCTTCATTGAATACTTTCTGGTAAAAATAGGTGCTAATTTTGGAAACAGAGTCAGAATTTTCCATTTCTATATGTTCAACTCAGTCTCATCATTTTATTTAGTCTTAAGCCCAGAAATTTTGGTGCAACAACGTAGTCTGAGCAGCTACATGGGAGTAGATAGACATCATGCTATGTGTAGGAGGCTCAAAGATCAGAAGACCATGTTTCCTGCCGTGGTAGTGTTTACAACTCAATAGGCAGTATGCATGCAGTGCTATAGAAAGCAAAACAGCATAAATACTCTCCTCCAAGTTATGTGTCTTTGAATACAACCTTGAAGGATATTCAGTATTACACAGCAAGTGGGTAATTAATGCTGTGGCACAGAGCCTGGGGCCTTGAGAACATGTTTGTGTAACTGTGTAAGATTTAGTGTGTTAAGAAAACCCAGGGCATGCATAGGAGATAAGAGATCTCAGAGCTGGGTTGCTTTGCAAAAACATCTGTATGTGTTCAGTACAAACACATTTTCTTTTCACATGTTCTCTATCTGCTGTGGGTTGAACCCACGGATGTTGACTCTGCTGATATAGAGAGCCAAATGCCATTTGATTAACACAGAGAGCCTCTGAACTTGGATGAACAGTGAAGGGTTTGGGGAACTTAATTTTGGAAAAACGGTATGTTGGTGAGTAGAGAGTTAGCAGCACGGGAGGAACTTTTGCAGTAGTTCAAGAAAAAAGAAATGACAGTGGTGAAAAGACAGAGTATGAAAGGCACTGAAGACAGAGTCACATTTGATTTTAAACCTGAGTGAAGATAGAGTGAACTGAAAAAAAAAGAAAATCAAAAATGAGATTTAGGCATATGAAATACACACATGTATGCACACAAATATGAGCACATGTATGCTTGTACACAGCCCTGCACCAATTAATTTATGCATACATTCTTATCTTCTCCAGATCTTTGTCATATTGTTCCACATAGTAGACTCTGCATATTCAAACGGTTTTTCCTGCTATTGTGGGTGTTACTTTTTTAGAAAAAGCAAAACAAAACCTCTTGAACATGAAACTTCAGAATCTATACATTTATCATGAATGAGACTAGATGCAAGTGTACCTCAGCATTTCACAATTTTCCAAACTGATGTTCTTTTCCTTTAACTGGTTTTTAGAGACCAGTCACCCATTTGGCACTGACTGGATTGCAGACAAGAAGAGCCCTGTTAGCAATCCCATGAGCAGGTGTTTCTTCCCTACTGTTATTTTCAACACTTTCAGAGCTGACGTCAATAATTCATACTTCTTGTTCCTGTTGGCGTTGGCTTTTGCAAAGCTGTATCTGGCTACCCTGTACTTTCAACATAGACTTCACAATCAATTGGGTGTATACACTCAGAGTTGTTTAAAGATAGATTTCTCTGTGTATATTTCCTCAATACCTGCATTTGTTGGAAGTATCAGACAACCCAGAAAAGCTTCTACTTTTGAACATAGTTTAAAAAAATTCCACGCAATGGAAAAGTCTGTAGGAAGTAGTGAGAAGGAAATAAGAACAGTTTTTAGAAACACAGTAATGCTAAGGGAGTAGTAGTGACTGTGTTTTACTGCCCATCTTCACATGGTAGCTTTGGCAGGTACCTTCTGGAAAGTTCAGAGTGCTGGAATGAGAACCAGAGACCTGGAAAACTGGCAAGAAGTTTGTTCAGTAGTAGTACCACAAACTGCATTTTTTTTGCCTGATTTTCTTTTAGTTATCAAATCATTACTAGCTAGGCAACTCCTGGAAAGGCGATTTCACTTAGAAGTTCAGAAAAGGAACTTGTGCTGAGCCCTGCAGTGTGTGTATTTCCAGGACGGTACTGCTTTTTGTGAGCTTTCACTGTATTTCTGGAAGCACATCCACCAGGTACCATAACTGCAGGTGCTCCTAACTGCACCAAGGGGATTGGATCATTCCATGATGCTTTTAGGTGGAAAATGGTGTGAATTTCACTAAATACAAATTGACAAAGTATTGTTTAATCCATTCTGTGGCATGCTTGGCATCAATACCTAACCATTTGAAAAAGAGGTTCGTGAACCTATAATCAGACCTTCCTCAGAAACTGCAGCCTACTATTGAGGGTTCTTAGGGAACTTACAAGTTAGGAAGTTGAGTTTAGTTTCTTTGTTTTGGTGTGTGTTTGAATAGCCTGCCAAACCTTGCTATCAAAATCTCTTGACGGTAAAGAGTAGGGCAGGAGCTGTATTCATGGAAAAATTAGGGTGAGGCAGAGTACACATCATTTTGGGACTTTTGAAACAAACAACACCAATAAAACACCTAAGCTGTGAATCAGTATCCTCCCCCTATCCCACCCCTAGTGCTTTCAGGAAATGAGTACAGAGAATGGGTACCAGGAAGTAACTGTCATTTAGCAACAGAAGTGGCTATGGTGTTAAACTTTGAGCTTCTCAAAGGCAGCCAGCTGTTTGGCTGAGCTGCAGATTACCTCCATCTTTTGCAAAATGACAGCTGAGGTATTTAGTCTTGGTTTCCCATTAAAGCAGGACGTGTGAATCACTGCACAGCAGAATAAATTACATGTTGAATATTAAAGCCTGATCTTTTAAGTCATGTGACAAAAAGCAGAAGAAGAGCAATCATAAGCCCAGCCCCAGGCATCATTAGATTAGTGGCTAGCGAGGACTTAGGGAGCTTTGTCTATTCAGCAGTCATAATTGAATGTGTAGTTTGCAAGCCTGCCAAATTGCTAAACCTAGATTTCTCATATTAGATAATGTGTAATAAAAGACAGCTGCTGCCAGCATATGCTGTGAATTGCACACCAGCTCCTCATTCATGATTTTTGGTGCCATCACTACAACCCTGGGTAAAGGGTCTGTCTGGGAGGTCCTCGTGGAGATGGGCTGCTAGCCCCAGGGAAAGGGGTGCAGGGAAAATTGTTTCCCAAGTATAAAGCCCTTGGTAAGACCTGAGATACATTTCATGTCACTTTGGCAGATCATGTGGTGGGCAAGCTACATGGAACCTTGAGAACATTCTTTCTACATCACTGGAGTCTGACAGCCCAGATCAAAAACAAGGAGGCTTTGTGTCAACACGTGGCCTGTGTCAGAAAATTGGATGGTGCCTAATTTATTTAAGCTGCTTTTTTATTTAAATGCTAGGTGTCTGAAACAGCCGCCTTGCTAATCCAGATGGAAACTAATTTATGATTTGACTTAGGCTGATTTTTTATGTGTCACTGATAATCCGAAGTCAGTCAATCCATGGGAGTTGAACGTTGCTATGCTTCTCATGTTGTGCTAGGCAAATGTTTTCATTTTAGAAAATAGAAAGCTTGGAAGGAGGCATGTGGTGGAATTGTCCTTCCCTGTGGAGGTCTTGGATCTGTCTTGTGAACCGAAAAGATTTTAGATTTCAGTCTACCAAGCATTACTTTGTTTTTAGAAAGCAGGTTGGATGAAATCTTCAGGATCCCATCACTGCTATGAGGGTTAGCCTAGTAAAAGTATGTTTAAAATAACCAAGGCTTGAAATTTAATAATTCATTTAGTCTTGGTATCATGTATCCATTTTATAGTTATATGTTAATACATCACTGTCCTACATTATTTTCTACTCATTTTCTTTTTCTACAGTTCTTGCTGTTGTTGGATTGAAATTTTGTTGTTGTCCTCTGGTGCTTTTTAAAAATATAACTAAATAATTGTTATTTTTGGGTTTTGTATTCTTTGATGATCACCCTTGAGTTTTTCTTATGATTGTTTAATGTAATGAAGGAGAAAGTTGAATAATATCTTAATATATTCCTCCTGAACTTGAATACTTTAACTTGGATATTCACTCCCACTCATTTGCTTGTGTTATTGTCTTGTAGTTTCTTTTTTATTATTTCTCTATTTTTCAGTTTGCACTCTGTTTCAGGCAGGATTTGGGGGTAGAAAGTAAACAAATATATTCTCTAAGAGGCTCAAAGCATTCTGATGATTATGTATAGAAGTGAGGCATTTAATCCAGTATGCCCTTCATTTCTAGACATAGAAGTACAACTGCACATATATGTATATGGTGGGTATTAATAGCAAGAGTACTATTTTAAAAATTCAATCCTAATTTATAGTTATTGATGATGTAATCAAATATGACCTACCCAAATACCTTACAATCTGAACTGAGTGGAAGACAAGCAGATGAAAATAATTAAATAGATTAAGAAACTGTAATTCCAATACTAGGGGACGTCTGAAAATGTGTGGAAACACAACTTTCCTCCTCTCTTCTACAAGAAGGCAGCCAACCACATAGCTGAATGGCCCCCGTCCTTGCTAATGGGACACATCAGGCTGTAACAAATCACACAAATTGTTGTAGACCTTCCACAGTTATTCCTTCATTAAATTAAAATAGATTGTTTTAGTACATCCAGAAAATAATTTTGGCCATGAGCTATACTATTTATCTTCAGGGTAATATAAATGAGTCGAGGTCTAGAACTGACAAAAGAGGAAAATATAACTAATTTACATCAAACTGGAGAGATAGATCACCTTACTCTTACGTTAACTTTACTGACCAGTGGCCGAATTTTGAAGACTGGACCATTCCAGAAAATCTGTGCTTCCCTAAAGTAAAGCAGGCGTCCCTCCTCATAAATTCCTTGCTGAACATTTCATTTTTGTAACTCATTGTATGTACATTCACTTCTTCTATGTAGTTTTCTCCCACTGTTTTATTTTTTCCTGTACTCACTATGCTCTACTCTGATATTTTATGCATTCACTTACACATGAGGGCACTTAGAAAAGTTCACAGAAAATGAAATTAATAATAAATTCATTTGGGAGAAAATTTTTTTGAAATCCATGCATAGGAGTATGACAGCCATGTTAGCTTGGCAATTCAGTAGTTTGGGCTAGCAGCATACACTTATGCTTTGGACCCTTGGACCAACACTTGAGAACAAGCTAATTAACATTTACCAAAATATCCCCAAACAAAAATCACACAAACGTCCTTTGTAATCCTTCCAAATAGAAGCACCACCTTTTGTTAACTTTTAATTTACAATAGTGGTGCATATCCTGAAAGCTGAAATTCACGTGATCTTTTTAAAAATGTGTAAAGGAGTGAAGATATTATTTATACCATTCTGAGGTTACTCTCCTTTATTGGCTGGAAATCTCACTGCACTCCTCGAAAACAATGCACAGACAGAATTAGAGTTTGAGTCCTTGGTTTCACCTGGATTATGCCTCTGTATATGAGCTGTTTTTTATTTTATTTTATTTTTTCTAAGAACCAACTTCAGCTTTATTTATTTCCTAATTGTATGTATGTTTTTATGTTATTGATTTTTGTTTATATTTTCCACTTTCCTTCAGAATTTATTTATTTGAAAATCAGAGAGTGAGAGAACCTTTATCCACTGGTTAATTCCTCAAATGCCTGAAATAGGTGGTGTTGGAGCAGGCCAAAATCAGGAGGCAGGAACTCCATGTGGGTCTCTAACACGTGGCAGGGACCCGTGCATTGGAGCTATCATCTGCTACTTCCTGCATGAATTAATAGGAAGCTGGATTGGCAGCAGAAGCAGGCTTCAATCCCAGGAGCTCCAACATGGGATGTGAACATCTAATGGTGATGTAATCCACTGAGCTATAACACTTGCTTCTTTGTGCCGGTTCTTTAGAGATCATTTTATTCTACTGAAAATGTGACACTGAACCATTAGGAAGAACAGTGTCATTTTATCAGCATCTCCAAAAACTATCAGGCATGAGTATTTGGGTTTTGCATGCCATTCTCTGGATCTTAGGTTTCTTTGGCTTTCAGGGTGATTATGAATTGCTATGGTTAATCTTTTGGATGCTTTTTAAAATACAGATCAGAGAAGAAGTTCTCATGGGAAGCTCTGGGGGTTTGCCGAAATACACGAACTCTTTTCACCACAATGCATTACATCTGAGCACCTTTAAGCCTTCAAATGTAGTTCCTAAAAACACCCTTGCCCAACTCCCCTTTTTCATCCCTGGAGAATGGAAATTCCTGCCTTTAGTGACTGTTTCCCAGGAGCTGTGCCAAGAAAGTTGATAAAACCCATGAAAGTCCTCAGTAATCTAGTACAGTTTGCCGATGTATCTTATCTTATGGACCTTGAAATAACTGTATACCTTTTATATTTTTCAGCTTGCTTTGACCAGATCGGGTTCTTTGGGTGACTTTTCCTGGTCTCAAAGGTAAAGAGATTCATTTATTTTTGGGTCTGTTACCAACACATTTTTGGAACCCAACTATTCAAATTGTTCATACGCACACATGCCCTCCCCCCACAGTGTCATACACATTAAAGTTTACATAAATGTTGTTACAGTTATTATAAATCATGAAATATTCCAAGTCTGATACTTTGATGTTAACGAAGATTTTTAAATTTTTATTACAGAAAGCTTGTTACTGTGGTAAAGCAGGATAATGAAACATTTGGATTTGAAATTGGGGTAAGCAGTTTTCAAATTTTCTGGACTTTCAAGGAAGAAACTGCATTGGCAGTGTCATGATGCTTGCAAAAAAAAAATTGAAGTTAGTTATACAGAATTATGGAAACTGAGTTTTATTCAGTGTTTGGAGGTTCCTGGTTGTATTTCAGTGTGCTAAGTTCTGTCATGGAAAACACTGAAGCTGCTAAAATTAAGTCCTTATTTTAGGTATGAGATCTGCTCAGGTCCTGTGCTTAATTTCTTCCATCTTCTCTTAAGTCTGAGATGGATCAGAAATGCATGATAGCAGTCTGGTCTTAGATAAGAGAGGGAAACATTTTTTAAAGGTGTACTTTTTACATATTTGTTTTTGATATATTCATAATCACGTTATACTGTGTATCAGGTTATGAGTCTTTACTTTGATATTCAAGAAGTGTTTGAAAGCTATATAATGTATTTTGAATGCATGTGTTCACAAACAGCTCCTGTTATGTTTGATTCTAAAGATTTCACATTGGATATAGTGAGAAATTTAGACCCTTTTTTCTAATGACAGTACTTCATAACTGATACTTGAACCACTGTAGGACATTTGCCTCTACTTGCAGGTTGTTTTAATGCTGTAAGAAATTTCTAACAGTCTTTATAGATTTCAATGGAATTGCCTAAGAATTTTATCTCTTAGTTACTGTCTCCTTTTCCATGACCCTGCTTTTAATGATGGTGAGTTAAGACAAAAGACCTCTAGTCCAACCAAATATATCAGTAGTGGCTTAAGTGTAACTGTTTTCTTCCATAGCACTTTTTGCATTTTCTTCAGATGTGCTTTGCATAATTATATTCTTACTACACATCAGATTTTAGATCTTAGTTTTGGAGCTGCTCTCAGAAAACTTTGGTATGAGATCAGCCCCACAATTGGAAAGTCAGTGTGTATTTTAAGATCAAGAACAGGAAGCTGCTAAGTAAAACATGTTTTATGAATAAAGAAACAAAATGGAATGAACAGGGAGAAGGCTATAAGAGAAAAGAAGATATCTTCTACTTTTTGAACTCTTAAATTTGCTGAACTCTATAGTTTATCACAATATTTGGTGAAATCCATCTAATTTTAGAAATATGGTATGCTCTTACATGCCCTATTCACATAAAACACTCCCTAAATTGTCGTAGAGACACTGCTTTTTGTGACTGCTTCTTGTCAAATGAGAATTACCCTCAAGAATGAACAGCAGTTGCTATTGAAAACAGGATAAATGACTACTCACTTATTCTTACTTTTCTCACTCTGATGTGATACAATTGCCACTGCTTCTACATAATTCTCTACTTAGGGCAAGAGTTAAAATTATCCTAAGTGGACAATAGGCCATCCCATCACTGAACCCCTTGTCTGTCAGCAGGAGCTAATGGCTTCAATCCTGAGCTGCAGCATGTATGTGTTAACTGAGGTGATACAGGAACACACACCAATGTCAATTGCTTCTGGTATATGCTTCCCATTACCAGGTTCATGCCCTAATCTATTCTCTAGTATTCATGAGATTTGTTGAGTTTAACAAATAGATGAAATGCTTCTGAGAGCTTTTTGAAGACCAGAGAGAATGTCATAGCCTCTGTATTGTATACCCAGTGTGAATACATATTTGGGTCCTGGTGTACCAGGTAGGTGACTTTGGAAGAGACCAGATACATTCTCATGTCTGGTTTTCCCATGGGTACTAGTTTTATGCTGCTCATGAGAACCAGTCAGCATGAGGAAGACACCTGTATTCATATTCTTTCAATTTCTGCCTTAGAAGAGCCTTGGAGTTTAAAGGAAATAATGCATTTAAGGCAAATAGCAATGTGCCTGGTATAAGCAGATGATTAAGAAATGACAGGTGTTAGATTGAAGGTCACTGAACCTGAGAAAGGACAATGTGACCATTATGTCTCTGAATGCAGATGATCATTCAGTCTCTGGGGCCTATAATAGGAACTAGATTGTGGTGAGAGAGAGTGAAGTATTCAACTAATTACTATTTTCTGTAACTTTGGGACTTCTGTCACTTCTTCTTTATCTCTGTCTTCCAAATTATATGCTCTTTGTGACCATATAGGTAGGTACAACTAAATAAATCAACATATGTCCCCTGCACTGTACTCACTTGATCACTGGGGATGCAGGGTATATTCTCACTACTGTTGACAATTGTTAGAATAGTGGCTTCCAAATGAGTGTCAGTTTTATTTGATTTGATTCATGTACTGCATGAACTAGACCAACCTTCCATCTCTGGAAGTGTTCAAGATGAAGTGCAAGACCTCTGGCAGAAAAACTGCTAACAGAGTCTCTGATATAGATGTGAGATGTATTACAACATCTTTTAAAAATTTCTTTGAAAGACAGAGAGATAGATGGACAGAAAAAGATTTCCCATCTGTTGGTTCACTCCTCAGATGTCCACAATGGCCAAGATTGGGCTGGGTCACAGCCAGAAACTGGGAACTCAGTGTAGGTCTCCCACATGGATGTTAGGAACCCAATTACTTGATCCATCACTGCTGCCTCCTGGGGTCTGCATTGGTAGGAAGCTGGAGTTAGGAGCCAGAGCTGGCCTTGAAATTAGGTGCTCTGATATGGGACTTGGACATCTTAGTGCCTGGGATAACTGCCCACTCCCCTACATGATTTTTTTTTTTTTTTGACAGGCAGAGTTAGACAGTGAGAGAGAGAGACGGAGAAAGGTCTTCCCTCCTTTAGTTCACCCCCACATGGCTGCTATGGCTGGCGCACTGCACCAATCTGAAGCCAGGAGCCAGGTGCTTCCTCCTGGTCTCCCATGTGGGTGCAGGGCCCAAGCACTTGAGTCATCCTCCACTGCCATCACGGGCCACAGCGGAGAGCTGGACTGGGAGAGGAGCAACCAGGACAGAACCGACACCCCAACCGGGACTAGAACCTGGAATACTGGCACCGCAGGTGGAGGATTAACCTACTGAGTCATGGTGCCAGCCACCTACATGATCTTTTAAAGTTCCTTCTACTTTTTAGATAAGGAGATTTTTTTCCTTTTTTATTTTTTAACTTTTATTTAATAAATATAAATTTCCAAAGTACAGCTTTTGGATTACAGTGGCTTTTTCCCTCCCCCCATAACTTCCCTCCAACCCGCAACCATCCCATCTCCTGCTCCCTGACTTGAAAGTCAGAGTTACACAGAGAGAGAAGGAGAGGCAGAAAGAGAGAGAGAGAGAGAGAGACAGATCTTCCATCTGCTGGTTCACTCCCCAGCTGGCCGCAACGGCTGGAGCTGTGACCATCCGAAGCCAGGAGCCAAGAGCTTCTTCCAGGTTTCCCACGTGGGTGCAGGGGCCCAAGGATTTGGGTCATCCTCCACTGCTTTCCCAAGCCATAGCAGAGAGCTGGATTGGAAGTGGAGCAGCTGGGACTGGAACCAGTGCCCATATGGCATGCTGGCATGGCAGGTAGCAGCTCTACCTGTTATGCCACAGCACGGGCCCCAGATGAGGAGATTCTAAATGTCTTATAGGTTGAATAGAAATCCTTCAGAGGTTAACCAACTCAAGGTTTTCACTCATGGTTCCCAGGCACCATCAAATAAGTAGGAAGGAACATTAGAGAACAATTCCTGTGTAAGAAAGTAATACTGTAGTTTTCTGATTTTAGGAATCATATTTTTAAAAAGATTTATTTATTTTATTTACTTTAAAGGCAGAGTGCCCAAGAGTTGAGGAGGTGTGATACAGAAAGACGAAGAGAATTTTTTCATCTGCTGATTCACTTTGCAATGGTCAGGACTTGGCCAGACTGAAGCCAGGAGCTTAAAAAAGAAAAAAAATGTTGGGGCGAACATTGTGGTGCAGTAGGTTAAAGCCCTGGCCTGCAGCACCGCCATCCCACATGGGTGTTGGTTTGAGTCCCAGCTGTTCCACTTCTGATCCAGCTCCGTGCTAAAGTGCTTGGGAAAGAAGCAGAAGGTGGCCCAAGTCCTTGGGTTCCTGCACCCAATGGAAGACTGGGAAAAAGTGACTGGCTTTGGATCTGCCCAGCTCTGAACTTTGCAGCCATTTGGGGAGTGAACCAGTGGATGCAAGATCTCTCTCTCTCTCTCTCTCTCTCTCTCTCTCTACCTCTCTGTAAATCTCTGCTTTTCAAATAAATAAAAAATCTTTAAAACAAAAGAAAAATGTTAGTTATAGGTCATGGGGGCACAATATCTTGTAAACATTTGTTCATCGTTTTGGTACAATTTGGGATTTTTTTTTAAAAAAAAAAAAGAATGAAAACAACCACTACTAAACTACTTGGCGAAATTGAGGTAAGAGGGAAGGTGTAACTTCTTCTAATTTAGTGGAGGTGACTAACGAACCAGTGAGAATTCAGAGCAGATGTGCTCAGAAAGGGAGGTAATTGAATCAATTATAGTAGTTTTGAAGAAATACAGGGCAGATTGTCATTATTTGCAGAACTATGATTTAAAATAAGCATTGTTGGCATATTTTCCTTACTGGATGTACTGTTTTGTATGCTCCTGTAATGAGTGTTTTAGCTTGGGAGAATCACATAGAGATTTTTCTTTTTGCTTTCAGCCACATTTTTTAACCCATTAGTAAATGAGATACTTAAATTTATCTTAATAAATGTAGGATGATGATAGTCTCAGGTGGCTGTAGTATTGAAAATATGAAACACTGAGCCACTCTCAACCCATTTTCTTTCTCATGACAGATGTTTTTTTATGAATGGAATTGGCTGCAGGCTGGTGGAATTGCAAAATTGTTACCTTTCATTCAGTTTATTGTCAGGGAAGCCTTTCCAAATTGTCCTTTGCACTTACTTACTATTTTGCTTACTGGTAATTGATACAATTTTAGTTTTGACAAGTAGGTTTTGAGTGTTTTGAACAGTAACTCTCTATTACCATCATTTTTACAGACACACAGGCTCCAGAACCAGAATGTTTGCTCCTCGGACATGTGCACTCTGATCTGCAAAGTAGAAGAAGACAGCCCTGCTCACTGTGCCGGCCTGCAAGCTGGTAATTCTTAACTCTGCTCATTATGAATCGTCAGAATAGAAAGAAATGAAAACTTTTTGCTAGTGAAAGTCGTGTGTGGTGTTTGCCTTGAATTTTCTTAGTTCCTTTATGTTGCTAAGATTTAGAGCTTGCTTGTTTTGTTTTATCTGCGTGTCAAAAGTATTATTCAACTAATCAATATAGCACTCCTGTTTTTCTTGATATCTCCCAGGTGACGTCCTTGCGAATATCAATGGCGTGAGCACTGAAGGCTTCACCCACAAGCAAGTGGTTGACCTGATCAGATCGTCAGGAAACCTGCTCAGGTAACTATCCAACTAGCTCCTGTGGGGCTTCAAAGATGTGACCATCTCTCATAATGCCTGCTGAGTGAATGAATGGGCTTTTTGTTCAGAGATCACAAGAAGAGGGGTAGAGCACCACAGCTTTAGGATTGGGAACAAACATTTTTTTTTATCAGCTCTTTTGTTCCTCAAGGTTTTCTCACACTTGAACAAAGTGTCAACATCTGAAGTCAGAAGACATCAATAGCTCAAAGTCTGTGTGGGAAGGATAGAATTTAAAAATGCATTTTTTAAGCCAAATTCAATTAAACTGGCACACATTCTCTTTGGACTGAGAGGAATTGCTCCAGTTTCCACAGTTGATGTAATCTTGTGGCTAGAACAAATAAAAGGTCATAAGGGCTGCACATTTTCCTCTTATGCCACAAGCTGTTGTTTTTCCCTGCTAGTGTTCCATTTGGAAGGAAACACAGTCTGCCCAATGCTCTCCACCCTGAAAACTTCCCCCACGTCCTCCACACATAGCTACTGATACTCAAAGCGTACCAGGAGGACACTGGTCTCCCCAGCTCGAGACTAGTCTGACTTCTCCACCATTGCATGCCTAGTACCTAATAAGACCTTAATAAGTAATTGAAAGATGGAATTCACTCATTGATTAAAATGGTGTTTGTCGGGAAAAATGCCATATTTCCAGCTCTGTGATAGTCTCAGGAGAGACAAAGACAAAGATTTGCTTAAGTGCTTTAGTAATTTTGGAAGAAGATGGCTGAAGAAACCTGAAAAGCAAGTGCTTTTTTATGTAACTGGTAACTACTATGAGTAAAATAAACAGAGCAATGGCATAGAACACGGAGTAAACAGGCTGCTAGTTTAGCTCAGATGTGTACAGTGGTCCTCTCTGGAGGTGAAATTGGAGATGAAACTGGATCTGAGACCTAACTGAAGAGAAGGGGTGGTCATATGAGCTTCTGGCAGGAGCATTTTAGGTAGAGAGGACTTGATTTCTCAAAATGGGCTTGGCACATCCAATGGACTGAGAGAAAGAATGCATCCATCACTGGTGGTGGGTGGATTAGGAGAGGCTGATGAGAATGGAGAGAGATAATTGGTCAAGGAGCAGATTAGGGAACTCATTGGCATTGCTGAAGAGTTTAAGTTTTATTCTAATTGAGGTGGATCCCGTATTATGCTACTCATCCTTTACAGTGGCTTTGTGGGTTTGTTTTATTTCTTGTTATAGATGAAAGGACCTGAGATTTAAAAAGGGCTTAATGAAGGTCACCCAACCAGTGGGTTTAGGGATGGGATGGGTCACTTTCTCAGGACACCAAGATCTATTCTTTTCAGCTGCAGCCTTTCATTGTAAGCTGCCAATAGAGGATCTACTGGATGCTCTTCTGCTACACTTCAGAGGATGTTTTTGTTGTTTGGAATGTGGATAAGATGCTTGGTGATGGTAGAAGATGGACTCCGATTCTATGGGTCCTCTGAATTCAGGGTAAATGTTGCAGGCTCTCTTGCTCCAGAGAAACCTGGATTCGGATAATAGGAACTATACAGAGTCCAAGCAAAATGCTGTGATTAGATTTAGAAGGGAATATGCCACATGAGGGAAGTGGGCAGCCCACAGGTGAATAAGGAGCCATAGGTGGAGAAAACTGTTGGGAGGCTGGCGCTGTGGTATAGCGGGTAAAGCCACAGCCTGCAGTGCTAGCATCCCATATGGACACCGGTTGGGGTCTTGGTTGCTCCACTTCAGATCCAGCTCTCTGCTATGGCTTAGGAAAGCAGTAGAAGATGGCCCAGGTCCTTGGGCCCCTGCACCCACATGGGAGACCAGGAAGAAACTCCTGGCTCTTGGCTTCAGATCGCCGAACTTCTGGCCATTGCAGCCATCTGGGGAGTGAACCAGTGGATAGAGGACCTGTCTCTCTTTCTATTTCTGCCTCACTGTAACTCTGCTTTTCAAACAAATAAATAAATCTTAAAAAAAAAAAAAGAAAATTGTTGGAAATTCAGATGAAGAAAATGGAAGACAGTCTGTACAGATACTGAAGACAGTGGCCTATTGAAATTTGCTCATAGACATCTATTGCCTGAGAATGTTCTTATATCTCTATAAATTGAATTACACCTCAGTTACGAGAAGAAATTTGAATCAATATTTTTAAAATGCTTATGTATGTGATTCACAAATTTGTTATTGTATTCAGATGGATTGTTTAGTAGTCCAAAAAAGGGTCTTTCACTTGATCACACAGCACAAATCAAGTCAATCAGGAAAGAACAAGTGTTTTATTTTTAGAAAGGCATTTGATGTAGGAAGAATAGAGCACAATTAAGTTGATAATCCTAGGATTTAACTTTTGTAAGCTAAAGATCTTAAGATGAAAGAGTCATACAAAGGTTGTTATTATATAGGTGTTCCAGTTCTGTTGGTTCTTGTTCCAAAATTATAAAGCAATTTACAGATGTGAGGGCTTACCAGAATCCTAGGAAGAAAAAGACCTCTTCCTATCTCAAGAAATAACATTTTGATTCCCAAATGCCTATTGCTTTTGTTGTTGTATTCTTCGTGCTTAGCCTGGGGCTGAGTCTGATAGTAGATGTACAATAAATGTCTATTAGCCAATGAATGAGTTGATTCAGCCTGTCCCCGCAAGAGTAAGTTCTGGTAGGGAGCAATCATCATTGTCATATATTAACTTCTATACAACACGAACCATAGGATACAAATTCTTCAGCATGTTTTCTTTTAGCCACTCTTTTAAGGGTTCTGTGTTTGTTTCCCTTTCTTTATTTTCTTTCACTGAATGGTATCAGAAGATTTGGCCCAAATCCAGACACTTGAAGTACCATGAGATCCATAGGGTTTATGTAGCGTTTTTAATATAGCTTGTGTTCAAAATGTAGTACTCCATAAGGATGGCACTTGTTTAAATGAATCACTCAGGTTATTTACCTCCCTTCTCTTTTTTTGTTTCTTAAAACAGGATAGAGACTCTTAATGGAACAGTGATTCTCAGAAGATCAGAGCTTGAAACAAAGCTGCAGGTTTTAAAGGTAATTTAATACAGAGAGGCACATTTTTCACCCTTGAATGTGTAAGTGGCAGAATAAAGATCTATATGAGGAATGGAGGTAGCTCTTGAAGACAAAATGTGATGATGAATTTAAACTTCTGAATTATCAAGAGCCACACAATTACCTTTGCAGGAGTATCAACTTCTATAAACCGGTGTAAATCACTTTCTTCCTTCCTACAGGAAGCCACATCACTTGAAGAACTTGTCATCAATGCACCTGTTATCTCTTTTGATTTACATATTGCTTGGGAAAAATATGAATCAGGGAGAGGTGGTGTTTTCATCCTGCTCCCAAGTGGTGCATGAGAGTGCTGGGGATCTGCGATTTTTGCTCTTCCAGTGTTATCCTTTTGTGTCATTCCCTTCTGTCTTATTCTAAAAACAAAGGCAATTTCTCTGCAAACCTCTGCCTGTCCTTGAATGTGCTTTTATTGACAAACACATGATAAATTTTGGAGAAACTAAAGTTAAAGTTTCCATGAGACAGTAGTGCACAGTGCAGGGTATACAGTGAAAATTCTTGGAATAACTCCTCGAGTGTCTAAAAAACTCTCAGTTTTCTGGACTGGTGAGGGTATACAAAGGCCTGGACACCAGATCCTGACTCACATGCATTTGAGCAGTAGCTCTGCAGACCCTTCTCCTGGCCCCAGGTGACCTCTGCATCCCAGTGCTCCCTCTGCCAGCCCGAGCAGAGGTATATTACTTCCTTGAGTTTTGTTTCGAAACATGAGGGATTTTCAAAAAGTTTATGGAAATGCATATTGTGAAAACTGCGTAGATTTCAAGAAATTTTTCAACATAAAACTTACTTTGTAACTCCATTTTACACAAACTTTTAAAAGTCCCCTTATTAGTTTTCTTTACAGCATGAACTTACCAACTTTTGAGCCAAAGAGGGTAGATTCATTATATTTGTACTTATATTTTACCTTGGCATCTTTCTATTCTTCTACATTCAATGAGTTAGCAAACTCTTTTTTCTTTGTTAACATTGGATGATATCCTTGACATTTTGCTTATCCCTGTAATTTTTTTTTTTTTTTTTTTTGGACAGGCAGATTTAGACAGAGAGAGAGACAGAGACAGAGAGAAAGGTCTTCCTTTCTGTTGGTTCACCCCCTAGATGGCCACTACGGATGGCGCGCTGCGCCAATCGAAAGCCAGGAGCCAGGTGCCCCCACCTGGTCTCCCATGTGGGTGCAGGGCCCAAGAATCTGGGCCATCCTTCACTGCCTTCCCAGGCCATAGCAGAGAGTTGGACTGGAAGAGGAGCAACTGGTACAGAATCTGGCACCCCAACCGGGACGAGAACCCAGGGTGCTGGCGCCACAGGCGGAGGATTAGCCAGTGAGCCGCAGTAATTGCTTTTAAAATTCCTTGAAAAATCTTCTCAGATTTTGGTAGGGATTGAATTCCATATATATAATAAATCAATTGAAATTTTTTTAGCTTAATTGTTTTTAAAGATTTTATTCATTTATTTGAAAGGTAGGGTTATGGACAGAGAGAGAAGGAGAGATAGAAAGAGAGGTCTACCATCCACTGGTTCACTCCCCAAATGGCTGCAACAGCTGGAGCCAGGCTGATCTGAAGCCAGAAGCCAGGAGCTTCTTCCGGTTCTGCCATGTGAGCACTTGGGTCATCTCCTATTGCTTTCCCAGGCTATAGAAGAGAGCTGGATCAGAAGAAGAGCACAGGACAGAACTAGTACCCATATGGAATGCTGGCCCTGCAGATGCAGGCTTAGCCTATTGCACCACAGCATCAGCCCCTCAGCTTAAATTTTTTACCATTGAACACAATCTTTTTTTTTATGGGCTTTTATGTATCTAAAAATTATGTAATTTGTGCATTTTCATCTTTTATTATATTTATTCTTATGTAATTTCTAATTTTTCTTACTATATTAGATACAGTCTTTTAGTTTTCAACTACTCTTGCTATTGTTTTATTATTATTATTTTTTTATTTTTTGACAGGCAGAGTGGACAGTGAGAGAGACAGAGAGAAAGGTCTTCCTTTTGCTGCTGGCTCACCCTCCAATGGCCGCCGCGGCCGGTGTGCTGTGGCTGTTGCGCTGCGGCCAGCGCACCATGCTGAGCCGATGGCAGGAGCCAGGTACTTATCCTGGTCTCCCATGGGGTGCAGGGCCCAAGGACTTGGGCCATCCTCCACTGCACTCCCTGGCCACAGCAGAGAGCTGGCCTGGAAGAGGGGCAACAGGGACAGAATCCGGCGCCCCGACCAGGACTAGAACCCGCTGTGCAGGCGCCGCAAGGCCAAGGATTAGCCTAGTGAGCCGTGGCGCCGGCCTTGCTATTGGTTTGTGTCAAATGTTAGATCCTCTAGTTTTGTTGAGCATCCTTTTTTTCTGACAATACTTTGTAGGTTCCCTTAGGTTTTCTATATAAATGTCATATCTTCTGCAATAATGAAAATTTGTTAAAACTTACAGTACATTGATTAGTGGTAATCCTGTTCTTGATTCTATTTTTATAAAGACTTTATTTTGAGAGTCTGAGTGACAAAGGAAGAGAGACACACTCACACACTCACACACACACACACACACACAAAGAGAAGAGACAGAGAGAATCTTCTATTCACTGGTTTTCTCCCCAAATGGCTGTAACAGCTGCAATTTGGCCAGGCCAACGCCAGGAATCTGGAGCCCCATTCAGAACTCCCTCCTGGGTGGCAGGGACTCGAGCCATCATCTGCTGCTTCCCAGACCTGCTGCAGTGAGATGGAGCAGGAGCAGGAGCAGAGAAGCCAGGACTTAATCCAGTGTGTAGGTATGGGTATGGATGGCAGTGGCTGTAAGCAGCTTAATCCACTGCACTGTAATGCTGTGCCCTTGTTCGTGAAGTAAAAAAGGAAAGCTTCTAACAGCTTGTCATCATGTTTTTATAAGAGTAAGTAGTACTTTATATTCTATTTAAGTTTATAAAACTGTCAAAGTTAAATTGTTTTTATCAAAAGGAACATAGTCTTAGTGAGCATCTTTTTAAAAACAATTAACTTTTTCAGCATTTTTTAGAAAAAAGAAAGGAATATAGAAAATGGACTAGTAAGATTTAAAATTAGGGTGAATATATATTGGTATTTCAGGAAATAAAGTATTCGCTTGCATAAAACATTATTTCACTTTTCTAAGCCATTTCTAGTCTTTGAAATTTTCTCCTGAACATTTAGTATACATGTTTTTCAAGATCCCTGTCATCTTCCAGTATATCATGAGGATACTGACATGTTTCAAAGGTCCATTTGACACCACATCTTTATTCTTATTATTTACTTTAGAGAAGTTATTCAATTTAGAAAAATTACAATAGACTCTTCTAATTTTAAACAACAGGTTGCAAAGAAGAATACCACTTTATTCAATTGGTGTGCTTGCTGCTGTGTCTTGCATTCCACTTCTACCTCTGGGTTTATTTTCCCTCTTGCTTTAATGCTTTCTTCAGTGAGGGTAAGGAGGTCTTTGTAAACAAGCAAAAAATAAAAAAATAAAATAAAAGGCCTTTGTCTCACTGCTGCTGTTGAGACAATTTTCCTTGGAGTTGATGTTTTGTTCCCTCAGCACTTTATATGAATTCTTCTTTTTGCTACTTCTGAGAGCACTCCTAAATGTTTGTCTTTTTTTGGTTTTCTGCATTTCCTGTACTTTCTTCTAAAAGTTTTAAAGATTTACCTTTTCCCATCTTAGTTAATTTTTGCATACAAAATTCAAATTTTACTTTTTAATACATGAATCATCAGTTCTCCCAGTACTATTTATTGAGTAGTTCTCTTTTGCCCCTGTCTAAGCAATTTCTGCATTTTCATGTATTTTCTTACAGGTGCTCCATTCTGATCGTTTAGTGCATTTGTCCAAAAAATAGCTTATAATAAGTAGTGTATCTAGTTGGGGAGTTTATAATAAATCTTGATATCTAGTTGATACCTATTCTAGGTTGTTCTTGGTCCTTGTAAATTTTAGAATCAGATTGTCAGGTTCCTTAAATCAATGGTAGTGATTCAATATCACATTTTTAATGTATAGATCAGTTTGAAGAGACTTGACATCAAATGGGATTGTAGTTTCATATTGATGGGTGATCTTACCATTTAGTTGTTTCTTTGATGTCTTTCAAAGAGTGTCACAGTTGCCTGCATGCAGATATTATATCTCTTTAATCCTGTGTACATTATTTTTCCCCTCAGTCTATTTATAAAAAAGTATTATTTTGACTGATGTTGATATACAAAAATGTGAAACATTTTTTCTATGCAGTTATTGTGCTCAAATATCTTGCCAAACTATATCATTTCTAATAGATTATCTGTAGATTATTCTTTGGATTTCTGTAAAGCCAATAGCTAACTGGAAAGAATGGCATCCACTTCATTTTCTTACTTCACAGCACTTGCAAGGATCTATCATACAGTCATGAATAGAAAGTGGGGTGGTAGGCATCCTTCTTTTCTGTTTGATTTTAAAGGAGATTCCTCCAATTCTTTACCACTTCAAATGAGCTATCTCATTTAATCAATATTTTTTTTCAGATTAAGGAGACCCCCTTCCATGCCAATTTTCTAGTAGTTTTCTAGTCCATTTATATTAAATTTTATCAAATAGCTTTGTTCTGCATCTGTTCAGATGATCTCATTTACTCAAAAAAAATTAGTATGTGATCAATGACAGTTAAAAATTTTCGCATGTAAATCCAAGCTTTGATTTCTAGGATTAAATCCAATCTGATTTATTCTTGAAATTTATGGTCATTTCTAGCACAATTAACGGTTAGATTTAGAATTTTATAAAGGCTTTTGAAGATGGCATCATTTTGCAGTCACTCTGGGCTCTGATTCTTTGTTCAGACTATCTTTTAAAGTTGTAGCATCAGATTTACCAGACTTATAGTATTTCGTAAGGACATCTTCCTCTTTCTGTTTTCTGGTAGTTTCTGCAGAGCCATCTGAATCATCTAATGCTGGGGATCTTTTTAGATGGGAATTCTTTAAAACTACTGTTTCTATTTCTTTGTGAGTTGTAAGGTTACTCAGGCTTCCTATTTTCTTTCCAAAGAGTTTTTGTGAGTTATGTTTCTGTTAATACAATTTTCAAATGTGTTGCTTGAAGTTGGTCAAATCTATTGCCACCTTTTAAAAAATTAAAAGAAATTAAAATTTTTAAATGATGCAAAAATTGTACCTGTTCTTGGAAACTGATTTTGTACACATTTTTATTTATATTACTTTCTATTCCTTTTCTCTTTTTTTGGTCAGTAATCCTCTCTCAAAGATTTTTGTATTTTTTTAAAGATTTATTTATTTATTTGAAAGTCTGTCTCTCCCCGTCTTCGTGGAGAAACGACACAGGACCCTGCGCTGTTCCTTCGTCTGCTCGGCCCTTCCCGGGTTTGCTGCTGGTTCTTCCCGGGTTGGCTACCGTCCCTTCCACCTCCATGGAAGGGCGGTTCCCCCTAGCCACTTTCCCCACTTCCGCAGGGGAGCAGCACACCGCCGGCCGGCTCTCTCGGGGGCTGCTCAGATGTTCCTCAGGTGTTCCCGGTGCATGTTGTCTCTCTCCTCTTTTATAGTCCTCTTCCACCAATCCCAACTCTGCTACCCACACGCTGAGTATGCTGCTCTCCTCCAATCAGGAGCAGGTCCTGCTGTTTATTGGTTGAACTGGAGGCAGCTGAGTAGATGCTGTTTCCTCCTCTCCCAGCGCCATATTGTGGGAGAGCAGATGCATAGAATAAGTCTTAATTCCAGTAACAGTCTAGTCCGAGTTGCTCCCCACAAAAGTCAGAGTTACACAGAGAAAGGAGAAGCAGAGAGAGAGAGAGAACGGTCTTCCATCCGATGGTTCACTCCCCAATTGGCCACAATGGCTGGAGCTGTGCTGATCCGAAGCCAGGAGCCAGGAGCTTCTTCAGGGTCTCCCACGTGGGTGCAGAGACCCAAGGACTTGACTTGGGCCATCTTCCACTGCTTTCCCAGGCCATAGGAGAGAGCTGGACTGGAAGAGGAACAGCCAGGACTCAAATAGGTGCCCATATGGGATGCTAGCACTTCAGGCCAGGGCATTAACCCGCTGTGCCACAGGGCCAGCCCGGATTTTTTTATTTTTGAATCTAATCTGACCTCATTTTTCTGATTGCTTTTAATCTCTTTTATCTTTACTGATTTGCTAGTATAATTAGATCTGGATTCACTTATAAATTTATACTGCTTAGAGCTTGCAGTCCTCTTTTGATCTAAAGACTTATATCATTCTTCTCCTTTGGAAAACTATCAGCTCAATCTCTTTGACTAGAACTTCTCTATCACTGCCCATATTATTATCTTCTGAAATTCCTATTACACATATTTTAGAGTCTGGATTTATCGTCCATGTTTTCTTACTACTCTACTATTTTGTATCACTTTATGTTGTATTATTCTTTTGGAATTCTTTAGTAACATCTTTAGTAATGTTCTTGTTTATTTAGGATATATTCTTTCTACTAAGTTTTTAAACTTCATTTGTTTTTTATTGTCAAGTAGTTCTTTTTCATTTGTATCTGTTCTTGTTTTATTTCTTTGTTTCAAATCTGTACTTCTTGGAAGCACTGATTTTATCAGCTCTCAGAAAATGATAGAGGTCCTAACAATCTTTGAGTACTTCGCTATTTTTGTTTTGCTTGGACAGAATCCATACTTGTATTGTCTTACTAAGTATCTGTGGGCTTAGATTTCCCTTGTATGGTCACCTCTCCGTTTAAGTGGATGTGATGGTTGGACAGTTGCCTCTGCTCAGCACTTCAAGGCTCCCAGTGCAGAGCGAGGCCTGGCAGCCACCGTGTCCTCATCAGAGAGGCAGTGTGCTGCTTGGCTCAGGTCACAGGTCTCTACTTACGTGGTCTTGCCTTCCATTATAAGCTCTACGAGAGCCATAGCTAGCAGCAGCAGTTTTTCATCAGCCTCCTTTATTAGTGAGGAGCTTCTGCCCATGTATGTTTTCTTAAGCAGGAAATATGTCTCGATCCCCAATCTCCTCTCATTGCATTCAAACCATATATTGCTTTAGGACTTAAATTCCTAGCTACCTTTCTGCTTCTATAGAGCTAAAAGACAGAGTTCACTACTGCTTACCTTCTTACATTTTCTCCTATTTCTAATGTTGAAGTTACAAGATTTCTAGTTCATCACTGAGCAGACCTGCACCAAGTCAGGTGGGATTCCCCTCCCCATGGTGACATTTACTTTGTGCGTCCTGTGTAAGTGAGCTTTCTATTTCTCAAAAGACTCATTGTTGAGACACAAGCACTTCTTTAGAAACCATAATCCCTTTAGAGTTGCATTTAAGAGATCCCTTTTCTCCTGACCTATGATTCAAATGTTAAACGTGGAAACATCAATTCTAATGGTTTAGCTGAGAAAGCCAATCTTAAACCTAACTCTGCAGAAGATGTAGTCCTGAGGAAATATTTTGCTCAAAATCTTCAAAATAAAAATTGAAGATTTATTTTCAAATCTTTAACTTTCCAGGGAATTTATACAAATTAAATAGGATATTACCTGCACAATTAAAAGTACTAAAGTGTCATGGAAACGTTTAGCTGTATGTCTTAAGTAGATTGAAAACATTGGAAATATATTTGGAACCAGTCCACATGACAGGTGAAGGTTGCTTCAGGAAGGCTTTCGTTCATCTACTCATTCAACCAATATTTACTAAGCAGCTGCTATGAACCAGACACTGAGCTAGGTACTATGGGGGTGATGTGGTCAGTATGGCTTGATCTCACATATGCTTTCATTCTCCTCTATTGGTAAGAATTTAGATCTATCCAAATACACAGCTGTGAAATGAGTAATACAGGTGGAATGCTACTCTGAAGAAATTAGGGAAGCTTAGTTACGGACTAACGCCTCCAAGCCACTCTGATACGTCTGCTCTTTACGAGGACGTTTTCTTAGCTGGAGTGATGGTATGCTTAGATGAGTGGGCAACATCAACACGTCAGATATTATAAAACCTTTATTTTCACAAAGATTTCATTTGGCCAGCTCTAGCTTTGTGTTTTGGAATAATAATTGCAGAAGTGTAACCTCCCCTTCTTTTTGTATTTAGTTTTGAATGTCAGCCTATCCTTAAATTCCTCTACTAGATTCTGTTTTCATGTAGACAATATGTCTCTGTAAGAGAGAAGAAAGGGTTTGGTTCACCTGCTGGAATCTTAGTGGTCCTACACTCCCCTAGGTATCTTCTGGCCTTCAGATGACCACAGTTTTACATGGGTAACAGGAGCTATGATTAAGGCAGCAAAGCAGTCTTACAGCCATTAGAGCCTATATTACAATAGAGAAAGAATTAAGAGATGAACTGAGCTAAGGGTTTTACAGCTCTGATTTGCTGCTTATGTATTATATTTGCAACTGTAAGCATCGCTGTTAAATGCTACTGTGATCAAGGCTTGGGTGAGCCTTCCCAGCTAGGGTTCAGTCCCTGAAGCCTGAGGAACAACCATGCTCCCCTAAAGCACTTAATGACATTCTTAAACTTTATTTTGTTCTTTATCTTAGGCCTACCCCCCATCTATACTTTGGATACTTTTCTCTTTTCCCTTTTAGGCTTCATCTAGTCCTTGGTTTCAGATAAGTGTCCAGAGGGAAATCTGAGCTGTGCTCCTTGCTGGAGTAGGGACTTCCGATGGCAAAGAGAGGGGTGGAAAAAAGGACAAGGGATGGGAGAGACAGTGAGCCTGGGACAGCATCTTGTCAGACGCCAGCTTTCTGGTTTGCATTCTATTTCCATGGCTCAACCTGCTCCATGGGCTCGGCTGGGCCTGGCATATTGTTTCATTCTCACTGTTGATCACTGGTCTCACATGCTGGGGAGGCCAAAAAGGAAGCAGTTAAAGAGATCATGGTGTTTAGCTTAGCTTTGCTCCAAGTTTAATCCTCCAAGGAAACACTTCAGACCAGAACACTTCTCCTTCTTGGTATAGAAAATACATATATATCCAGCAGAAAAGGCTGCTTTGGTACTTTGGCTTCGATATAAATGATGGCATTAACTGAGCATTTACTAAGTTCTAGTCACTATTCTAAATACTTTACATCTGTTAACTCATTCAATTTTCATGAGATTCTCAGGATTTAGGTTCTATTATTGTCTTCATTCTGCAGATGGGAATAATCTTAGAGTATAAATCCTTGCCTTAACAGCTAGCAAGTTCTTTTAAACTTAAACAATCTGGTTCTATAATTAACATATCTATATATATATGCTATCTAAATTCCATTATTTATGTTTTTAAAATAAACCTTTATGCAACTACTTTATACCTTGGGAACATAGTATTCCCAATATTCTTATATTCAGTAAAAATCTTCTAAATGAGTGGGAGGGGTTGGTAGTGCTAGAAAGAAAGGGGAAAAAATGGTAACGACGAATTCCAACACCTGGGAATACATTGTTCCCTTCACTGGGGGTTCCTAATAATTAGCACTTTTATTCTTTCTCACAGCAAACCTTGAAGAAAAAATGGGTGGAGTTCAGGTCTCTGCAGTTACAGGAACAGCGCCTGCTGCATGGTAAATGTGATTTCCTGTTCAGAAACCACAAAAACATTTCATTCCTTCATTATTTTTGCCTCTAAGTTACTTTCAGATTATCATAATTACAAGAAAAACTTGTCTAGCACTGATCAAAGATACTAGTCTGCATTCCTTTGGTGTAGATGATAGAATGACACATTAATTTAGAAAGGGGATAAAGCAAATCATATCCCTTTCTCCATACATGCAACATATGTGCTCATGAAAGCATGCACACCCACATGCAGGCAATAATTGCAGGAGGCATCTAGACATTTTAGAAGAATAGTAGGAAAGAGTGCCCGACTTTCCTCCTGCTCAGCAAATGAATTAAAATCCCTGAAAAAGGTCATGTCTGGCCCAGAGGCTGTGCAGATCTCAGCAGCTATTGAAGCTGGACTGGGTGCATGCTTTGTGGCTGCAGCCCCTATCATTTGTGTATATTGTTTACCTTATATTATGCAGAAAAAGCCCCTTTTCATGGCTTCTCAGACTAAGACAAGCATAGAACATTATTAAAACAGTAAATGCATGGCCCCTGCTCTTGCCATCATGTACATTTTGAAGGAAAGGCTGCGTTTAAAGCTTGTTTATTTACTATGTGTTGCATGACTACTGTAACCTGAGAAATGAACTTTTATGTACAAATTATTTCCTTAAACACTTCCTTTGTGACTGTGAAATAAATGTTATAAATTCTTTAAAAGTCTGTGTTTACAAATTAAATACCTAGCAAACATGGTAATCCATTTGTTTACAGAAAAATATGCAACTTCTCAATTGGGTACAAAGGTGTGGGTTAGATTTGGGCTGAAGTTCTTTTTCTTTTTATAGAAGTTTGAAATTGGTTCTCTTTTTTGTTTTTCAGCTAGTATTTTTTTTAAATCCGTAACAGATTTTTTCTGGTCTGAAGTTTGTTAGAGATACAAAAATTTTCTTGTGGCCTTTTTGATTCAGGTTCTCTGTAGAGAGGGGTATGTTTGAGAAGCCTTTGCTTGCAATGCAGCAGCATCTTGGGTAGCCCAGTGACTGTGGGCAGCACTCGGGTTCTATAGCATCGGCCTTGGGACACACAGACCTTCGAGTCAGGATCCTCACAAGGTTGTTGTTGCACAGATTTTTTTGAGGGGTTGAGAGGGTTGTGTAGTTTGTTTTTTAGACCTAGAATAGACAGCCAGGACATGAGATCCTACAAGGCACTTCTTCTCAAATAAACAACGTTTATCATGTCTTTGTAAGATAAGAGAAAGTAAGTTGTGTTAGTAAAAAAGAAGCATTATGTCTAATCACTGCAGGTCTAGCCTAGGAAACTTCACAGTTTAAATGGAAAAACAGTCTCTTTATATTGTCAGCCAAGGACAAAGGAGGGCAGCAGTAAATGCAGTGAGCACAAAATGAAAAACCATTTCTGAGTGTGTGGAGTCTATTACTTTTCCTGGAGCAGAGTCATATTCTTATCATGCTTTTCTCAGCCTGGTATGCCAAATATTGTCCTATTTTTAGTGGCATTTCAACGAATTCCCAACAGTGTCAAACAGTTGGCATATGGGCAGGATATTCTTGTGTATGATCGAGTCTGGGCAGCCCAGATGCAGGTTCTGAAAGGTTGATGAAAAAATTCAGCCAAGTATATATAATCAATTTATTCAAATAAATTATTACTTATTTGAGGACTTTTTTTGTGTGCATAATGTTATTCCAGAACATTTAAATATTCCAAGGCAGAACTTGGAATATTGTGGCTGGAAGATATATTTGATTTCATATATCCTTGATGTATAAAAACCTTTGAATTTTCTCTTTTATAACTACGTTTCCCAAATAATTCAAATGTCTTTATAATAGTTTTACGATTACTTTTAAAAGAACAGAAACAGAGAATCAGAGGAACTATGCAGAGAAAATCCATAAGAGACAGCGTTTCACCAAGTTCAAGGGTAACTTAAGTTTAAGAAATGATCATTTAGAGATTCACAAGTCCCACTGGCATATTGTCAGTTGGGTTGAACTGTTCTCATAAGAAAAATCTTGTTTAAATTTTTTCTGACTTTATAATCTTCAAGACCATGGAACCGTACACTTGGAAGCTAGCCCACAAAGAATAGTTAGGGAAACCCTATATAATATTTTCAATGGACTCTCAAACAGTCACTTATTCTTGTGTCAAAGCACAGTGAAAAATGTTATGTGACTTTACTCTTATTTTTCTTAAAGAGAAATTTTGGTATGTTTGTTGCAGTAACTGTCAGAACCATGCCATAACGCTACTGGTCCCTGTTTTCCAGGTGATGCAGCTAATTGTCCAAGTTTGGAAGACATGGACATGGATGATTTGACTTTTTTTGGAACCTTGCCTGGGACAGGTCCAGGCCCCATGGAAAGGAACCGATTATCCAGTGAGAGCAGTTGCAAGAGCTGGCTGAGTTCCATGACCATAGACAGCGAGGATGGCTACCAGACATGTGTGTCTGAGGACTCTACCAAGGGTGCCTTCAGCCGGCAGACAAGCACAGATGATGAGTGCTTTTTGCCCAAGGATGGGGATGACTTTCTGAGAAGGTCTTCTTCAAGGAGGAATCGGAGCATTAGTACAGCCAGCAGTGGATCCATGTCTCCCCTATGGGAGGGCAACTTCTCAAGCATGTTTGGGACCTTGCCCCGAAAAAGCAGAAGGGGAAGCGTCCGGAAGCAACTCTTGAAATTCATCCCTGGTCTTCATCGTGCTGTGGAAGAGGAAGAGAGTCGTTTCTGACGGGTTATGGTGCCCTTTCGAATTGGATTACTTCACAAGTCTCTTGCAGCTTCTCCAGACGACTCCACCCATCTGGTGGGAAAGTACCCATGGACTGAGAAACTGACATCGCATATCAGAGCAACGATGACCTTTATTTAAATTTTTGCATCATTGCTTTTGCTTCTTATATCATTTTTCGACCAAAACAACTCAAGTATTAAGCAGACTTCAGGGAAATGAAACAATGAGTTAGATAATATAACAAAGCAATGCAAGTGCCTGTTCATTCAAATGCTACTTGTAAAAGCTGGAATAGTATTTATTTTTAGATCATTGTTTGAAATATGGACAACTTTTTGTGTCAAATATGAACAGAGAGGAGTACACTGGACTACTTCTCATAGGTTAATTTAATAGGTTACAAAACCATATGTTTGCTTAAACTCAGTAGCCACTGGAAGTCTCAATAATAGCAAGCTTTGAATGTTTCTGTTAAATATGTGAGAGCTTATAAACAAACATTATCATTAGTCTTTTCTCATGTCCCAAGCATCAGTAAAGCAGGAAGATTTAAAACAAGATTCGCTATGAGGGATTAAGCTTCGTGAGAACCATGGAAAGATGTGCCTGAGATAGAGGCTGAGGAAGATGAGAGCGATGACTTCTTTATAATAGGGAATAGAAACAAAAGTAAGGGGAAATCTCATCTTCTTGCCCAAATCAATTTTTCTTACTGAACATTGATGACAAGCCTATAACTCTCAGGTCTTTCAGATTTGTGGATAATTTTTTTGCTACAAATGTCTAGAATTCACACACACGCAGAAGGGCCTATGAACGGTTTATCCTCCTGTAGACTTTTCATGACACTTCTTACTTTTAATATTGTATATTTTGAATAATTATGACCTCATCACTCTTTTGCCCGTTAGTTGCATTAGTGTCTCATTTCTGTCCTTTCAGTCATGCTGTATGTTATTCAATATGCATTAAAGCTCATGATTTCTCTGTTCTGGTGATATAGCTGCTCGTTACCTATACTCTGGAGTAAACAATCTAGACTACATAATAAATAGTCCTTACTGATTTCAAGCTGTGTGTGTGTATTTGTGTATGTGTTTGGAAGAAAGTTGACTTTGAGTGGAGCTGTTACACTTAAATAAGCTTCTGATTAAGAAATGAGTATTTCTGCAAGAAAAATAAGGTAGTGTAAGGAAGCTTGTAGAATAAGAAATGAATAATAGATGTCAAAATATTTTTACTTGGTACCTGCTTTCTATTAATTCTGGAACTTAGCAATACCCAGGGGGCTCTGCATGAGAGCCATTTGTAGTGAAGGCAGTGGGGATCACCCTTCTCAAGCACAAATCAATCCTGCCCACCAATTCCTGAATGCCTAAAAGAATAAAGATGCTGTGCATGTGATCCCAAAATAGTGGGTGTTAGGCACAAAGACACAAAGGAAGGAATTGGAGAGTTTTCCATGACACCAGGCTAGTCAGTTGAGGGCTGACATTGGAAGCCAGTTCTTCCTGATTCTAGTATATTCTGAAGTCTTATCTACATATGGTTTATTCTTTTGCTGGTTCTGTGTGGTTATTATCACAGTGCTTTTTATTTCCCTGAAAAGAATGGCTAAAATTCATTTTAGGTACTGTATAGGGAAGCATATTGTCTTTGATAAATAGGAAAATAATTATTTAGGGGGACTCTGGCCTCCAAAAACTAGTTTTCAGTTAGAGGCACATTAATATCTGCAAGATTAGCAATTAATTTATTTTTAACAAGCATCTGCAGACCAGCTATGATTCAACTATTATTGCTTATTTCTCATCATAGTCTAGAATTATCATGTTAAAGATCTGCTTATAGATGTAGCATTTCCTGTTAAATCTATTAAAGAAAGTTCAAGGGAAAGAAACACATCATTTACTTGGGGGCAAGATGACTTTAAAGTCTTCTACAATGAGAAAGAATGCTTGGGGAACGACCGCAGATTATCTGGGAAAGCAGACCATAGGTCATCTGCGTTCTGTGGCTTTAATACACAAGTGTGATGCTTCTGCGTGACAGTAAATGTCAAATGCAAATGGAGGGCAGGGAAGGGACAGCGCCAGCATCACTTTGTTCTAAGAATTAGATTCAAGAGTAAGATATATGTTCTGGGAAAAAGAAGAAAACCCTTGGTTAACCAAGGTGCAGGAAGGAAGAATATATCATATGTGTTCACAAGTTATATGAAAACTAGCTTTTGTTTAGTGGAAATGGGTGTAAATTTCTAATAGCATAGCTTTTCAGTCTGAGTCCTGCCCTAGTGGGATCATAGTCACATGGAGTGCACTGTGGTGTACAGTGACTCACTTGGAAGCAATTTACTGGGAAAATAATCGAAAAGTGAATTTTTCCACTAAATCCCTAACTTGTCACATATATAATATTGGTGAATTACATTAACTGATTTTTTTATGAAATTGTTCACAACGGCATTATATAAACCAAATTGAGTCAAGTATACTGGGAATCCTTTATCCCATGACTGAAGAAACAACACAGTGTCAATATTAAAAATGAATTTCTGAAGTGAAATCTTGTTGATAACTTTCTAATTTGCAATACTTTTACATCTTAGGTGAAAGATATAAATAGTATTTAAAAATTTCAGTTTGAACTGAAGATCTCAAACGTGGACAGAATTTGTGTACTGGTCATAAAATATAAGTGTATACGAGTTCAGATAGTGAAATTCAGTTAAAACTCCAGGGGTTCCAGTTATGGGGGATTCCCACCCTTTCTGAGTTCTGCCACCACGTTCTCATAGTGAATGTAAAAGAAAATCCCGTATGTTTTCAGTGGAAGAGGAAAAAGTAACCATTGGGAGGTAACCACTGGGAGTCTTCTTAACAAGGCCAGTCCTCAAGAGAAACTCTTTCATCAGAGCTTAAATTATTGATTCTTTTCAGAGTCTAACTGACCTAGTGGAGAGAAAATATCCAAACCCGGTGTGCTCTAGTCATTCTATCCCATGAAGGGGTAGGGATACTGAAAAGCACAGGTGAAGGTCACAACCAGGGGCATGGGTACACTAAAAACACCAAGACCCAATCATAGGACTATAGGGAGCTCCCCAGCCCCATACCTCATCATGACATTACTAAAGAATTATTTAAAGCAGTGTCATTTGCCAAATATGTCATATGGCACTATCAAGAAAATATTACTGGGCATACCAAGAGGTGAAAAACATTGCTTGAAGAGAAAGGAAAGCGTTAGACCAGAGCCAGCTATGACAGGGACATTGGAATTATCAGACTGTAAATGAAAAAGCAACTATGATTAATATGCTAAAGGCTTTAATGATATAGTAAATAGCACACAAAGAGCAGATGGACAATGTAAAAAGAGAGATGGAAATTCTAAGAGAAATATTAAAAATACTACAGATCAAAGCACAGCAACATAGGATGCAGCACATTAAAAGAATCACATACCTAGCCCAAGAAAGATTTATTCTTGAAATGCTCAAAATACAAAAACCAATTAACATATATATGTACATATATATTACCTTAACAGAATAAAGGCTAAAGTCACGTGGTGATCTCAAATGATAAAGAAAAGGTGATACAATACAAAATTTTTTATAAAAGCCTCATAATCTAAAAAAAATGAGAAAATTACTTAAAAATAATATTGGCTGTAAATGAAAAAATCCACAGCTGATATCATACTCAATGGAAAAAAGTAAAATTATATGATTTATAACAAACATCATTATACTTATGTAATTATATATATATCAATGTAAATAAAATAATATGTAAATAAATACTATAATAATTAATATTCATATAAAACTTATAAAAGAAATATGCACACAAAAGGAAAAGATACACTGTCTTCAAGGGTAGTAGGATTGAATATTGCTAAAATGTCCACACTACTGAAAGAAGCTTTCAGATTCAGTGCATTCTTATTACACCTTCAAGACATTTTTCACAAAAGCTGAAAAACAGCCATCCAAACAATATTTTACTGGCATAAAGATAACGGATCAGAATAGACAGCTCTGAAACAAATCCAGAAATGTATAGTCAACTGATTTGCAGCAAGTAGCAAGAACACACAATGGAGAGAACACAGTCTCTTCAACAAATAGTGATAGGAAAACTGGATTCTAAAGGAATGGAATTGAACCCTTATTTTAAACTATACACAAAAATAAACTCAAAATGGATTAAAGAGTTGAGTGCAGGCCCTGAAATGGTAGAACTCCTAGAAGAAAATATGATATAAAAACTTTATGGCATTTGTTTTCTCAATGATTTGATGAATGTGATATAAAAAGTACAAGTAATAACAAATGTAATTACATCAAACTAAAACGCTTTTGTATGGCAAAGGCAATAATCAGCAGAGTGAAAAGGCAGCCTACAAAACTGGAGAAAATATTTGACAGCTACACATATGATAAGGTGTCAACCCCAAAATATCCAAAGAATTTCTACACTTAATTAAAAAAAAAAAAAACAAAAAACAAAAAAAAAAAAAAAACAAAAAAACAACTCCAAAGACAACATACAAATTCCTAAAGGTATGTGAAAAAATGCACAGTCCCAGTAGCCATCAGGGAAATGCAAATCCAAATCACAATGAGATATCACCTCATCTGTCAGAACTGCTATTAATTAAAAACAAATGATACCAAACTACTTGTAAGAATGTGGAGAAACTGAAATCTTCGCACATTATAAAATAGTACAGCAACTATGGAAAACAGTATGTTGGCTTCTTAAAAAATTAAAAATAGAACTATGATAAGATCCCAGAATTTCACTTCTGGGTATGTACCGAAATAATCAATAAAAAGATTGCGAAGAGATTCTAGACTCCCATATTCATTGAAGCACTACACACATTAGCTAAGATGTGAAAACAAGTATATGTCCTTTGACATGAGTGGATAAAAAATGTGTCATAGACGTAAAGTAAAATGCTATATCATTCAAAATAAGAAAATCATACATACTCAATAACATGGTTGAAACTTGAGGACACTATGCTCAGGGAAATAAGCCAATCACAGAGAGGCAAATACTGCATGATTACACTTTTATAAAGTAGCAAACTATTCAGATTCATAGACTCAGGGTGGAATGGTGGTTGCCACGGGCTAGAGGGTGGAAGGGGCATGGAAATGGAGGGCTACTAATAAAGGAACATAGAGTTCTAGTCAGGCTAGGCTAATATACTCTAGAAATATGCTGTGCAACCTTGTAGCTATGGTCAACAATAATAATAATCTGGTATATTGTACACCTGAACATGTTTTAAGATGGTGGATCTTAAAAAATCAAAACAATGTAACAGAAGTGAAGAATGCTCTTACTGTGCTCATTAGGAGAGAGGGCAGTTTTGAGGGAAGACCCCTAAACATGACTGTATGACAACAGAAATCTCCAAAATGAAAAAGAAAAGAAAAAAAGACAGAAGACTGGGGTTGGGGGGCTGGGAAGAGAACAGAAGAGAAAATCCAAAAACTGTGGGACAGCAATAAAAATTGTAGCATAGGTGTAAAAGAATTACAAGAAGAAAAGGAAGAGAGAAAGGGACAGAATCAACATTTGAAGCAAGTGACTGAGAAATTTTGCCAAATTAATGTTAGAATCAAACCACAGTTTTGGGAAGTTCAGAGAACACCAAGTAGAATATATACTCAGAAAACAAGACCTTGACATATCATTTTAAGTCTTCAGAAAATAAAAGATAAAATAATAATATATTGTATGCTTCAAAATAGCTTCGAAGAATAGATTTTAAAATGTTTTCACCACAAAGAAATGATATATATGTATATATTGAAATGCCACTTTGTGTACTAAATATATACAATCATTCCATTATACAATATACAAAATTAGTCAATTAAATTAGTCCAATATACAATTAGTCCATTAAAACGAAACTAAAAAAGTAAATGAATGGAAAAGACATATCAAACTGCAACTAATTTAAAGAAAATGGTAATAGCTATATTAGTTTTACTTAGAAGAGACTTTAGCACAAGGACAATTATCAGAATAAAGAGGCACATTATATGGTGAGGAAGGAATGGATTCTCCAAGAAGGCCTAAAAATCCTTAGTGTTTAAGTACCTAAGAGTAGAAAATTATGAGAAGCAAAACTGGCAGAACTACAGTAGAAAGGGACAAACTCACTACCATAGTTGGAGAAATCAACATTAGTCTATAGAAATGGACAGATAATTGAATTCAACATTATCATCACTATAAATCACTTCATTCAAAAACAGGAGAATATATGTTATTCCCAAGCTCACTTGGAACATTCACTGAGGTAGGCCACATTCTAGGACATAAAACACACTTTAACAACCTTAAAAGAATAGAAATTATACAGTGTTTGCCCTCAGATTACAGTGGAAATAATCTAAAAATAAATAACACAAAGAGAGCCAGTAAATACCCAAATGCTTAGAGGTTAAACAACTTCCTTCTTTCCTTCCTTCCTTCTTTTTTTTTTTTTTTTTTTTTTTTTTTTTTTTTTAAGATTTATTTGAAGCACAGAGCAACATAGGGAGAGGGAGAAATAGCAAGAAAGAGATCTTTCACCCGCTGGTTCACTCCCCAATGACTGAAACATCTAGGACTGGGCCGGGCTGATGCCAGTAGTCAGGAACTCCATCTAGGTCTCCCATGTGGGTGACAGGGATCTAACTACTAGGCTGATCCTCTGCTGATTTCCCAGGCACATCAGTCAGGAACTGGATTTGAAGAAGAGCAGCTGAGACTTGAAGCTGTACTCTGATAAGGGATGCTGGTGTCTCAAGCAGCAACTTAAACTACTGTACCACAATGCCGGCCCCATAAACAACACACTTTGGAATAACACTTGGATCAAAAAAATAGCAAGAGAAATTTCAAAAAATATTTTGACATAAATGAAAATAAAATATAATCTATTGGAATTTGGAGGATACCAAAAAAGTAGTGCTTAGTGGGAAATTTAGAACTTTTAATACATATATTAGAAAATAAGAATGAACTAATGTCAATAATCTGTTTCCACTTTAGAAAATTATAGGTGAAGAAATTAGAAAAACAGTACATAGTTTGAATTTTCATTTGTCTATTCAATCATCCAACAAGTTAATGAGCAATTTTTGAGCCAGTTCTAATTAATGTAAACTTTCTTGGAAACTTAAAACACATAAATGTCCTTCATGTTAATATTTAGAGATTTATCAGAAGACAAATATTTATATGATCACATGACTGTTTTCTGAGGTAAAAATATGTTATGGAGGGCCAGCATTGTGACATATGGGTTGTACTGTGGCACTGATATCCTATATGGGCATGAGTTCAAGTCATGGTAGCTCCACTTACAATTGAGCTCCCTGCTAATTTGTCTGTTAAAGCAGCAGAAGATGGTTCAAGTCTTTGGGCCCATGCCCGCAGAGGAAGCTCCTAGCTCTTGGCTTCAGATTGGCCCAGCTCTGGCAATTGTGGTAGTTTGGGGAGAGAACTAGCAGATGGAAAATCTCTCATCTGTCTCCTTCCCACCTCCCCACCACCCTGTAACTCTGTCTTTTAGATAGATAGATAAATAGATAGATAGATAGATAAATAAATTTTAAAGAGCATATGCAGGGATCACTTCACTCAGACTGGAGCTAGAAATGTGACCATACTGTACAAAAATGGGAATGCAAAAAAATCTATTTTATGATGTTAAATCAGACAGATGATAAGGGAAATTATAAAATTACAATTATTCATCTAAGCAAATCGCTTGGATTTGGCCTAAGTCTTTATTTTCTTTATAGAAGTGACGATTTTGTGATTGTGATCTGAGAGCATTCTGGTCACATTATAAATTCATTGTTAATGAAAATGTATGTAAGGGCTGGCACCATGGCATAGTGGATAAAGCCACTGACTGCCATGCCAGCATCCCATATGGATGCCAGTTTGACTTCTGGCTGCTCCAATTTCAGTCCAGCTCTCTGCTATGGCCTGGAAAAGCAGTAGAAGGTGTCTTAAGTCTTTGGGACCCTGCACCTATGTGAGAGACCCAGAAGAAGCTCCTGGTTCCTGGCTTTGGATCAGCTCAGCTCAGGCCATTGGGGACATCTGGGGAGTGAACCAGCGGATGGAAGACCTCTCTCTCTCTCTCTGCCTCTGCCTTTCTGTAGCTCTGCCTTTCAAATAAATAAATAAATATTTTTTTAATATAGTATATCTACTCAAGTTGAAGAGTAGAGAAGGCTGAATGGTATCCACTTTCCTTTCCAATGGCTATTTGAAGACAGGTCTTCCATTTTTGTCACAGTTGTTTCCTAATCATTCTCCAAGCACTAATGGACAGAGGAGAAATGAGAAGAGGAATAGTATTTGTAGCATTTAGGGAGTGAGATTCTGTAACTACTTTGTTTTCATATGTCCAGAATTAAGTTAGTGGATACATAGATCTTCAACCATTATCACTGCTTCAAAAAGAGAAAATAAAATGAAACGAGTTGAGTAGACAACGCTGTCCACTATTACATAAAATTTCTTGTTATAACAATGCTGTGTTTTTCTTCAATAAATTGTAGGTAAATTTTAAAATTATTTTTAAAAATATAAAGTAGGAAAACCATAGAAGATAATAATAAGGGTCTGACCAAACAAACTATATTTTAAGACACATTTGACATTTCCTCACCACAGCTGGTGACGCTTTTCTTCTGCATGTACAACTATAGATGGAACTGCTGGTTAAAAACAGGATGTGGGTCAGCAGTCACGCATGAGACTCCCTGGAGTAGACAACAGCGATCTTCTGACCAGTGCGGCTTGCTGCCTAGGAGTCACCTGAGAACTCTGAGTCAGCAGCCCTCTGGCATCAGACCCTGTAGGTGCTAACAGGCTGGGTAAGGCTGAAGAATCTCCACTTTAAACAAGTTCCCCCCGAAGGTTCTCTCAGATATCCAAGGAATTATGCTTTGAGAAACACTGTTCTAGCTGTTTATAATTCTCCTATCAGCCCGGGTATTGGCAAAGGGTTGAAACTGTGGGTAGTAAGGGAAGGAATATAAACAAGAAGATGGAAAATAGCCAAAAATAGTTTGAGTGTCTTTAGAAACTTACGAGTTTCCTTTTAGACCTCCCCATGACTATGAAATTTCTGCTCTTTCCTACCTCGATCAATCCTCATTTTCTACTAGTGGTTCTGACTCACCCACTAAAGCGGCAGCCATCTGAAAGGAGTTATGATTTCCATCTATTTTTCCCCTTTGTCATATTTCTGGAAAAAAAGTGAATACTAGTACATGTTTCTCCCATCTCTCACATCTTTACAGACTTGTCATCTCCGGCATATAAATGTTTTTCCTTTCTCCTTATTCCATATTTAACCGGCGTTGTCTGATATAACTACATAATCAGAAGATTATAGTTCTTCAATAATTATATGAATCTCATGAGTCCCTGATTCTCTCAATTTGTTAGCTGGAAACCAGCATTCTATGATACTGTTTCCAGCTTCTTTCTTAAATTCCCTGAGTCCATTGGTCCTTATTTGTGCCTCTAAACTTCCTAACAAAGTAAACATAGAATTTAGAAAGCAGTTACTAGAGCATATGAGTTCAGCATCCATTGCTTGTTGTCATGATGAAAAGTTATTACTTAAATCCTGCCCTATAGTGGTCTATGAAAGGCCACCATGAAACACACCAAACACCAGAGTAAGGGCAAAGTAAGGAGGGGTGGTTACCTGACAGGCTGCCTCCCCATGCAGGAGAAAACTGCTACCTGTGCCAGGAGGATGGGTCTCATCACAGCTTAGAAGAGATATGAAAGCGAGTGCAACAAATTCTATTGTGTGGGGCAAAGGCAACACGTATGGTTGGGCCATTTGGTCATCTTATTTCTGGTAAACCAGGCGGGAAACTTATCTCGGAGAGACAGAAACTTATAGTACAAGATGGTGACTGGGTCAGAACCTAAGATAGCTCCCAAAGCTTAAGATCATGCCTCAGATAAGATGGCACCGTTTTTACTAACATTCAAGGCATTGATACTCTTGCCAATATATAAGCACGATGGTCCTCAAACTCTTTTTATGTCTTGGAAAGAAGTTATTCTATGTTGTTTGGTTTTTAATTCAGTCAAGAGAAAGTGAGCTCCCATGATGGCAGTGCATTTGGTTTTCATTCATATGCTCAGTTATCTTCAAGCCGCTTTCCATGATGATTTGGCTGAATATGAAGGAGCTGTGCACTAATGCTGACAATGAATGAAAGACTACCAATTGAGAACAACCATGCCCATGACATCCTTTCTGTAACCATTTTATCTTTTCATGTTAGGAGACCTCATTGAGGATAATCTCATTTGGTCAGAGTTTCTAAAGAATGAATTCTAGAGTCTAAAATAAAGGATCATTGTTTCTTTCCTGGCCTCTTATACTTTTCCCTAAGTAGCCTTTGTTATCTAATGAAGGTCCAGAAATATCTTTCAACCTTTGACAGGAGGTTGCAACTTGAACTACATTTATTAGATCATTAGTCATAATGTCATGTGCTTTAAAAATATGGATGTATATTTACAGACATATGAAGATACTTTAAAATGTTAGTGGGAAGTGGAATTGAAAGATGGCCATTTTGAAGCTTCTTCCTACATATGTATATATGCGAATGCACACATAGGCATCTTTTGTATCCTCAGATTCTCCATGTGCAGATTCAACCAAGTACAAATGGAAAAGAGTTGAAAAAATATGAGCATGGGTGGATTTTAAATATTCTTTTGTAGCCACATGAACTTCTCTTTTAATTCCATTTTGTGAACTTTTTGAGGCATTTGCGTCTATTGTTCTTGACATGAACTATGTAGTTAGGCCTGTGATGGTTACGTCTGTATTGAACAGGTTCAGACTTATTTTTTTTGTCATAATTCCCTAAACAATACATATAACTACTAGTTATACAACATTTACCTTGTGTTGTCCATTATAAGTGATTTAACATGCTTTAAACTATATGGGAATGACGTAGGCAGGGAGGAAGCCAGCAAGGAGGAACTGAGGTCTGCAACATCTGCCTGGAGCCTCACATGTACCACTCCAACATTGCCCCATTCTCCATGCAGCAGGAAAACACACCTTCCAGTTTTGATGCTGAAAATCAGAACTGGCCAGCAGTATCCAGTATGGCTGCTGACTTCATTCCCATGATGACCTTCAGCTTTTATAATGCCATTATAATAGAATTACCTTTCCAGACACTCGCACTCTGATTATGTGTCTGTTGCCATGACATTTTTGAGAGTTCCAAAAAAAGGCAAGGAAATGGGCAGTACTCAAGCTCCACCCAAAACACTTCCTCCATTGAATATTCTATGACATCACCCTTTATACCTCTAGATGATATAAAGGGATGGCTCCAATCCTTGTTGAGTACAGCTCATTTTTAAGCATCCTTGCACTTCTTGAGTGTGCTTTGCGTATAAATAAATCTCGCTTCTCTGCTGACTTTTACCCACCTCTGGTCTTTGAATTTTTTTCTTGTGTTGAAGACAAGAATCTGGATCTAGGCACTTCACAGTAGGAAGAGGTAAGTAGGTTATATGTAAACACAGCACCATTTTGAATTAGGAAGTAGAGCATCCCCAGTCTTAGGTATCCTCCAGGGATTTGGAATCCATTTCCCAAGATACCAAGGGATAAATGTACATAAAAACACAAATGTGTGCATTCTTATACAGATACATACATGTGTTTTGACTGATTTCTTTTGGAATCTGTTGCTAAAACTTTTTCCTTATTTTTAGAATCAACATTCTTTTTTAAAATTTATTTTTCTTTTCTTTTTTTTTTTTTTTTTTGCTTGAAAGTTAGAGTTACAGGATGAGGAGTGACATAGAGAGAGATCTTCCATCTGCTGGTTCACCCAGTGGCCAGATGGTTCCCCAGATGGCCACATTGGCTGCAGCTGGACCAGGCAGAAGCCAGGAGGAAGGGGCTTCTTCCAGGTCTCTCACATGGGTATCAGGGGCCCTGGTACTTGAGCCATTTTCTGTTGCTTTTTCCCAAGCCATTAGCAGGGAGCTGGATTAGAAGTGGAGCAGCTGGGACATGAACCAGCGCACATATGGAATGCTGGCACCACAGGTGATTTCTTTATCCTCTATGTCACAACGCCCACCCCAACCATCAGCATTCTTTTTTTTTTTTTATTTACTTATTTTATTTTTTGACAGACAGAGTGGACATTAAGAGAGAGAGACAGAGAGAAAGGTCTTCCTTTTGCCGTTGGTTCACCCTCCAGTGGCCGCCACGGCTGGTGCGCTACGGCCGGCGCACTGCGCTGATCCGAAGCCAGAAGCCAGGTGCTTCTCCTGGTCTCCCATGGGGTGCAGGGCCCAAGCACTTGGACCATCCTCCACTGCCTTCCCGGGCCACAGCAGAGAGCTGGCCTGGAAGAGGGGCAACCAGGACAGAATCCGGCACTCCGACCAGGACTAGAACCCGGTGTGCTGGCGCCGCTAGGTGGAGGACTAGCCTATTGAGCCGCGGCGCTGGCCGGCAAATCATTTTGTTATTGACCCATCGACATTAGGCAAACAGGGAGCAGTGTGGACGACAGTAAAACAAAGAGCTCTTGCCTAGATCATAAAGCAGTTTTAATGAGCTTTTTACAGGTTTTTGATAAAAAATGATTAATGTGGTTATTTTCTTAGAATTGTACCTATGAAATACATGAAATCTGTTATCTTTGTATTAATAAAAACTTAAAACCAAAAAGAAATAAACATTATTAAAATCAGTTTTGTTCTCCTGACTTCCAAATACTGGCAATTAAATTTTAAATTTAGAAAACACTGTGCAGACCAAAGAAAGAATATATGGAAGTCATATTTTGCCTATGACCACTAGTTTGCAATTTTTGATGTAAATCTAGATTTCTGGAGAAACTCTCTACATAATCAATAATCAATTTTTCTAATCCAGACTGCTTTTTCTCACTCTTCTACACAATCACCAGAGTAACATTTCTCAGTCTAACATTATTTTCCAAGTAAAATATTCTGACATTAATCAGTTTAGACACAACACCTTAGCAGAGCTGTAAATATTGTCTTCAAACATAGCCATAGTTTTCCTTTCCTCCACAGCCTTATCGTTTTCTGCTTCTGTGCATACCTATACTTCTGGGATGCTGTAGAAGATTTCTTAATGACCCCTGTCTAACTGCCTCCAAAGAACAACTCACACTCTCAGCTCCTCATGAATTTAGATTTGCTGTGTTCCCTGTAGTTGAGTTGCATGCTATTCAAGGTTTGGTTTTTTGTTCCCAATTGCACTTGTTATTTAAAAATCTCCACGGAGATTGGGGTGGACAGTATAACAAATGGAAGAGAAAAATAAAAATACAAAATTCTACACTTAGATTGCTTTATAAGAGTCTTTTAATTCTTCTTTCCCTTTGAAGAAACTGGAACTAGATGTTCTGGGTAATGCGTTGTACAAGAACAACGATAATGAAATTCCAATTAGTGCACTCATACTTAAGGAGGAGGAGCTAGCCCTAAACCAAAACACTGATGAATGAATCTACAACAAATCCAGTTCAGGTTAAAATGCAGCTTCTTCAGATAAGTACACTATTTATGACTATCCACTTAAATAGACTTTGTAGACCTATCAACCAAATGTCGAATGATCTCTGATTGTATTTGGTATTTTACACTCAATACACTTTTCAGCTTTCTTGATGTTATGGCTTTGGTTATACTGTTCTAGCATTCTTGCATATCATCTTTCTATTTCTAACATTTTGGGAAGAAGTCCATTCTTTTTAGACTGGCTTAAATGTTACTCTCTTCATCATCTCTGATTTTATGGAGACACACTTGTACCCACACTCACAATTTTTCCCTCAATATGAGCTCTCTATCTGTACACCATTCTCGGTCTTTATACTCCTAACACTGATTACATTCCTCTTTGTTATATTGGATAGTCTTTACTGTTCTTAATTAATGCTTCTGAAAATGTCACATTCTTTGAATGCAGATTTGGGTACTCATTCAATTGTTTTTCACACAGTGACTAGCATCATCCATGACACAGAGAAAGTATTGAAACCAATTCAGTTTCTTGTCCCCCAAATTCTTCCTCCTTTCATTTGAGATCAAACAATATTGATTGTCAAGCTCACCTGTGGCACAGACTTTATGCTCAAATCTATGGATAATCTGAGCATTTCGAATGAATCGTAGGGAAACACTCAGGAGACTTGGAATTTGTTTATTTTTATTTATTTATTTTTTTAAAACTTTTATTTAATGAATATAAATTTCCAAAGTACGGCTTATGGATTACAATGGCTTCCCTCCCATATCGTCTCTCCCACCCGCATCCCTCCCCTTTCCCACTCCCTCTCCCCTTCCATTCACATGAGGATTCATTTTCGATTCTCTTTATATACAGAAGATCAGTTTAGCATATATTAAGTAAATATTTCAACAGTTTGCTCCCACACAAACATAAAGTGAAAAATAATAGATGATTTTTTAAATGATGATGAAATCAGATCAGACCTATTTTTATTTATTTTTATTTTTTATTTTTGACAGGCAGAGTGGACAGTGAGAAAGAGAGACAGAGAGAAAGGTCTTCCTTTGCCATTCGTTCACCCTCCAATGGCCACCGCGGCCGGCGCACTGCGGCTGGCGCACCGTGCCTATCCGAAGGCAGGAGCCAGGAGCCAGGTGCTTCTCCTGGTCTCCCATGAGGTGCAGGGCCCAAGGACTTAGGCCATCCTCCACTGCACTCCCTGGCCACAGCAGAGAGCTGGCCTGGAAGAGGGGCAACCGGGACAGAATCCGGCACCCCGACCGGGACTAGAACCCGGTGTGCTGGCGCCACAAGGCTGAGGATTAGCCTAGTGAGCCTCAGCGTCAGCTGAGACTTGGAATTTGTATCAGAAACAGCAAGCCAGTAGTAATACATGAATTTCTTCCCTCTATTTTTTATTGGAGATGGCACACAAATGTGTCCTTGGTAAAATGATTACTGATTATAAGCGGTATACTGCAAAGCCAATGCTGAGTTGATGATCATGTCTTTGAATAAAACTTTCATATTTGATATGTGATCACTTTTGCAGCATCTTTGCTGATTTTATAGTTCTATAGATTATGAAAAATCCATATGCTTTATATGTGTAATTAGAGGCTTTTGACTGTTGCTATTTTATGGTGAATGCCACCACAGTCAAAATGGTTCATTTATTGACAATTTTGCTCTGAAAATAAAAAATGAAAAACGTTGTGCATGCATTGTTAAGTCTGGAATGGACAAAAATTTGGCAGTCATTTTAGAAAGCAATAGAAGTCTGAGGGCTCTTTGGTCTTATTTTGGAAGCAAAAAAGAATTTGAAAATGTCAGGTTTATAAGCAAAATTTCCTTTTGAGTTACTGGAACAAGGAACATACTTACCAGGAATAAAGTATGGCTTCACAGATGCCCTTAAATGACAGAGTTCATGTGCATAGTTGCCTGGCAGTGACATAAATGTTCAGTAGTTACTGAAGCAAAAAAAAATATTCTGTTAACTCCTACTCACTTCCTCAGAGGCAGTGTTGTTAACACTTCAACAAATTTTCTTATAGGTGTTTGTCTAGGCACTTATATATGCATATGGACTAAACATAAATAATATTACACAAATTGAGTTATATCATACATTATTCTGTACAACTTTATATTTTCAAGTCTTTGATACCCCAAAAATGTCTACTTTCTCACATGAATGCTGTACTTGTAGAATAGTATATTTTAACACCATTGACCTTTCTCAAAATGGTCATAAATAGGAGTGTTACAGGCTATTTTGGCTTTTGTTTCTGTAGGTAAACAAAAGTAGTCAGTCAGTTTCTCTTGTAAAGTCTTAAAGATATTTATCCTTGGAACTAAAAATTTCAGCTACACCTCTGGTTAGAAGTGTGAGTATTCAAAACATGTCTATATTGATCTTTTATCTGAAAATTTAATCTGAATTTCATGTCAATGATGATTTACTTCTATTTTTTTCAGTAATGATCATTTTTCTCATGCTTTTTCCATTTTTTATTCAATTCCAATATTTTCATGCTTTAGAAATATGGATCTTTTGTTCTCCAAGTCTTTTATCCTTTTTTGTCTTTAATCCCATTTTCTTCTTCCTTTGTGTTTGTTTATGAAATTAAAAAAGTCTATTTCTCTATTTAGTATATCTCCTTATTTTTATAAAAATAGAACAAGTTTTTAATATTGAAAATCTTTGAACTTTAATTTGCATATTATTTACATTTGTTACTTTAAGTCACTTATTACATTTTAAAGCTTCTAACTGGTATATTAACTCTATATCAATAGGAGTCACATGTTCAGTGTTATCTCATTCATTCTAATGATTTTTTTGCATATTCTAGTAGCATATTCAATCCTCACTCCTTCCTTGACCCATTTGAAGTTTAAAATTATCTGAAACTTTCTAGTTTTCTAGTGCAGGTCATGGTTCTTACTTTTTTTTTTAATCTAAATCATCATCATTTTTATTATAACAATATGGACTATGAAGATGATACTAGCCTCTGGTGTAAAGTAAAGCATGTTTTTTTCTTGTAGGGCTTATATATGATTGACTGAAGGATTGGTAGAACTGTAATTATTAGGGTCTACTATTTATTTTATATAATGATATTTAAAAGTTAATTTGATTGTCTCTAATAATTATAGGATTATGTATGAATTTCATTTCTTACTGACATAGTTAATTTATAGGAATCTGTTCATGCATAAGTTTTCAAAACTTTTACCATAATGTTATTTGCAGTATCCTATTTTTTGTGTAGTCTGTTAAATATCTAGTGTGTTATATTTTTAAAAGCTTAATATCATTTATCTTTTAAAATACCTTCTTTAATTTTCTTCTCCCTACTATTTTCTTCAAATTTATGATACTGTTATATTTCTTTTTTCTTTTTTCTTTTTTTTTTTTTTTTTTGACAGGCAGAGTGGACAGTGAGAGAGAGAGACAGAGAGAAAGGTCTTCCTTTTGCCATTGGTTCACCCTCCAATGGCCGCCGCGGCCGGCGCGCTGCGGCTGGCGCACCACGCTGATCCGATGGCAAGAGCCAGGAGCCAGGTGCTTTTCCTGGTCTCCCATGGGGTGCAGGGCCCAAGCACCTGGGCCAATCTCCACTGCACTCCCGGGCCACAGCAGAGAGCTGGCCTGGAAGAGGGGCAACCGGGACAGAATCCGGTGCCCCAACCGGGACTAGAACGCGGTGTGCCGGCGCCGCAAGGCGGAGGATTAGCCTAGTGAGCCGCGGCACCGGCCGATACTGTTATATTTCTAATTCCTTAAAAGGAACTCTTATATTCTAAATTAATTGCTTAAGGCCATAACTTGCTTTCAAATAGTAGGTTACATACGTGCCAAGGCTTATGACAAAATATTTAATAATGTAGTGTTTTTATTTTTGTTCAGTTCTAAATATTTTAAATCTGCATTATGATCACTTATTTAAAAACTAAGCTATATAAAGGTCTGTCTTATATTTCCAAATAGGTGGGATATTTTTTTTTACTTATTTATGTTATTTGTTCCTTAATGGACTACAGTGCACAAAATGTGGATTGCAGGATATATATTGCCCAAAATTAGTTAATATTTGCTTGTTGCTTGTTACATGGTCACTATAAAATATATTTATTTATTTATTTGAAAGGCAGAGTTACAGAGGAAGAGGAAGAGGGCAGAGGGAGGAGGAGGAGGAGAAAGAGAGAGAGAGGAAATTTCCATCTGCTGATTCACTCCTCAAATGGACTGGGCCAGGATGAAGCCAGGAGGGACATTAGCAGGGAGCTGAGTCAGAAGTGGAGCAGCTGGCACTTGAGCCAGTAACCATATGGGATACCCCTGCTATAGTTGACAGCTAAACCCACTGTGCCACAGTTCCATCCCCTAAGTGGTCACTTTTTATTCTTATTCCATGTATATTCGATCAAATGTGTATTCTCTAAGTTATGGCTTCAGAATTACATAAAGTTGATTGTTTTAGTTTTTTTCTGTGTTTTAGTGTACTGTTTTGAGTTTTTTTGTTCTTGTCCTTTTGTTGATTTTTAAATTTTTTGTAGCTTCTCTTTGAGAGTCTCATGTTGAAACATTTATGGTTGTTACTCTTCTTTGAATGGGAGAAATTAATGTGCAAAGTAGTATGTTAAAGCACCACTGAGCTGATCTAGGGCTGTGCATAGCTTCAGATGAGGAATGCTCTTCCATTTCGTCAACTCTGTGTTGTTTCCTATATGGGACAGGTGAACTAGTGAGGAATTATCTTGGGTTTCGGTAGTGCCTCTTGGCTTACCAGGCTTTTGGAAACGATCATTCTGGATTTACTTCTGCTCAGCTGCGCTTGATTATAACTGCCAGTCTTCCCTTTGTTTCCCTTTTATTATGCTGTCCTGCTTGTATCACCCCCAGATGGTTTTCTGAGGTTGAGTATCACAGCCCCAGTGGCAGTTTCTCCTGTGCTATTTGCATTGTTGACTTGGACGTTCTTAGGTCTCTCTCCTGATGTTTTTTGGACTGTACATGTCCTTACTTTCCTACTTATTTATAGAAAATGTCATTGTATGGGTCTTTAGAGACCCTACTTTAAGATTTTTTTTTTTTTTTTTTTTTTTTTTTGGACAGGCAGAGTGGACAGTGAGAGTGAGAGAGAGAGAGAGACAGAGAGAAAAATCTTCCTTTGCTGTTGGTTCACCCTCCAATGGCCGGCCGGCGCGCTTGGGCCGGTGCACCGCACTGATCCGAAGGCAAGAGCCAGGTGCTTATCCTGGTCTCCCATGGGGTGCAGGGCCCAAGCACTTGGGCCATCCTCCACTGCACTCCCGGGCCACAGCAGAGAGCTGGCCTGGAAGAGGGGCAACCGGGACAGAATCCGGTGCTCCGACAGGGACTAGAACCTGGTGTGCCGGCGCCGCAAGGCGGAGGACTAGCCTATTGAGCCGCGGTGCTGGCCAAGATATTTTAATTTGTTGTTTTTTCCCTCTTTTTGATCCATATTTCACTGAAATTAGTAGATTGGTGTGTGTGTGTGTGTGCATGCACATGTACATGCCACTTTTTTCATGTTTGCTTTGTACTTGTGAATGGGTAGATCTAACAATTAGTCCTATTTTTCATTAATTAACTAGTTAATTAATTAGAGAGACATACAGAAACAGATGGAGAGTAAGAGTTCCCAACTGCTGCTTCATCCCCCAAATACTGTAATGACCAGGACTGGATCTGTTCAAAACTGGGATGCAGGAACATACAGCAGGTTGGAATAAGAAGCCAGAGATGAGAATTGAACAGGTACTTTAGTATAAAATCTGGGCACCTTAGATCCTAGGTCAAATGCCCACATTTTCTGGTATTTTAGAATTTGTTGTTGTTGCTTTTGCTATATTTAAGGTAGAATATATTATAAATATAACTTCAATCTGATACATTTTCTTTAAATTTGACGCTGAATAATTTTATAAGAATAGTGCTAAGGAGAAGGCCCAGCCTCTCTCTTCTTCAATATAAACCCTCAGCATAGTCCTTTGTTATAGTATGATATGAGAAGTTAGCTACTTAGTGGTCAACCTGAGTAGCAGAACAAAAGAAACCATGAATATTCTTTCAATTTCTTCCCAGAAAAAAAAATTTAGGAGAATTCATTTCCTCCATGTTATTTTAATAATAAAAAAGTGACACCTTGCTTTCCCATTTATATCCACCAGAGTCTTGTCAATATTTTTGAGCAAAATAGCCTCTCATCTTCATAGAACTAAGAAAAAGTAGTTCACATTGTGGGTGGGGTTTGAGAGAAAAGACGAGCTCAAATAAGAGTAGCTACCATCAATGGTAGTAGTAGCTTTTTAACAGTGTCTTATCAGTGTGAGGTCTTTTCAGGAAACTTCTCTGTTCTGTCATCATTACAACTTGGAGCTCCATGAGACCTAAGTATACTCAAGTAGGTTTACCTACTACTAAAGAAAAATTCTACAGTCAGAAGAAGAATCTCTTGACTTCCATTCTAAGAGAGTTGGGAAGACATATTAACATACAATTCGTATCTACTGGATTTTATTATGGAGCAGGATCCATGCTGCTTGTATAGAATTTATCATTTCTGTTCTGAGAACCTTGTTGGGCAAACATGAAATTTAGTCAGCATCCATTTCGTGTTTGCTATGTGTACGCTAACATTCTTTAAACGCTTATACATACATTATCTCATTTCTGCTCATCTTCCTCTTGGAGTCTATTACATTATCATTCTTTTTTTAAAAAGATTTATTTTATTTATTTGATAGAGAGTTACTGAGAGAGGTAGAGACAGAGAGAGAGAGGTCTTCTATCCACTGGTTCGCTCCCCAGATGACTGCAACGACTGGAGCTGCACCAATCCAGGAGCCAGGAGCTTCTTCCTAGTCTCCCACGTGGGTGCAGGGGCTCAAGGACTTGGGACATATTCTACTGCTTTCCCAGGCCATAGCACAGAGCTGGATCGGAAGAGGTGCAGCCAAGATTAGAACCGGTGTCCATATGGGATGCTGATGCTTCAGGCCAAGGATTCAACCCACTGTGCCACAGTGCAGGCCCCATATAATTCTTATTTTCATACACAAAGAGTGTGCTTCATCAAGGTCACATATCTGGACCAAGGTAGACATAACTAGTAAACTAGTAAACTGTGGTGGTAGCCCAATTTCACAATCATTAAAAGCTTGGGTATGTAGTCATATAGCTCTGTAGTATTTTCTCTCTTTTGCTAGCTTTACGATGTTAGCCAAGATATTTCGTTGAGCTTGTTTCCTTGCCTGTAACATGGAGATAATAGTACTATCTTTTGAGATTTGTAAAGATGAAATGGGATGTTATGAATAGAAATTAGCATGATTTTTGGCACTTAGTACACTTAGTACACTGAATACCTGCTAGTTATAAAAACCTGCTAGTTATAAACCTGCTAGTTATAAATACCTGCTAGTTATAAAAACGATAAATAATTCATTTTGCCATAGAAAGTAGGGAGTTTTTATCAGAGGAAGGATTTTTGCGGACAAATCTGACAATCAGAGTTTGCTGAAATTGGTACCTAGTGATACTTGCAAAATAAAAGCAAAATGGGATAGCTTTGTTTATAAATTCCTGTAAAAAAGCAGACTTTCATGGAATCTTTAAGAAAATGACAACAAATTGTCAAACTGCCTCCTGTTCACATTATTCCTTTACAAGATTCCAATCTCCCAAAGTAGGGTTGAATACCAGGAGACTATGATTGGTAAAGAAGCTCATGACACTTACCAGTGCCATCAAAGCATACAGTGAAGTGGTTGAGAACTTGGACTTTGGAATCTGATGATAATTCTTTGCGTTGTAGTTGTATGAGCTGGGCCAGTTTCTTCATTTTATAAATGGAGATAAAGATGTTATTAAAGTTATAGAAACAGAGTTGTTGGGTGATTGAATGAGATCGTTAATGTAAGCTCTCAGTATGCATCCTGCTCCATAATAAAGATCCAGTAGATGTGAATTGTTTTTAAAACACATGTTAATATGTCTTCCCAACTCTCTTGGGATGGAAGTCAAGAGATTCTTCTTCTGACTGTAGAATGTTTCTTTAGTAGTAGGTAAACCTACTTGAGTTTCTATAGCTCAGATCAATACTGTCCAGTAATAAATTATACTTTAGATAAATCCACGTTTGATGCCATTCCCTGGAAACTATAATATTTTCTCTAAAAGTACCTTAGGGAAAAGAAACTGTATTTATTAACCTTATATTTTAACCTTTTCTCCTTAGGCCTATACAAGAGGGAAATTTCCAATTGTCCTCAGTCCTGATTCTAGGGTAATAGGAGGAAGTATACTTATATAAAAAGGTGGTGAATTCATTTTCACTAATAAATGCTCCAGACACAATTAGAAGAAGACACAATATTTTAAAGGGAAACAGAAAGGTGGAATTCTTGTGGTTTTCTTATTTCCTGAATACATGCTGATTTTCTTTAAATACAAATAGATATGGTCTTGCTACCTATTCAAATGAAGACTCCATGAATTAGATGTGAAGATATTCTTGGCATTGTCTATTAAGGGGCAAGTGCTTTTCAGGTTATATCTCATTTATTTCTTAAAACAGCCCCATGAGATGGTTTTGTATCTTTATTTGTTTAGTGAACGATACTGAGTACCAGAAATGTGAAGTACCTGGCCAAAAGTCATCTGGCTAATAAGTAACAGTAAGAGCTTAAAACTTTCTTACTAGATACTCTACACTGTTTTCTCAATGCCATATGGATTTCCAACCAAGTAGCCTGGTTACATGGACTAATCATATAGCATGGTTTTCCTTTGATACTTTTTTTCAGATTCCCTTAACTAGCTTTATGTATTAGCTATCTTTTCTCATTGATGAAAAATATTGCTTCCAGAATGTTGCATTAGAACTTGCTAATGAAAATGAAACACTATTCTCTACTGTTCAGTGAAAAAAGGTGGTATTCCACTCCCAACCCCATTGTCCAATTTATCTTGCTTGTTTCACCATCAAACATTCTGTACAAATACTTATTTGGCAGTTTGTCTAGCGGGGTGCTTTCATATGGTTGTTAGGACACCCACATTGAATTCTAGAGTGCTTGAGTTCATTACCCACCTCTGGCTCCAGACTCCAGCCTCCCGCTCATACAGACTGTGGGACGAAGCAGTAACTGCTCAAGTAATTGTATTCCTGCCACCCACATGGGAGACCTGAATAATGTTCCTGACTTCTGTCTTTGGTCACCCAGCTATTGTAGACATTTGGGGAGTGAACCAGCAAATGAGGGTTCTCTCTGTCTCACACACACACACACTCTCACTCTATCTCTCACTCTCTCTCTTTCAAATAAAAAAATAAAATACAAAATGCTTATTTAGTGAGGCAATACCTACAATTTCAATACAAATACCACTATTGTTTATTTGTGTTGACAAAATATCTTCTGTAACAACTTTTAAAAATGAGCCAAAGGAGTTTAGAACTTAGAATTTTTAGATTTTTTTCACTCCTTATGCTGTGGCTAAAAGAAGCTGAATTTTTCCCAAATGCAATGAGATGGTAAAATTGGATGTTTACAATTACATTGAGACTTACAGAAATAAAGCTTTATAAGATTTTCTACAATCCAAGTCTACTTTCATGACACTGTTATTGAAATTCTCTTGCATCATTTATAAGGCTGTAAATCTAGACTTACCAAAATACCAAGAGCCATTAAATTTGAGGCAGAAGCTTTCCATGGGAAACCTTTTGCAATCATATTTGTACTTCAAAGACAGCCTGAAATCCAAGGTATTATTCCACTAAATACAAGAATGCTGAATATTATCCTTGTGACACAAACACAGTTTGCAGACTTTATTTTTGTTTGTTACTGCTCACCTCTACAAATACAAACCTTGGCCAAATGAAATGTGATTGTTTCAAATTTTCTGCACAAAATGTTTAGATCTTTCTGTTTCCTGGGGAAACCTTCCTAGATTAACCAACAAAGAGAATGAAAGAGGGAAAGGCCTGAAATGCAATGATTTTGGGACTCCATTCTCTGTAGAGATTTTTGTTCTGTAGTTCATAAAAGTTGGCTCACTTGGCTCTTCTTTCACTCAAAAAACTAACTTATTGAACCAAAAGATTAGGCTCACTTTTTTCCCACTGAGAAACTCATTAGAGGGCTTCTAAATTTGCCTCTCTTGAGAGACTCAGTTTAAATTTTTCTATTAACAAAGACACTTCATCAGTCTTGGCCACCTTTTGAACTCATTCAGTTCAAAACTTCCTCAGTTCAAAAGTACGCAGAGGCTGATGATTAGAAATGAACTTTCTTTGCATTTTCCAGGCATTTTCCAGACTTCCCTCTATTTTTTAACCTTCTTTTATTTTAAAGTATTTTTCATATTTATTAGGTTTTCTTTGCATTGTCCACATCAATGTTGATCAAGTTTAATTAAGATCTAATAGTATGGCATGGACCTTAATGAAACACTGTGCAAAATTCATACCCTTGTGTGAAATGTTGTGACAGAAGAAGAATAGCCTGTTGTGATATATAAGAACAAGAAGGAGGGGGCTGGTGCTGTGGCGTAGCAGTGGGTAAAGCTACCTCCTGCAGTGCCAGCATCCCATATGGGCAACAGTTCTAGTCCTGCTGCTCCTCCTTCGATCCAACTCTCTGCTATGGACTGGGAAAGCAGCAGAAGATGCCCCAAGTCTTTGGGCCCCTGAACCCATGTGGGAGACCAGGAAGAAGCTCCTAGCTCCTGGCTTTGGATTGGCACAACTCTGGCCATTGTGGCCAATTGGGGAGTGAACTAGTGGATGGAAGATACCTCTCTCTCTCTCTCTCTCTCTCTCTCTCTCTCTTCCTCCCTCCCTGCCTCTCCTCTCTGTGTGTAACTCGGACTTTCAAATAAAATAAAATAAATCTTAAAAAAAAAGGGACAAGAAGAATTCTACAAACTCAGGATCCCTGGTCTTTCCACAGTGATTGTGAATACTAGAGAGAATGTTTACTTCTTGTTTCTATAGAGATCTCACAATGCACTACTCTGAATTCTCTATGATGTGGTCAACTCTTCCTCATTCCAAAGCCCCTGTTATATGGCTACTCACTATTTTTAATATCAATTTTGGACTCCTGCTATGCAATGCAGGGAACAGCTTAAATACACTGAGAAATAAAAAAAAATTACTTGTTCCTCTTAATTTCCTGTAACACATGAAAAAGATCATACTGGCTTTATCTCCAAAATATAACTGAATTTGATCTTTGTTTAAAGTCACAACTTTTGTTTCCCACCCACCTGCAACAATAACCAAGCCATCAGCTTTATTTTTGGTTTGGACTACTGAATGTTTCAAATGCCTAAATGGTTTCCCTTTTTTATTCTTGTCACCAAGCCACACAACCAGAATAAGCTTCACAAATGTAAATAAGATCATATCACTCCATTGCTTCAAACTGTCCAATTGCTTCCCGTTAAACTTGGAATAGAACCAATTCCCTTATCATGGTGCGCATGTCCTTGCATGGTCTGTCTCTTTCTTACCACATTGACCATAAGGTCAACCACACTCTTCTTTCTATGCATCAACCACACTGGTATCTCTTCCCCAGATATGACATGCTTATCAGTGTGGTTCATTTGTCCTTAAACATTTTAACCATTCTTTCTTCCAGTGCTGGATTGGCAGGATTTTGATAATTCACATTTGCACTTCTTTTTAAAAAAGTTTTATTTTATTGCAAATGCAGAGGGGGAGTAATAGGGGAGGAGGAAGAGAGAGAGGGAGGTATCTTCCATCTACTGGTTTACTCCATGAATATCTGTGACAGCCACAGCTGTGCCAGGCTGGAGACAGGAGACAGGAGCCAGGAGCCAGGAGCCAGGAATTCTATCTGGGTCTCTCATTTGGATGCAACTGACAAAGTACTTGATCCAACAACTGATGCTTACTAATGTGCATTAGGAGGAAGCTGGATTTGAAGCCAAGGTTGGAATCTGGTGTCTGACACTCTGATAAGGAATGTGGGCATCCCAAGCTGTGGTTGAACCCACTAAGCAATAACACCTGACCCCAGCTCTTCATTTCTTATAGAAATTTTCTTTTTCCTGCCTGTTGATTTTCTTATTGTATTATCCCGTGTATTTTACATATAATACTTATATCTCTCTATTACTTTACTTCCTTGTTTGTTGTCTGCCTTCATGAAATATAAGTTTTTTGGGAGTAAGATATCCTGTCTTGGTGACTGCAGTATCTTCAGCCCTGTGAATAGTACCTGAAATGGTGTAAATGCTCAATAAATGTTTGTTGAATTAATGCATAACCAAAGAAAGCTACATACTGAAGGGAAAAGAAAGATGTGTGGATTCTCAAGTTCATTGTGAGTTAGCCACAGCAGGAAGATTTGTCTCAAGTGAAACAACTGTCATGAACATAGGGACATTTGAATAACCCATTCACATGTCATTTTAAAAGTTTACTGTAGTTTCTTAGCTACTCAGTGAAATTATTCTCACTGGATAAATGTACAGCGCTTTAAAATAAACACAAAAAAATTTAGATGTGTGTATGACATAAACCACATGTGAAATCTATTTTTAGGGCGGCTTGTCGTATGATCTTAATTATTATCTCTTCTTATATTAAGGGATAAAAATGCATCAAGGCAGTCTCTTGGGTCTTTCCTCTAAGGTTTATTATATAGATTGTAGCTCAATTTGGTGTTCAGGGCTTACTGTGATGTAGAAAATAGTTGATGATCCTGTGCTTATATATTATTAAAGAAAATCAAATGATAGTGAAGTGGGGGAAGGCCATTGCAGAAGCACTGCTAATAGTGTTAGTAAGAATGATCCTGAATATTTTTCCCCTTGAAAATTCCAAAAGTGTGTTATTTCTGTGCACTAAATATGTGCTGTACAGTTGCTTGAAAGAACACATTTTGGGACAGCGCCGTGGCTCAATAGGCTAATCTTCCACCTGCGGCGCCGGTACACCCGGTTCTAGTCCCAGTCTAGTCCTGGTCGGGGCGCCGGATTCAATCCCGGTTGCTCCTCTTCCAGTCCAGCTCTCTGTTGTGGCCCGGGAGTGCAGCAGAGGATGGCCCAAGTGCTTGGGCCCTGCACCCGCATGGGAGACCAGGAGAAGCACCTGGCTCCTGGCTTCGGATCAGTGGTGAACCAACGGAAATGGAAGACCTTTCTCTCTGTCTCTCTCTCTCTCTCACTGTCCACTCTGCCTGTCAAAAAAAAAAGAACATATTTTGTTAACTGGGCATACTGATGGAAACAAAATACTGTTTTTTGAAAGTACTTATTTTGCTATTTCATGATTGTTGCTTAAGAGTGCTGTAGAAATTTGCAATTTATAAAGAATTATCACACTTATGAAATTCAGTTTCCACACTTTGAAGAGCCAAGTGACAGTCTATCAATTTTTCAGATTAGGAAAGAAACTGAGTCCCAGGGAGATAAAAAGATTTACAGACATTCAGCAAGTAAGAGCCAGGGTAGGAAATGTAAAATACATATTTGAATCTTCCTTCTGTTGAAGGAAGTAATATTGTTCAATTATGCTTTGTATGAAATATAGTGGCAGTAAACCTACCATTTTTGTAACACCTAAGATTTAGTTTATTAATATGAAAAAAACTATGAGTTTTATAATAATGTAATAGAATAATAGTTGGAAGGAATTATAAAGGAAATGTTATTTAACCTGCAATACAAAACAGACTCATGTTCATTTTTATAACATAATACATGTCTTTAATTTTTTTAAGATTTTATTTATTTATTTGAGATGTAGTTACAGACAGTGAGGGGGAGAGACAGAGAGAAACATCTTCCCTCCTCTGGTTCACTCCCCAGACGGCCGCAATGGCCGAAGCTGTGCCGATCCGAAGCCAGGAGGAGGTGCTTCTTCCAAGTCTCCCAAGCGGGTACAGGGGCCCAAGGACTTGGGCCATTTCCAGGCCATAGCAGAGAGTGGGATTGGAAGAGGGGCAGACAGGACTAGAACGGGCACCCATCTGGGATGCTGGCACCACGGGCAGAGAATTAACCTATTGGTTCATGGCACAGGCCCCCCAGAATCATGTTCTACCATACTGCTGTGAGATAGTTGCACTGGATAGTCCAATTCAAGTGTGAGTCATTTGTATCTCCTTTTAAAAATGTCTTTTTTATAGTTTGCAGGATTTTCTCTCTGGAAACCCTATCACCCTAGTCACGTCTGAACTGATTAAAGGCAGCTATTTAGAGAAAGAAATCTGTAAGATGGCCTGGGACAGATATCTAACAATGATTAACTGCATTGGATGGTGACAGGACATCTAATTAGATTTTCTACCAGGAGGTTTTAGAACAAGTTCTAGAGAAAATTATCAGATAGCAGAAATGTCAGGAGTCAAGCACCAGAGAAAGAAACTAGCAAGAAAGCATGGTCCAGGAGAATCCTCGAAGCATAAGAAGTCATGAGAAGAAGCCACTAGAAGGAAAGAAATTAGTTGGTTGTGGTGTGGTGTAGGTAAATCAGCAAGATCAGAAAATGACAAGTGAGGTCACAGGCATGGTCAACGCTGTTGAGTGAACAGAGCAGTTCTTTGATAACCAAAGATGCAATATCAAATTTTGGATATCAATAAATAACATTCCATTTCTTCCTTAAACATAAATATGAGATTTCTAAGAATTTGTTTTTCACAAATCAATTTCCAGAAGGAACTCTAAGAAGTAAAGAAACTGGACAATGCTTCTATTCCTTGGTAACCATTTTTCATTATCTCATTTTCTTCTTTTTTTAATTATTTTTTTTTTATTTTTGAAAGGCAGAGTGGACAGTGAGAGAGAGAGACAGAGAGAAAGGTCTTCCTTTGCCATTGGTTCACCCTCCAATGGCCGCCGTGGCAGGCGCACTGCGGCCAGCGCACAGCGCTGATCTGATGGCAGGAGCCAGGTACTTATTCTGGTCTCCCATGGGGTGCAGGGCCCAAGGACTTGGGCCACCCTCCACTGCACTCCCGGGCCACAGCAGAGAGCTGGCCTGGAAGAGGGGCAACCGGGACAGAATCCGGTGCCCCGACCGGGACTAGAACCTAGTGTGCCGGCGCCGCAAGGTGGAGGATTAGCCTAGTGAGCTGCGGCACCAGCTTCATTTTCTTCTGAAACAGCTGTTGAAACATTTTATTTATGGTAAGCCTATTGGTTCTAATCTAGGACTCCAGAAAACACTGACTAGGTCCACATGATTTAGCCTTATGACAAGTGTTAACTGCAGAAACATCACTATGTCTCTAACTTCTAACTGTATATTTATATCAACTAAAATATTTTCAAAATCTCTAGTAATATTATGTGTGACAGTTCTCAGAAATTTCAATTTCATTGTTCTTCTTTTTTAATTATCCAATACCCTGTTTAAAAGTTCCCTTCAAAGCCACAACTACACCTTCGCTGTCCTTGATAGAAATATTATACTTGTATACTTTGGTGAACGTAGCCTAAGATCGCATTAAGTTGAAGCTTTGTCATCATATTTTGGTTCATGGTACTCCTCCTACCAGGAATTTCAGTAGGCATTATTGGCCTGAATTTTGTTCTTGTATAATAAGATGCCACATTTAAATTTACTTTCATCAGTTTTAGACTTGATTTACCTCTATTATTGCTTCTTGCTGTCTCTTCCAACATTATTCTGTGAAACATCCATCTGCTCACAAAGGTAGCAATGGCATGTATGCATGTATACACATACACACATATAATACACACATACACACATATGTGACACACACACACAAGTTTTTTCATAATGATTTAAGTTTGAGAAGTTCTGGGTTTAAGAATGGTTAAGAGGGGAATGAAAAACACTGTGGCATAGTGGGTACAGCCACCATCTGCACTGCCAGCATCCCATATGGCCGCTGGCTTGAGACCCAGTTGCTTCACTTCCTATCCAGCTTTCTGCTATAGCCCAAGTGTTTGGGCCCCTGCCAGCACATTGGAGTCCTAGAAGAAGCTCCTGGGTCCTGGCTTTGGATTAGGCCAGCTCCAGCCATTGCAGCCATTTGGGGAGTGAACAAGAGGATGGAAGATCTATCTCTGTCTCTGCCTCCCTCTAACTCTGCCTTAAAAAAAAAAAAAATAAAAAAGGGTTAAAAGACTTAACAGCGCATGATACTCAGACCCTAATATCTAGAAGAAACAGTAAATGCTGTTTCTTACAATTTTTTTAAAACCCTTTTTAACCTAATAACATTTGCAGGAACACATATACCTTTGTGATGTCAAGTGTATTATGAATCTTTATGAATCATAGCCTCCTAATCCACACGGTGGGGTGAATAATAGAGAAGTGATTATCTGAAGCACCCCTCTCAATGCTTGACCTATAGAAAAGACTCAAACAATGCTTCTTCTTTTTGTTATTCTCTTTTAAGTTTTTTAGTTCTCCATATTTATGATTCTTATGACATACTGTTATATTTAATCATCTAAGTCCACAAAATTGTTCATGTCCTTTTCATTTTTCAATAGAATTATCAGTCTTTTTCTTTTCTATGGTTTTTTACTCCTCACAGTATGCACTTTTATCTAGAATAATTTTAGTCTTCTATTCAAATATCATTTTGAAATTCTACTTTGTCAGCTAGTTTTCATAAAATTCAGTTCAACAGTTGTTTCTCGAGAATTCCTGCCAAGCACACTGACCTTGGCCTTCTTTGCCATACACCATGAGTTGTTCCCATTCTCTATCCCTTTTCTTACTTCTGTGAGTTAAATCAATCAGTTTTCAGACTGCCTTTGATGGTCTCAACCCAAACTTTAAATTAGACATGCGGTTCTTGCCTACAGAAATGAATAGCTGTTTATAATACACTAATGTTCCAAATGAGAATGCCATCTCAAATTCATCCTGGCTGATATTTGAAAAGATTTTTCAAGGTTTCTTTGGTGTCTTTCTATTTTGCCTGTGGTTGAAAGTGAAAGAAGAATTAAAGAAACACATGAAAATGAGACAGATATTAGGGCTGTATCTGCCACTTTTCTGTTTTGGTGGACTCTCTCTGTTTAGACAAAGTAACCCTGCCTCTCCTGTGTCTCTCCACCCAGGTGTCTCGAGAATGCCCAAATGCTTCTCTCAGCTGTGAAATACTGTGACCCAGAAACGAGTAAGCCAGGGAAGAAAGGGGGCTAATGGCTAGAGGCAATGTGGCCACAATGACACATTTGTTTTAAAATAAAAGTTCTTAATCCTTTGTTAATTATTAGAATAATTTTACTTAACTTTCTGATTACCTTTTTTTTGCTAATAGTATACAGAAAATTCTACATTATGAACTCATATTTATCAGTAGAATTCTTGAAATAACTGAATTATTATTTAGTATTCACTGAGTATTTCTACCTCTCTGGGGAATCCTCAACCAAGGTGTTGCTGCCCTGCAGACTATTATTGTATGCACCTGCTAGGTGGTGGTTGCAAGTGATCATGATCCTATTCAAATCTGGGTAAGAAATCAGTGTTCCTCTGCTTTCATGTCTTTACATCTCCTTTAAGACTTCAAAGCAAACTTGTCTCCTCAGTCTTAAAGAAGGAATCAATATTATACCTTTTCAGTCTTATGAATGACTTTTTTAAAGGACTTATTTATTTGAAAGGCATTGTGTGTGTGTACATATATATAAATATATATATATGAGAGAGAGAGTGAGAGAGAGAGATCTTCCATCTGCTGATTTATTTCCCAAACGACAGAAATGCCTGAGGCTGGGCCAGGCCAAAGCTAGGAGCTGGAAACACCATGTGCATCTCCTGTGCGAGTGGCAGGGGCTCATTACCTGGTCTATCTTCTGCTACCTTCTCAGGTTCGTTAGCATGGAAGGGATTGGAAGTGGAGCAGCCAGACTCCACCCAGTGGTGGGATGCTGGCATTGCAGGCAGTGGCTTAACTTGCTGCAGCACCGTAATGGAACCAACGACATTGTTTTGAGAAATATCTGGTGTGTGGTTGAATCATATTGGAAAATTTTGGGGAAGATAATATTTTAGTACTCCTGTTTGTTCCTAATTTCCTCTGTAAAGTACAGACCTTATACCTGTTTATTCCCTTCTTCTCACAATGACCTCAATCTTTCTTCTTCAATCTGTTCCCAGAAATATCTCTTGCTGTGAGATAATATGGTAGTTAATGGCTTAACAAAATACATTTATTTTTATATGACTCAAAAGATTTGTGTTCATATTATGATACGCCATGTTCCATCTAGCTGGTTCTGGCAAGTCTCTCAGTAATTCTTGGCTCAGTCTTCTTATTTGTAAAATGAGGTCATTAGACCAGAGTGATTGCTAAGAGGATAACTAGTACTAGACCAAAAGTTAGCCAGTTAAGGGTTGTATGTGTATCTGAAGGGGTGGGGATTTCCTTATCATCACAAGTGTGTCTCCTGTTTCTTTGTATAAAGAAGATAGTTTTCAGAGTCTACATCCTCAATCTTGCTTCTTATTAGCTATGGCATTCTCTCAGTCAGGGCCCAGCCAGCCAAATAGAACCTGGGGAATATTTAGTGCAGAGGGAAGTTATTTTAGGAATTTGGTCACAAAGGCAATGGAAGAACTGAGGGACCAACAGGGCCTGGTGAGTTAACCCAGAGATGAGTAATATTAAGAAGCCACCACCATTGGGAGCCCCAAATCCAGCAGCCAGAGCCATGAGACAGAAGCTGAAACATCATTAGGCTTCTTTGTCAGGAACTGAGGCCCACAGGGGATAGAACTTATTCTGGAGATGCTGGACAGACACTATGAGGGAAAATACCATGTTTACTTGTCTTTTTTTTTTTTTTCATTCTTGATATTCCAGTGGTCTCCCATTTGAATATTTCAGTTGACACAGAAGTTTAGGAAATACAGTCCCAAGCAATATAGAGCTGAAAAGAGTGAAGCTATGGTTTGAAGAAGATTGGACTCTGAACTCATCTGGATATTAAGCCCCAAAGTCATAAGAAAGTTGTATTAAGAGGGTAGGAAAAATCCAATTATGATGATTAGAGTTGGAGCGCCTTTGTGAAAAAGCTTTAGGTCACTGGGGTCCTGCTCTGAAGACAGTTCTCCCAGAGGGTGGATTATAAAAGCCTGAGTTTGGGCAAGTCATCCTCTCTGCTTTCTGGCTCACTATGTGATCTTTCTGCTGTTGATGTCCTGTCCTTGACGTCTGCCACCTTATCAGATGCCAAACCAATGGGACCACCCAACTGCGGACTGTGAATCTCCACAAGCATGAACTGAGGTAAACTGTCTTCCTTCATAAGTAGCTTGTCCTAGATTTTTGTTTTAGAAGTGAACATCTGATTCATACAAATAAAGAATGGGTTTAAAGCCAAGTTCAGGATTGTCACAAAGGTAATGAGCAAGGTGCCTAAGTAATGAGTGCTTGGGTTCCTTATCTGTAATTTAGGGTTACCAACAGTGCTTGTTTACAATTGTGGAAATTAAATGATATTATATACAAAATGGTTCTGAACCAATCAAGATAGGCTGAATAAAGTAATAGAGTGTTTTTAGAAGATTAAATCTTACTGTTCAGTGCAGTGGATGCAAAGATACTGTGAAGGAATAAAACACCATTCTACAATAAGAACAAAAGAATTATATGGGTATAAAATTCATATACCCTGGGCTGCTTCCATTTGCAATAAACAGATGCCAATATACATTACTGGTCAGAAAATTTAGAAACACAGACTTCTGTTTGTAAGCTTCTAGTGGCAGACAGTTGCTCTAAGCCTTGATTTTCTCTAGGTAAAAGCTTATCTTATTTGTGAAAGTTGAAGAGATCATAGAGTATTTCCCTGAGGCTTAGTGAATTATACATGGGAGAGGGTTATTTGTGGACTGTTCATGCTTATTACATTTCCAGCTGGTGCTAGTCCATGGAAAGTACTGTTAGTAAGACCCTCTTGTGCTGGATATTAAAAAATTAGACAAAAGTGCCAAGAAAGAGAACACACAGGTGGATCAAAAAACAGAACTGATTAATTTTAATGGCAAATAATATGTCCCAGGAATATTGAAATTCCTTACTCAAGAATGAAGCTTCTGAAAACGTCTTGCATTTTATTTTTGGCTTAGGACTTTGAGCACTTTCTTATTGGTTATACAAGATTTATGTCTTTCAGACTTTAGAATATCAGCTATCCACAAGAATAAAACATGTAAGTGGATAACATTTCTGAAGAGGAATGTCACAATGTCCTACCTAATGACCGTGTTGATAAATCTTTGTAATATCTGTGTTGTGGTGATAGGGAGCAGGGGCAACAAAGAAAGGACTGGAGCAGACACTGTAGCATGATACAGAGGCTTAGCATGTATTAGCTGTAGAGGAAAATGAATATCCTTTGTATTGTCCTCAGCATCACAGCCTGCTTGTAGAGTGCTGGCAGATGTTTTGGAATGTCATCTAATTAAAGATTCCATGACTGATCTCTACATTATCTGAGTTATAACTTCAAAGTTAAGAGTGGAAGCTTGTTTGGAAATTTTTTCTGAAAATTGGCCCAAGAATGTTAATGCTTGGAAGTACTGTGAGAAGAGTTGAGAAAACTCAGTTATATCAGTTGACATACCTAAATGTGGATTTGACACATTTGAATATTTCCTCAGTAATACTATGCACTCGGGACTCTGATAGGTGCTCTAGGACATATGATGGAGGAAATTAATTACCCTTGTCTTAAAGGAGACAGAAGTCAAACATCAAATGTAAATTTATTTTTATTATTTGCTAATGAAGCCTTTACAATTTTTGTGTAAAATTCAGGAATCAGCCTAGGCATCTGTACCAAGCAACAATTTTTCAGAGATCTTAGACTTCAAAGAACAAAGACTTCATTGATAATATCAGTGTCATGTATTTAATAATGTCTACCTTGTCAATCTTTCATATATTAAATACATGATTTTTGACCAAACCTCCCACCAAGGCATACTAGCTTTATTTATTTATTTTAAAGATTTATTTATTTTTATTTGAAAGTCAGAGTTACACAGAGGGAGGAGAGGCAGAGAGAGAGAAAGGTCCTCCATCCAATGGTTCATTCCCCAATTGACTGCAACAGCCAGAGCAGTGCCTATCTGAAACCAGGAGCCCGGAGCCTCCTCTGGGTCTCCCACGAGGGTGCAGGGGCCTAAGGACTTGGGACATCTTCCACTGCTTTCCCAGGCTATAGCAGAGAGCCGGATTGGAAGTGGGGCAGCTGAGACTAGAACTGGAACCATATAGGATGCCGGTGCTTCAGGCCAGGGTGTTAACCCACTGCACCACAGCACCAGCCCCTAGCTTTATTATTTAAAACAAATCAAGTTCCTTTTCATTTACATTAGTTTATTTGAAAAAGAAACAAGAGTTTCAAATGATTTTGCTTGCCATAATTGAACATAACTGCAAAAATAAGTACAAACAAATGATTAAATTAGTTCAAGGAAATGCATGTTGGTTGTTGAAGGGAGGACTGTGATCTGCTCTCCCTTTGCTTAAAAGAGATTCGCAAAGTGGTAGACAGGTGTGGAAAGAAGAGCAGTGATTTTCTTCTTTACATAATTAGAAGGATTTAAAAATTAAGATACTTTTCTTACTATGTGATTTAATGTTGTTTCATTCATGTCCAGCATCATCTAGAAGCATCATGTTCCCATTTTTGGAATTCAATGTCTTGAGGGTTCCAAGGTCAAGTTCATGTATTTGATTTTGTGTGGCCCTATAAGACTCACAGCTCATTCATTTATCAATCCAATTTCACAGATGAAGAAACAGATGAAAACACCCCCTGTTAGCAGTCAGTGTGAGATACAGACACAAATCCAGTTTTTGAGAAACAAAAGCTCTTTTCATTACACATTATATCCTTTTTATTATATCATTGTTGCACGTCACTGTAATATGTACATTAAACAATTATTATTTCAAACTTTTATTTTTTAGATTTATTTTTATTTATTTGACAGGCAGAGGTAGAGAGAGGGAGAGACAGAGAAAGATCTGCCATCCACTCCCCAAATGGCAACTATAACTGGTATAAGACTGCCACAAAGCACACCAAATACAGGGGTTAGAGGAAAGGTTTATTGTCAGGTGGGGGAAGCCGGACAGACCAGGGAAGATGGTGAGAGAGAAAGAGAGGGTAAGAGAACAAAAGAGAGAGAGAGTGAGAGAGCACGTATTCAGGAACAAGTCCTGTTAAACCCTTTGCAGGGGCAGGTAGAGAAGTAGGAGCAGCAAATCCCATTAGGGTGGGGGTGGAGCTGACACATGTGTCTGAGCCATCTGGTCACCTGATTTCCAGCATTGGCAGCAGGGGCCAGGGCCCAAGATGGTGTCCAGGGCATAGATGGCACCATAATAAGACTGCACCATTTTACTAACAGCCGAGGCTGGGTCAGGTCAAAACCAGGAGCCAAGAGTTTCATCTGGCTCTTCCAAGTGAGTGCAGGGACCCAAGTACTTGGGACATTCTCTGTTACTTCCCCAGGCATATTAGCAGGGAGCTTTATGGGAAGTGGAGAAGCGGGGACTTGAATCAGTGCCCCAATATGAAATGCTGGCATTGCAGGTGGCAGTTGAACCTGCTACACCACAACACCGGAACCAAGCTCATTCATTATTAAATATCTCAAGAAGTAGGTGAACAGAAATAATCAAATATTTTTAAATTGAGATACAGAAGTTAATTTTTACTATTTCAATGCCCTGATGACAAGCATTTTATTAATTAGAAAGACAGTCAGACTCTGCTACTGATTAGTTTCAAAAAGGATCTATTGTATCCTTTTGCCTTTGAACCTAGGGTAGTAAGTCTATGGAAAGGGAAGAGGTTTGACCTCAGGAGGCAATGTAGAAAATATCCTGGAATCGACAATGACATCAGATTTAAAGCAATGAAAATGAAATTTCCTAACATTGAATAAGATAAGGTGATAAAAGTAGGGGAAATGAAGATCTCAAATTAGATTTAGAAAGACTGAGATCCAAAATGGGTTACACCTTTTGATACAGCCAAGGATACCCAATAGATGTTAGCTACATTTTTTAAAAAATATTTATTTATTTATTTGAAAGGCAGAGTTACAGAGAGGCAGAGGAAGGGAGAGTGAGAGATGTCTTCTATCTGTTAGTTCACTCTACAATGGCCAGAGCTGCACCAATCTGAAGCCAAGAGCCAGGAGCTTCTTCTGGGTCTCCCACGCGGTTGCAGGGGCTCAAGGACTTGGGCCATCTTCCATTGATTTCCCAGGCCATATTGGAGAACTGGATAGGATGTGGAGTAGCCAGGACACAAACTGGTGCCCATATGGGATGTTGGCATTGCAGGAGGTGGCTTTACCCGCTACACCACAGCACCAGCCCCCTTAGCTACATTTAAGAGTAAGATGATCAAAGGAAATGTTCAAGGTGTAAAGTCTATGGCTGATACAGGAGAATAGAAATCTTTAATACTTATTTTTCTGTGCTTTTTTTTGTGAGCAAGACTGACTTCACTAAACTGTGAAGAATAAACATTGATAAGGAGGACTAGAAGATGAAGATAGGATAGTATATTATTAGAAAATCCTACTGTAAAAGGGGGCTCAAATTTGCTTTTATAGGTAAATTAATCCCCAGAAATTGTTATTCTAGGGTGCAAATGAAGATAGCTACAGGTGAAGAAGTTTGGAAGATAAGGAAAAATGGAAGATAGGAAAATTCAAATGTAGATTTTTTTTAAAAAGAGGGGAATTATATATATATATATACATTTTATATGGCATATAAAATATACATATTCTGCCATTCCAGAATAGTGAGCTTTAAATTAACTCTGGGCAAGGATCCACATGAGTTATTAAACAGATAATTCATAAAAATCTAGAAGGGTATCCGGTGAATGTTCACTAGGATCAATGAAAATGTAGCAACATCATTTTGTTCTTTATCAGGAAATATTGCTAGTTGAATGCTGTATCAAATACAACACAGCTATATTGGGAGTTCTTTGAGGAAATTTCTGGGGAAATGCTGAAGAACAGTAGATTTATTGCAGTGACCAGTACTCAAATGAAAGTTGCTTTACACTTTAAACAGTGGCTGATTTTCAAAAAGATGTTGCCTAAAGAAGAGTTTCTTATTATTACTTCCCAGGATTCTCTCACTCTTAGCATTTGTTGCAGACTGGGTCTCCTAATAATCGATTCTCTTGGTTTTTGTTTCTGAGAGAATCTTCATTTTGCCTTTACTTTTGAAGGATACTTTCACCAGGTACTGAATTCTAGTTTGATGGCTTTTTTTTTTTCTTTTAACACTGAAAACATCTTACTCTACTGTCTCCTTGCTTGTGTGATTTTTGATAGGAAGTCTGTCCTAATTCTCATTCTTATTCCTTGCAGGTGAGGTATTTTTCCTCTTTGCCTTTTTTTCTCTTTATGCTTGACTTTTTTGCAAATTGAGTATGATTTGACTAAGTACTTTGTTTTGTTTTGCGTATTTCTCCTGCTTGGTATCCTGGATTATGGTTTCTTGTCTATCACTAATTTTGGAAAGTTCTATGCCATTATTCTTTTGATTGTTTATTCTTTTTCTCCCTCTCTCCCTCCCTCCCTCTCTGTCTCTTCTTTCACCTCCCTCCTATTGGTATTCCAATTGCATGTGTGTTACACCTTTTGAAATTGCCCCACAATTTTAGATGTTCTGGAATTTTTTTTCAGTGTTTTTTCTCTTGCATTTCATTTCTGGGAAACTGTTATTGACCAGTCTTCAAGCTCACTGATTCTCTCCTCTGCTATGTTGACTCTATCAAAGAGCCCATCAAAGGTGTTGTTCATTTCTTTTCCAATGTTGTTTTCATTGGATCATATAATTTTGAGACTTTGAGTTTCTCTCTCTCTGCTTACCTTACTCATCTATTCTTGCTTATTTTCTCCTTTTGCTCTTAAAGCTTTTAGCATATTAATTATAGTTATTATAGTATAAATTCCCTGTGTAACCAATTCAATACCTATGTAATATCTGAGTCTGACTTCTGGTTATTGCTTTGTGCCTTTGTATTGTATGTATGTGTTTGTTTTGTTTCTTTAAGGTCAGCATACTTTGTAATTCTTTGTTGAAAGACAGGTAAAGAGTTAAATAGCTAAAAAGGCCTTTAGTGTCAGGATTTATGTTAATCTATTACATGGGCTATTTTTTTTTAAAGATTTATTCATGTATTTGAAAGAGTTACAGAGAGAGAGAGAGAAGGAGAGGCAGAGAGAGAGGTCTTCCATCTGCTGGTTCACTCCCCAATTGGCTGCAATGGCTGGAGCTGCGCTGATCCAAAGCCATTAGAGCCAGGAGCCTCCTCCACATCTCCCATACGGGTGCAGGGGCCCAAGCACTTGGGCCATCTTCTACTGCTTTCCCAGGCCACAGCAGAGAGCTGGATAGGAGTAGCTGGGACTCGAACTGGTGCCCATGTGAGATGCCAGCACTGGAGGCAGTATCTTTACACTCTACATCACAGTGCCGACCTCCTACATGGGCTATTTTTAATGTCTGCTATTGGTATAGCTGTTAGAGTTTTCAAATCTTTCTTTGATTTTTTTCCCTCTGTTGACTTTGGGCTTCCCTAAGTAATTTTCAGAAACAATATCTCTCTTGGAGAATTTTCAGCTGTAATTAACTGTTAATACAAGGGACCCCTCTTGCTTTGGTGAGAAGGTATGGGGGAGGGACAGTATTCAATAATTTTATCAAACTGTGGTCTCTGGAGGCTTGTGTCTGTGTTGTCACATTCACAAGTGTTTCTACAGTGGCACAGCTTTTAAGTTGCCCTTTAGAAGAGACAGGAAGACTGGAGGAAGCTGAGAGGAATGCCTTTTCCCTCATTGGAATAAGGCTCTGGAAGGTCTTCCCTCTGGAAAGGTCTTTTGATGCAGTAGACTCCAGGGGTACTTCAAAGTACCCCTGTCTCTTTTCCTATAGGAGGCAGGAAGGGTCCTTCCTCAGGAGTTTACCAGGTGAACCTGGTTACATTTGTGGAGGCAAAGTTCACCGGTGTGCAGGGTTACCCCCTCAAATTTCCCCTCTCAATTAGCATACTCTAAACTTCTAGCATTTTGTCAAGATGTCTTCGTGTTCCTAAGAATATGTAGTTCCATCAGCTTCTGATCCATGTCAGTGGATCTCACTTGTATCTCTCTGGATAAACCCAACTCTCCGGATTTCGGGACAGTGTTTTCATAGGTCTGATGGGTCAAAAATTGCCATCGACTTTCATTTTTACTTTCATGATGGAAATGATGACTTCCAACCTTGTCACATACCAGACCTGAAACCAGGAAGTCCCAAATTATTCTCTATTTAACATCTATAATTTTCAAACTAGATAAAGGTGTGAAGAACATAGTCAGCCAACCTGATGATGAAACAAGCAAAAGGGAATGGTGATTACATAATGTGCTTGAGTCATGGTATTGACTCCATGGCATCCATTTAACCAAAGGTATCATAAAAAGGGATGGATTTAAATTTCTGCCCTCAGGCTCAAAACAGTTTTTTTCAAGGATAAGAAATGTGAGGTTATCCTTAACAATGACACCCATGGAGAAGGTATCTTGAGTCATGTGTCAACAGTGAGGATAAACTTCTAAAATAACTAAAACATTAGTTCACCAAAGCAATGACAGAGATTTAGTAAGAAAAAGATGAAACCTCAAATACAGTGAATTGAACGTACTTTTTACTGTAGAATTTAAATCTTTAATGGGCTTAAGTTCATCACAATTTTCTAAAAATATGAAGAACTTGCAGAATTTCCTAAATTTATTTTGCCATGCATCTGTCTTTTGGATTCTCTCTCTGACACTTAATAATAGTGTAACACTGGACAAGATGTATAACTACTGAGAATCCCAGTTTTATCACTTATAGAATACAAATTATCTCCAGACTTATTTCCATAGTGGCTTGACCAGTTTGCATTCCCACCAACAGTGGGTTAGTGTCCCTTTTTCCCCACATCCTCGCCAGCATCTATTGTTGGTAGATTTCTGAATGTGAGCCATTCTAACTGGGGTGAGGTGAAACCTCCTTGTGGTTTTGATTTGCATTTCCCTGATTGTTAGTGATCTTGAACATTTTTTCATGTGTCTGTTGGCCATTTGGATTTCCTCTTTTGAAAAATGTCTATTGAGATCCTTGGCCCATCTCTTAAGTGGGTTGCTTGTTTTATTGTTGTGGAGTTTCTTGATCTCTTTGTAGATTCTGGTTATTAAATCTTTATCTGTTACATAGTTTGCAAATATTTTTCCCATTCTGTCAGTTGCCTCTTCACTTTCCTTACTGTTTCTTTTGCCGTACAGAAACATCTCAATTTGATGCAATCCCAATTGTTAATTTTGGCTTTGACTGCCTGTGCTTCTGGGGTCTTTTCCAAGAAGTCTTTGCCTATGCCTATATCTTGCAGGGTTTCTCCAATTTTCTTTAATAATTTCTCCAATGTTCTCTCATAAATTTAGACCTTTAATCCATGTTGAGTGGATTTTTGTGTAAGGTATAAGGTATGGGTCTTGCTTCATGCTTCTGCATGTGGAAATCCAGTTTTCCCAGCACCATTTGTTGAATAGAATGTCCTTGCTCCAGGAATTGGTTTTAGATCCTTGATCAAATATAAGCTGGCTGTAGATGTTTGGATTGATTTCTGGTGTTTCTATTTTGTCCCATTGTAGGAAGGAATGCAAACTGGTAAAGCCACTATGGAAGTCAGTCTGGAGATTCCTCAGAAACCTGAATATAACCCTACATACATACAACCTACATACAACCCAGCCATCCCACTCCTTGGAAGTTACCCAAAGGAAATTAAATTGGCAAAAAAAAAAAAAAAAAAAAAAAAAAAGCAGTCTGCACCTTAATGTTTATTGCAGCTCAATTCACAGTAGCTAAGACCTGGAATCAACCTAAATGCCTGTCAACAGACGACTGGATAAAGAAATTATGGGACATATACTCTATAGAATACTATACAGCAGTCAAAAACAATGAAATCCGGTCATTTGCAACAAAATGGAGGAATCTGGAAAACATCATGCTGAGTGAACTAAGCCAGTCCCAAAGGGACAAATATCATATGTTCTCACTGATCAGTGACAACTGACAGAGCACCAAAAAGGAAACCTGTTGAAGTGAAAGGGGCACTATAAGAAACAGTGACTTAATCAGCTCTTGTCCTGACTGTTGATGAACAACTTATTACTTTATTCCTTTTAGTATTTTTTGTCCTACTTAATACTATTGGTTGAACTCTGTAATTAATACACAATTATTCTTAAGTGTTGAAATTTAACTGAAAAGTGATCCCTATTAAATATAAATGTGGCAATAAGAGAGGGAAGAGATATAAAATTTGGGACATGTTCAATCTGACTTGCCCCAAACGGTAGAGTTAGAAACGTGCCAGGGGATTCCAATTCAATCCCATCAAGGTGGCATGTACCAATGCCATTTCACTAATCCAAGTGATCAATTTCAGTTCACAATTGATCATAATGATAGGTCTAAGAGTCAAAGAGAACACATAAACAAGACTAGTGTCTGCTAATACTATCTGATAGAATTAAGAAGGAGAGAACCATCCAACATGGGAAGCGGGATACACAGCAGACTCATAGAATGGCAGATGCCCTAAACAGCACTCTGGCCTCAGAATCAGCCCTTAAGACATTTGGATCTGGCTGAAGAGCCCATGAGAGTATTTTAGGCATGGAAAGCCAAGACACTCTGGCAAAAAAAAAAAAAAAAAAAAAAAAAAAAAAAAAAAAAAAAAACAACAACAACAACTAAATAAAAGATCTCTGCGAGTGAGATCACAGTGGAAAGAATGGGCTGTCAAAGAAGGAGGTACCTTTCTCTGAAGGGAGGAGAGAACTTCCACTTTGAATATGACCTCGTTTAAATAAGATCAGAGTCGACGAACTCTGATCTTGCCTGAACTCATAGTCTTGGCAGCTCATGACAAGAGCCTAGGGTGATTACTAATGCCATAAACAAGAGTGTCAATTTGCTAAGTCAACAACAGGAGTCACTGTGCATTTACTCCTCATGTACGATCTCTGTCCTTAATGTGTTGTCCAATGTGAATTAATGCTATAACTGGTACTCAAACAGTATTTTACACTTTGTCTTTCTGTGTGGGTGCAAACTGTTGAAATCTTTACTTAATTTATACTAAATTGATCTTCTGTATAAAAAGATAATTGAAAATGAATCTTGATGTGAATGAAATGGAGAGGGAGCAGGAGATGGGATGGTTGCAGGTGGGAGGGAAGTTATGGGGGAGGAAAGCCATTGTAATCCATAAACTGTTTTGGAAATTTATGTTTATTAAATAAAAGTTAAAAAAAGAATACAAATTATGTATTTTTACTTCAATCTTATAAAAATTAAATGAAAATAATGTGGAAAAAATATTGTCATACTGCTGGGCACAAAAGACATGCTGAGTGTTACATTTTTTTAATTTATTTTTTGTGGACAGACATTTGGCTGTGACTAAGATGCAACTTGGGGCCTGTGTTCCATTTTGGAGTTACGGTTCTTGCCCCTGACTAGTCCATTTCTAGTCGAGCCTCCTGCTAATGCGAACCCTGGGATGCAGAAAGTGATGGCTCTAGTGCTTGGACCTCTCTCACTCACGGCGGGAGACTCAGATTGTGTTCTTGGCTCTGGGATTTGGCCTCACCCAGCTCTGGCTGTTGTGGGCATTTGGAGAGTAAAATAGTAGATGGAAGATCTCTCTCTCTCCCTCTCTCCCCTATCCCTTTCAAATAAAATGACAATGCATAAATAACATTTTAAAATGTCATAAAAGGTTTCTGGAATGGGCACTATTTAACATACGTATCAATTGGCATGCTTTAGTCATTTACCAATCAAAAAGGTAACTTACCTACCAAGAAGGACCATCCCTTGGTTATTGGTCAATTTATGTCAGGTGTGTCAGCTGTAACTTCAATGTGGGCATCCAGTGAGGGATTTAGGACCATGCCTTTGTATCAGCTGCACTGAACCAATTTCAGTGTTGTAGTGCAATGTATGTGTGTTTCTGTGTACTTTCTCCCCTTCGCTCCTGCATAAAGGCAAAAGAGGAAATGTTCAGAGAAGAACAGCTCACAGGGTATAAGTACTCAATACTCAGCAAATAGTTACTCCAGAAAGAGGAAAAGTTGGGGGAAGGGGACAGCATGAATGCTGTTCTTCAAATACCTGAAGAATTATCAGGTGACAAAACTGATTTATTGTATGTGTTGCCAAGGGTTCAACCAAGACCAAGCAACATGAGAAAGCTCTAGGGCAAGGAAGTTCAGCTCTGCATAAGGAAAAGTTTTAAGAACTCAGAGCACTTCAAAGAATGGCTGCCCCTATATAGTACTGAATTCTCCACTATTTGAAGATGCTCTAAAAGATGATATTCAAATTCCTAGATTGCGTGTTGTAGAGGAGACACAATGAAGGCAAAGCCAGTTTCACAGATAAAATTGAAGTTACCTTCATCCTGGGCATCTGTGGTTCTATGACCAAGAGGCAAGAGTTCTCAGTAGTAATCTGTCATTTCCATGAGTTAATTATATATATTATATCAAGTTTATTCCCAGCTGTATCCTTGATAAAATGAGAGCAGGGAACTACAAAAATAACAACCACGGTAAGCTACTAGTGAATTGAGAACTTTTCGCCTTTAAGGGTTACTAACTTAAAGAAAGATAAATAAAGCAGTTCACTGTGACAGCAAAGTGCAGAGCAACACAAACCTGAGGTCATCTTCTCTTTGAAGATTTGTTAAGTGATAAATTTTCTTGAATCAGCACATCAACGTATTTGACATATTAAATCTAGTTAATTTAGTGAAGTATAATCAAAGGAGCATAAGAAACATTCAGAGACATTACAGAGAAAGAAAGGTGATAGAGGTGAATAAAAAGAGGGAGTTGGGCAGAAAGATGTTTTTGTTTATTTTGCTGACTCTGTCTGCTTCATAAAACTTTCAACCTCTGCGAAGTTCAGGTTTTTCATCTTTAAGTGGAGATAGTTTGGTACAGTACCTTGTTTATTCATTCAAGGAACATTTATGCAGTGTGTACTTGGTAGCAGGCACTGTGCTAGCTCTCTCTGAGTGATGCAAACATGGGTTGTCAAAGCCCCAGTAAATTCAGTGAGAAGATGTCTGTAATCCTGGGCTGCCAGGGGTTGCTTTTGAAAAATCCACATTGTACTGTGCTGGAAATGATTTCGTCAATCACAGCAAATGACTGACTGCTTGTCAAAGGATGGTGAACTGGAACCATCATCTCTCATATGCATACTATCACCCACCAGTCTGTGAAGAAAGAGCAGGTGGAGTTAGACATGAGAAAGAACACAAATCAATGTTGAATTAATACCAATTTCCCCTGAAGGACAACTGTGAGTTCTGATGCCTGTCATTCTCTTACTAGGTTTCCTCTTCTCCCTCGGGATTTTCAGTGGAAGAAACAGCAAGTTGCTCCTTAAAATTGGTTACAAAGACCTGCCCTAGGCATGAATTTCATTCTCAAGAATAAAATCTCATGAGAACATAGCCTGAGAGAGACTATCCATTAAATTATGTCTCTTACTGCAGATGGGAAAAAGTAGTCATAACCTTCAGGCTTTCTGGTGCACATTAAAAATTTCCCTTAAAACTGGCCTTTTATAGAGGTTGCCTGTGATTTCATGCCTTTGGTCTTACCAACTGTTGTCTTTTAGAAAGGATGGATTGCTTTCATTATACAGCAATGACTAATATGGAAATTAAACAAGTATAAAGATCTTTGGAAGTCTGTAGCCATGAGCACCAGACTAAAGAACTGTTAACAATGTAAATCCAACATTGGGATATCATAAAGGAAAAAGCAGAGACCATCCTAATTCAGATAAAGTAAAATACACGTCCACCACACCCCACCACTCCCCACAACGTAATAATAGAGTATGTTACTAGGGCCTATTAAACAGATAAGTGTTACAGAAAACCTGGCTGGCCCTTTGCTTTGAAGAAGTCCCTTTGGGTGGCCAGTGAATTTTGCTATATTTTTAATGAAGCATGGATTTGACCTTAGGAGCATAAACTTCTTAGTTGGATCTTGACTCTGCCCCTTGATATACCCATAGAGGTGATCTTGGTGTTACAGAAGCTTTCTGTACCTCAATTTTTTCCCTTATAAAGTTCTGAAAACAAGAGCATCTGCTTCAAAGAGTTGTGGAGATCAAAGGCTAGCACACAAAAAGCGCATGGACAAGTGATGGACACATAGTATGTGCTAGATGAGTGTGGGTTGTTGTTGTTGTTGTTATTATTATTATTATTATTACTGTTATTCCCCGAAGTTCGCTTGCTCCAAGGCTTTGAATTCTTAACTCATATGAATGAAAAAAGTTTTGTCCTTCAGGAGTGTTCCTGCTATTAATTCCTCCTTGTTTGAGTGCGGCTTGGAAATTATAAAGTATGGTATTGCTTATTACAAAGTAGGCCAGGATCACCCTGTTTATAATGTATATTCTCTTCTACTGTGAATATCTGGAGTAGGAACGAATACCAGGAGTCTCGAGGATTTTGAGGAGCACTGGGACTGAGGGCCACTGAATGAAGCAAGCATGGTACTTCATCCTGCTTATGCAACAGGTTAATTTCTAGAACATATATTATACACTAGCTACTGAGCTGTTTGGTAAATATTTTATTAAATTCTCAAAAGAGGCCTCTGAGGGCAGGTTCTACCATGAACTGTTTTTCAGTTTAGGAATGGTGGTTTCCTCAGTTCCTGAGTTAAATGATTTCCCCAACATCTGGTGGTGAGAGTCACATCAGGGATGGAATTGGGAGATGGAACTGGGCCAGAATGTGGTGTTTTTAAACATGTCACACATTTTACATTCTATTTTAACATAAGCTCCTCCTCTGATGAGGCTTTCTGCTCTGGAAAATCAGTTGGAAAAAATTTATCAACCCCTAATGAGACTTTATTGGCTAAGTGTGAGTCCAAGTCTGCTCAGTAAACAACTAGGAGGTTGGAGAAAGGTAAGAAGGCTAGGTGGACCCTTTTCTGTGGGGCCATTTGGTTAGGTGTGTGTCCTCATTTTCCAACTTAAACTCTGTCTGCCAGTAGATGGCGTGTTTTAAATCCACAGCACATCCTACAGAGCAGAAAGTCCATTGCTTAGATCCTGAATCCTTAGTATTTAATTGAAACAGATAGAATTTATAAAGATTTATATAGGGGCCAAGGACAGGTTCAGACAAATTCAAAGTCACATTCTGAGGCTGGAAACCTCTAGTTATTGCCAACTCAATGCATATTTGCATGACAAACCATGAACCAAGTGCTTTGGTTGTATATGTAGAAAAGGAAAAATTAATCACACAATGTCTGCCAGAACATTACAATATACTACTAAATAGCATTGTACTATTATTCCACTTTCACTAGGTGGTGGACACTGTGCCAGGTGATCAATCATATGTATTATGTCATGTAACATAATCTTTGTAATTAATTTCTTCCCCTCCACCCTCTGAAAAACAACATGGTACCTTAAGTCCTAGTGATATTCAAAATAGTTTGGGAGAAGTGATGCTGATGGCAATTTTACTTTCATCTTTGCTGCCCCAAGGGAATTACAAAAATGCTTTCAAACTACCAAAGACTGTGTCTGTATACACACTTCAAAATTGTCTTTGTATGATTTTATCAATACTCATAAAATTTCATTTCTATCCATTTAATACTTATATAGTCTGTGCAAATAAAACTACTATCTTTCCAATTAAAAATCCCACTGTATGTGAAACAGAATTGTCATTGCTTAGCTAAAAGCTCCAGGGTGTCTTGTCCATTGAGAACACTCCGTAAGTATGCTATACTTAAAATTATGGCCAAGAGAGTGAAATGTCTTTATTTTCTAGGAATTTACCTCTTCCTTCCTGTATACTTGTTGTGCAACAGTTTAAACAGAATTCATTGTCTACATGCACAAACACTTGTTCAGGGAGAGCAATGTGTCAAGGTATGGAGCCACCCTGTTACTTCATACTCTCTTAGGGTCAGTTTTTGTCAAGTCAGATCAGTGTGTTGCTTGTAGTGACCATAGGCTGGTGCTCATAAATGAATCTCAATCAAAAACAAGAGAGTGTGTTATTGACTGGGGGTGTGTTCTTAGAATGAAAGCCATTATTTGCCATGACACCCTAGAAAAGCTATCATAAAGAGTGTCAATGACAGAAGCCTTCCCCAGGAATTTAGGTAGGAATAGAACTGAAGTCACATTAGAGCTGGACTCCATATCTATGGGAAAGTCTGGGGAAGAGGAACATCTTAGCATCTACCCTGACTCCACCTGAATAAAGGACCCTTCAGTAATCTAACTGCAGCCCACCATGCAGGTGGACTCTCAGGCTGGCTTGTAAAAATAGTCCTTGTACATGTAAATGTGATATGTGAATCCTTTGCCTCCAGAGACTTTCCTTATCAAATAACAATATAAATACTAATATCCATGGATCTCTACCATGTACTTAAGGCGTGCTGCACATTAAATTTCTTTGTCTTCCTGCAAGTTATGTGTCATAATCTATATTCAAAGATGAAGAAATGGGCACAGCAAGGTTATCTGACTTTTAGAAAGCCACAGGGCTAGTAGTGTAGTACTAATAATAGTAGTATAACTCTGCAACAGTAAAAGGAAACATTGAATGAATATACACTATGCCACATTATGCTAAACAATTTCCCTGGATTAATTCACTTATTTTTCACAACACTCCTAAGAAGTATATTGTTATTATATACCTTCAACAGATGACAGGTCTGAGTCTCCTAATGTGGTAGACATCTGCAACATTTTTGTCTTTCATTTTGCTTGTTTTTTTTTCTATAGTTTTTCACATTTTTTATGCCTTTGTTTCTACTTGGGTTGGATATTCATCCCATACCTGGCAAATAGAAATATTCTATTCCCTGTAGTTTATAACAGTTTGTTCAGGAAATAATATGTATCCCAAACTAGTCCCTCAAAGCCTTCCCAGAAATGTGGGCAGAATTTTTGGGAAAGAATTGCTCTCTGTTTTCCCATCACTAATGATCTTGATAATGTAAGGTTAGAGTTTCCAAAGGAGTATTTGCCATGACTAATGAGAAACTGCTTGAGAAAAATACAATATAGAGTAAAGTAGAACAATGGGAATAATAAGAAAGAATAAAGGTGGGGAGGCAGAGAGAGAACTTCCCCCAAAGCCTGAAAAAGATTAATTTCTGTTGATTCTGTTTTTGGTTGAATCCCTTTTGCTTTCAGCTAATGAAACACTTTATACAAAATACATGGATACCAAGAATGTGATCTGGATCTCTAGAGGAAATGAGAAACTGAAAATTCACCCATCCCTAATCATGAAGCTGACCATCACTGCTGTAAACTGATACAGTAAATTTTGACTTAGCCTATTTTCTACTGAAGACTGAATTTTAAGAGACTTGTAAGAAAAATATCAGCGTGCTGGAAAACTTGTGAATTTTTGTAGCTTTTATCAAACTTCCACAAATTTTCATCATATCAAGGTTTATTGGAGAACCAAGAGAAAATAAAATACATCCTTGTTTACAGAGGTCTTTGGGGACAACAGGAAGCAATCCTAACTCACTGAGATTTAAAAATATATATCTTGCAAATGATCAGAAAAGACGAATTTTCTAACCCTAGCTACTCTGTAAAAATAAAGGCAGAGGAGCAGGAAGCTCATTGTATTAGATTCCTATTACTGATGCAACAAATTTCCACAAATTTTGTGGGTTAAACAGGGGAAATTTATTCTCATCCAGTTGTGGAGATGAGAAATGCTTAAAATCAAGGTCTTCCCAGAGCTATGTTCCATTTGCAAACTTCAAGGGAGAATCCATTTCCTTGTCTTCTTTAGTTCCTAGAGGGTACCCCAAGTTCACTGGCTCATGATCCCTTCCTCATATTCCTGCCTCCAATGTTTTCCTTTGGGTCATATTTCTTACTCCTCCCTTTAATTTGTATGCTTCCCTCGTGTGATTATTACATTGGTTCTAATAAACTCATCCAAAAATAATCTGCTCATCACAAAATCCATAGCTCAATGACCTCTTTAAAGTCTTTTTTACCAGGTAAATTAGTAACTAATGGATTCTGGGGATTAGGATGTGAGAATCTTTGGGGTGGTCTTTACTGAGCCTACACCATGCAGCTAGAAGTGATGCGGGACCTTGAGAGAAACTGGACCGAAAGGTGCATGTAAGTATTGCAAACAAATGCTTTCCTTATGATCAGGGTTACCAATAACAAGTATTGAAGCCAATTCTGGATTTACCAGTTAAATGGGCTATTAAATTCACAGAGTTTAAGATTCTTTGAAATGAGTTTCTATAATCTTCTACCCAAACAGGTCTGATTTGTATACTTGCCCAAGGTTACAAAGGAGCAAGCTCAGTCCTTCCTCTTGACCACTCTGGGGCTCATGGTGAGAAATTTCATTTGTCCTCTAATTGAAGGAAACTTAATACTCAGCTAATGCTGTACCTCCTTCTCCTACACTTCTGTCTATTTTGGCCACAGAGATCCATATGCGGCTCCATTGTTCAGGACCACACCCTCCTCTAATTTTCACCAAATATCTACCCTATGTACTGCAGAAGTTTTCTTTAAAGTGTTGTACAATTATTCAGTGGAAGGCTAGGATCCAGATTCTAGTACCACACAGAAATACAGATTTGCTGGGATATAAGAAAGACTTTGTCAGGGTGCATATTGTGGTGTAGCAAATTAAGCCTCTGCTTGAAATTTCAGCGTCCCTTATAAGTGCCAGTTTGAGTCCTAGATTCTTCACTTCTGATGTAGCTTCCTGCTAATGTGTCTGGGAAAGAAATGAAATATGGCGCAAGTATTTGGGCCCCTGACACCCGCCTAGGAGTCCCAGGCTGCTGGCTTCAGTCTGTTCCAGCCACAGCCTGTGCAGCTCTTTGTGGAGTGAACCAGCAGATGAAAGATATCTCTCTCTCTCTCTCTAGGTGTTTTAAATAAATACATAAATCTTCTTTTTTAAAAAAGGCTTTGTCTTTAGAGACATACTAATCACTATTTCCCTTCAAAATGTGAAAAGAAATGCAGCACAAATTTAGAGTGTTTTATTGGGATTTTTTATCTCTAAGTTTTCTGTTTGTCTCTTTTCCAAGTTCTGTAATCAATGTTATAAATTCAAGGTAGCCTGCTTTAACAAAAAGAAGTTCTTGAAAGCCTTAAGCTAACTATAAAACAAAACCTACACATAGACTTACCAACAATTAGCAAAGAATAAAAGTGTACCACAAGAGGAAATCATTTAACTATAATGAAGATTTAGTCACAAAGAAAAGAATTACAATAAAAATACAAAAAGCATCAAAATGGCACTACTAAGACCTTATCAATCAATAATTACTTTACAATGTCAATGAACTAAATTCTCCAATTAAAAAACATAGAATGACCCAAAGGATTTAAAAACAGGACCAAATTAAGTTGCTAATAAGAAACTCATCATCTACAAGGACATACATGGACTGAAACTCAGAGGATTGAACAAGATAATCCATGAAAATGGAACCCAAAAGAAAACAGGAACAGCCATACATCTATCATATGAAACAGAATTTAATTTAAAGCAATAAAAAGAGACCAGGAAGGTGATTATATAATAATAAAGTGTTTAATAGAGCAAGAGGTGTTAACACTTGCAAATATATGTAAATCGAATATTGAGGCACCCAAATATAGAAAGCAAATATTAATAGACCTAAGGGTGAGATAGACTGCAACACAGTGATACTAAGGGACTTTAACACACTACTTTTGAAAATGAACAGATCATCTAGACAGAAAATCTACAAATAAACAGCAGAGTGAAATTACACCTGAAATCAGTTGGAGCTAGCAGGTATCTACAGAACATTCCACCCAACAACTGCATAATACATACGCTTTTCAGCAAAACATGGAGCATTTTTCCAGAATACATCATATGACATGTCACAAAACAAATCTCAACAAATTTAAAGAAATAGAAATCATGCAAATATCTTTACTGAACACAATTCAATAACCAGAATGAATAACTAGAAAAATATTGTAAACTACACATGGAAATTAAACAGCATCCTTCTGAATAACCAATGAATCAAGGAAGAGATCAACAGGGAAATTAAGATATTTCTTAGAATGACTGAAAATGCAAATATGACATACTACGCATTCAGGATAGAGCAGAAGCAGTAACAAACGGAGAGTTTATAGGAATCAATGCCTGCATCACAAAACAAAAACCCACAAAAGAACAAACCCACAAGATCTCAAATAAACAACATATCATCACAATTTGAGAAACCAGAAAAAAAAATTACTTGTAAAATTTTAGAACAAAAGAAATAAAACTCATAGCACAAATAAATTACATTGAGACTAATAACAATACTGAAATCAATAAAACAAACCTGATTCTTTAAAAAGATAACAAAATTGAAACCCCTGAGGTAGACTAACCAAGAAAAAAAAGTTTCAAACAGAATTAGAGATGGAAATGGAGACATTGCTACTGACAACAAGGAATACAAAGGATTGTTAAAGATAACTATGAAAAAATATGTGGCAACAAAATCCATAAACTCAAAGAAATGGACAAATTCTTGGGCACATACACCGTACTAGATTGAATGATTAGGAAATAGAATACATAACAGACCAGTAACAAGTACTGAGATTGAATCAGCAACAAAATAACTTCTATCAAAGACATCTAGGAAGAAAGGGCTTTGCTGTTGAATTCTAACAAACACTTAAAAAAAAAAAAAAACAAACCAGTTCTTCTTAAATTATTTCCAAACAGAGAGAGGAAGGGAGTTCTTTCAAATTCATTTTTTGAGACCAGTATTAATTTCATACTAAAACCAGCAAAGGACACAAAAACAACAATAAAAAAGAAACTGCAAGCCAATATCCATCATGAACAGAGATGCAAAAATCCTCAGTGAAATACTAGCAAGTCAAATCTAATAGCATATTTAAAAGATCATTGACCATCATCAAGTGAGATTCATCTCAGTGTTGCAAGGGTAGTTCAACATATACAAATCAATAAATGCCATATGCTACATCAATAAAACAAAGGACAAGTTTCAAATTATCATCTCAATAGATGCAGAAAATTCCTACCTTATAAAAACTGACCAAATCAGGTTTAGAAGGAACATAGTTCAACATAATAAAGGCCATATACAAAAAGACAACAGCTAACATCATTTTAAATTGGAAAAAGTTAATGACTTTTTTTTTAAAGATTTGACTTATTTTTCTTGGGAAGTAGAGTTGCAGACAGAAAGAGGGAGAGAGAAAAAGGTCTACCATCTGCTGGTTTACCCTGCAGATGGCCTCAATGGCCAGAGCTGATCCAAGTCCAGGAGCCAGGAGCCTCTTTGTGTCTCCCACATGGATGCAGAGGCCCAAGCAGTTGAGCCATATTCTACTGCTTTCTCAGGCCTTAGCAGAGAGCTGGATTGGAAGAGGAGCAGCCAGGGTGCACATATGGGATGCTGGAGACTTAGTCCACTACACCACAGTGCCAGCACCAAGTTGAAGACTTCCAAAGACTGGAAACAAGATAAAGATGCCCGTTTTCACCACAATTATTCCATAGGGTATTGAAGATTCTTGTTAGAGCAATTAGGAAAAGGAAAGATAAAGCACATTCAAATTGGAAAGGAGAAGCTCCATCTGTCACTATTTGCAGATAACATGATCTTATATATAGAAAATCCCAAAGATTCCACAAGAAATCTGTTAGAATTGTTACAACTAATAAAAAATTCATTACACTTGTAGCATACAAAGTCAATGTAATAATGCCAGTAGCATTGTTATACACTAATGGTATATCCACTGAAAAAGAAATCAAGAATGCATTCCCATTTCTAACAGGTTCAAAAAATAAAATATATATAAATAAATATAACTGGAGTTGAAAGATATTCACAATGAAAACTATAAATCATTGAAGAAGTACATTGAAGATATAAAAAAGGAAATGGAAAATCATGCCATATCCATAGATTGGAAGAACCTATGTCATCAAAATGTGCATACTATCCAAAACAACTTACAGATTCAATGCAATTCCCATCAAAATCCTGATAACATTTTTTTCACACAACTAGAAAGAGCATACTAAAATTTATGTGCAACCACAAAAGACCCTGACTAGCCAAAGGAGATCTTGAAAAGAAATAGAAGATGCAAAAAAATGGAAAAATCTTCCATGGTCATGGATTGGAAGAATCAATATCATCAAAATGTCCATATTATCAAAAGGAATTTACAAAGTCAATGCAGTACCAATCAAAATACCAAAGACAGTCTTCTCAGATATAGGAAAAATGATATTGAAATTCACAAGGAAATACAAGAGATCCCGAATAGCGAAAACAATCTTACACAACAAAAACTAAGCCAAAGGCATTGCAATATAACAGATTTCAAGATATACTATAGGGCAGTTATAATAAAAACAACCTGGTACTGGTACAGAAACTGATGGATAAACCAATGGAACAGAATAGAAACACATGAAATCAATCCAAGCATCTACAATCAATGATCTTTGACAAAGGTGCTAAAATCTATTCCTAGAGCAAGAACAATTTCTTCAACAAATGGTGCTAGGAAAACTGGATCACCACATGTAGAAGTATGAAGCAAGACCTTTACCTGACACCTCTCATTAAAATCCACTCAAAATGAACTAAAGACCTAAAATACAGACCGAAACAACAATGAGGTTTCACCTCCTCCCTGTTAGAATGGCTTTCATACAGAAATCAACAAACAAATGCTGGTCAAGATGTGGGGAAAAAAGACACCCTAATGCACTATTGGTGAGAATGTAAACTAGTAAAGCTACTATGGAAGACAGTGTGCAGATACCTCAGAGGGCAGAATATATAGACCTACCATGTGACCCAGCCATCCCAATCCTGGGAATATACCCAAGGGAAATGAAATCAGCATATGAAAAACTATCTGTACCCCCATGTTTATCACTACTCAATTCACAATAGCAAAGACATGGAATCAACACAAATGCCTGTCAACTGAAGACTAGATAAAGAAATTATGGGATATGTACACAATGGAATACTACACAGCAGTAAAAAAATAAAAGTCCAGTAATTTACAATTAAATGGCTGAAACTGGAAAACATCATATTTATTGAAATAAGCCAATCCCAAACAGACAAATTCGATATGCTTCTCCTGACCTGTGATAACTAACAGAGTACCTAAAAGGCAACATGTAGAAATGTAAGTGACACTTTGAAAAGCAATGACTTCTCTTGACTGTTAAGGAACAGCCTTTTATGAAGCAAAAATCAACAAATAGGATTTCATTAAGTTAAAGAGATTTTTGTATGACAAAGGAAATGATAAAAGAGCCAAGAGAAAATCTACAGAATGGGAGAAAATAGTTTCAAGCTACACAACTAATAAGGGAGAAATATCCAGAAAAATATAAGGAACTCAAAATCAATAGTAGCAAAACAGATGATCCAATTTAAAAATGTGACTCAGATTTAAACAGACATTTCTCAAAAGAAGACATTCAAATAGCCAATAGGTATATGAAAAAATGATTAACATCACTAACAATCAGAAAGCTGCAAACAGAAACCACAATAAGATATCATGTCATTCCACTAAGATTGGCTATTATTAAAAAGATAAGAAGTGTTGATGAGGATGTGAAGAAAGGAAACTCTTATGCATTGTTGGTGGAAATATGAATTAGTACAGTCAAATCTAAAAAGAGGTTTACCATATGACCCAGTAATTCCACTCCTGAGTATATGTCCAAGGGAAATGAAATCCATCTATCACAGAGACATCTGCACTCCCCTGCATATTACAGCTCTATTCACAATATCCAGGAAATGGAAGCAAACTCAGTGTTCTTCAACTGGTGAATGGATAAAAAAAATGTGGTTCATATATACAATAGAATATTACTGAGCAATAAAAAAGATAAAATCTTATTATTTGCAACAACACGGATGGAACTGGAGTTCATTATGTCAAATGAAGTAATCCAAATATGGAGAGATATATATCACATGATCTCAGTCATATGTGGAGTCTAAAAATAAAAGTATTCTTATAGTAGTTAAAAATAATGAAACTGACACTTTAAGGTTTGATGATTGTTTACAGCCCTGTCTCTATTGTTGAGGAATAGTGATTTTTTTTCCATACTATTTGTTGAACTCTTTATTTAGTGTAGGGTTAATCTTACGAGTACAAAATTAACTAAAAATATATCTTTGTAAAATAATATGAATAGAAATAGGCGAGGGAGGAGGAAGAAGTGTGAGAGTGTGGGCAAGAGGGAGGGTAAGTTGGAAGATATCACTGTGTTCCTCATTATGTATATATAAAATATAGGAAATTTGTATACCTTAAATAAAATTAAAAATTATATACTGTGTGTGTGTGTGTGTGTGTGTGTGTAAAATGGCTGGGAGGGAAGTGGAGAGGGTGAGATGGGGAATATTGATTGGCAGGTACTAGGCGATAGCTTTATAGGAATAAGAAGTTTTAGGGTTCTATTGCAAATATGGTGAAAATAGATAATATTAATTGATTGTATATTTCTCTCTTAAATAACTATAAGATAAGATTTTTGAGTCTTTTCACTTTAAAGAAATGATAAATGCTTGAAAGGATAAAAATATTCACTTGGAATTACACAATGTATACATGTAATGAAACATCACAAGGTGAGCAATAAATATGTGCAACTTTATACATATGGTATATTTTTAAATTAAAATTATTTAAAAATATTTTAGCCTAGGAGTTTATATATGTTATGAAAATTATTTTATTATGCATTTTAGATAATGTATAAAAGAATAAATACATTGAATTGTGTACATTAAAAATACAAAATGAATTGACTCTAAGTGGTCAAGAGGAAAAGTTATCTTTTACATCTTGTTTTTATGCACTGTGTACTGGGCCTCTCTTAGCCACAACATTAATTTGTGGTTTGGCCTTTCACACATCATTAGAGAACAATGTTTATGATGTTTCTCCAAATATGGTTTCTGGACCTAATGTAGCCAACATTAAGTGTTTATCACTTGACAAAGGGAAAGTGGATATTCACATGACCCTTTCATGACCATATTTTCCTACCGACTTGATAGCCCTTACTTTTTTATGCTGTCCTTTACCATTAAGAATAACAAATGATAGGAAAAGCCAACTACTTCAGTAAGTTATATAAAATCAATAGTTATGGTTCATTATGAAGCAGTGTTTCAATTAAGAGTCATTAGTGCAAGTTCCAGCATATTTTCGAAGGCATGGTTGACAATTTATCTCCTTCTGGACAAAATACACTGTGTTGTATTTAGAAGATAAATTCATCTTGGTGTTAAATGTGTTTCGTTTTGCCATCTTTTTTTTTTTTATAAAAAAGCTATACACCATTTACCTAATCTCCATTGTTCTGTAGGGCTACATAAAAAACAAAATTTAATGAATCTGAGCATACTGGATAGCTGAGGTTGACAGAGCTCTGTATCATTGTTTTATCTTTCTAGATCTGAAAAATTTCTAATGTCATAAAGTCAAAGTATGGCATTTAAAAAAAGACAATCTCAAACTAACTAAATGAGTAAATTCTCATAAAATCTAGGATATAGGTAAGAGCTACATGTTGCTATAGGGTAAGAGAAATCCAGGGGTAGGAGGAGAATGAACCTAAACTCCCTAAGCTTTGCTGTGTTCCTGAATTTTGGTACTTGATGGTTTCAAAGGAACAGGGAGTAATTGAAGACAGTTCCTTTGAAAGCAAATCTAAGTATTTCTACATTTCTATGCCCACTTGTGGGTGTTCAGCTGTTAGTATCACTTCTTGCTTGAAGGGATTTCATAATCTAGTATGTGCCTGTTTGTTTCTAAGCTTTGATATTAGTTTCTGCATGTCCCCATCTGATGCCATTGACTATTTTATCGATAGTGAACTCCCTAGTTGGTTTTCCTGCAGAGGGTGTCATTCAACACTGCCAGCAGTTGTTTTCTTGATACTTCCTTGGGACCTCTGCTGCCCATTTACAGCTACAGCCACCTATGCTGCCACAACATTTAGTTCTGAATCCCTTGGGGCCTGCATTTTGGTGTAACAGGTTGAGCTGCCACCTGTAACACCAGCATCCCATATGGGTGCCGGTTGGAATTCTGGCTGCTCTACTTCCTACCCAGCTCCTTACTAATGCTCCTGGGAAAGCAGTGGAAGATGACCCAAATACTTGGGCTGTTGCACCCATGTGAGAGACCTGGATGAAACTTCTGGCTCCTGACTTTTTCCTGGCCAAACACTGACCATTATGGCCATGTGGGGCTGTTGTGGTCATCTGGGGAGTGAACCAGTGAATGGGAGACCTCTTTCTCTCTCTCTTCCTTTCCTTCTCTCTCTACAACTCTGCCTTTCAAATAAATAAAATAAATATTTTTAAAAAGTCTGAATCCCTGAGGGATACTTGATTCAAATATACATAGACATGCATATCAGAGATGGCACTCGGCTTCATCAGCATTGTGTATACATTTCAGTAGGGTTACTGGCTGTGTGACCAGGACCAAGTTCTTAAATCTGTGCTTCCTTTTTCTAGTCAGTAAAATGGGAATATTACTAGCACACACCTCACAGGACAGTTCTAAAGGTTAAATGTATTACTATTTGTAACATAATTAGAACAGTGTGTGGCATATAAATGCTATGAAAAGAAATAAAAAACAAAGAAGCAGTATGCTGGATACAGAAATGCTTGTGATGACAAAGGAGGAAGTCCTAGGATATATCAGAGGTGTCTTCCAAGGTCATGGGAGTAGGGATGATACCACAGTTCCCTGATGTTGATTGTCTCTACTGGGCCCAGCCCTGGGCACACTTTTAAGGGTGAAAAATAAACAATTACACTTCAACTTCTATTCTTCCTCTCCTCTTATAGAAAAGGTGTCAAATATATTTATTTGGAGAAAAATGCATTCATTGATTCAAATACACACACACATATTCAAATATATAGAGTTTTATGGGCACCTACTTAGGCAAAGACAGATGTGAGACCCCATGCAAACATAAAAATGGTTCCTGCCCCCAGCAAGCTTATATTCCAGTTAGTGAATGAGACACTATGTAGACAATTGTGCAATCACAGTTGAAGGGCAATGATAATGGATAACAGGAGTGCCATCTTAATCCAATGGGTCAGAGATGATGTCATAAGGGAAAAGATACTAAAGTATAAGTTTTGAGAACTCAGAAGTGCTGACCACATCCAGGACTTGGTTTTGAGGAAGAGACGGGCATTTCAAAGATGAGACAACAAGGGCAAAGACTTGGGAATCATTATGTACCATAGGAGAACACAAAAATATAAAAAGAGTTAATTTGTCCCTTTAAAAAGAAAGTGATAGTCAATAGGAAATGCTTTACATAATCAATCTTGGCAGCCAAAGCAGGCTATATTTGTGCTATATGATTGTATCTACATCATGTGTTATCAATATGGAATACAAAGAATAATTCTGATTGTGAGAAGTGAAAAATTTATGGGAAAAATTACTTGAGGGTTTTAAAGTAAGGGTTGAGCATTAGTTGTTATAAATAAATGAATTTAAGAACCCATTGGCTAAATGAATTGCTCAAAAATTTGAAAGTTTTGGTATTGCTATAAAGTCATTAGTGTTAAGTCCCTTCCTTGGTCTCCTGAAAAAACACTGTCAAATCTGCTGCCAGAAGTATTTACAATAAAATTGTCCTGTATACAGGTGGTTTGATAAGTTGTTTTTATTCTTTAATAAATACGAAATGATGCTATTGTCCTTTACAAAATAGCTGAGGTTTTACTTGAACAAAATCTGTTTGGAAATGTTAAGCTGGTTACACAGAACTAATATGCCTCAAGATGGTCATTCTCTCTGGATTAAAGCTGTGGAACAATCGTGGCTCCTGTTACAAGGAAACTTACAATGAGCCATTATGAAAAGGGACAAAAATCTCTGTTCCCAGAGGGGACTGACAAGCTCAAAGTCCCCCTCCACATGCCAACACAAAAGCCTGATTTCTTCAGATTGTTTGTTTATGTAAATCGAAAGGGTGCCATTAATTCCCCAACTGAGGCTGCTGAGCTACAAAGAAGATAGTGATTGGCTGGTTCTTGCTCATGGGCTCCTGAAATCTAACAAATCCTATTGCATTTGTTCCAAGCTCTGTCTGGACACCTTTACGAAAAGAATCTTCTTATGTGCAAAGTAAAATATTTGGACTGTTAGAGTAGGAGTTGGAACTACTGGACTTGAAGGCAAGAGAAGATAGCTTACCGAAGATCCGTAATTGGACTGAATTGTACATTATGACGGATGTTCCAGCAATATTAAGTCAGGTTGCATGTAATGGGGAAAAACCACCTGAAAATGGCCAGCAAGCAATCCCTAAAATCAATGAAGAACCAACTGATGTGAACAGTACTCTGCCATTCTGCAGGGAAGAACCCAGTCTGGAAGATTTACCCCCAGAAGGAAATCAGCAGGAAAGTGGAAAGTCACAAGGGAATGTGCTGCTCAACTGGTCCACCGATGAGCATATTCCAAAAGGTAAAGTAGTTCCCTTCTCCTAAATTTGCTTGTTTTGATTTATAAACTCACTTAGGATTTGTTTTCATGCACTGTTAAGAATGAGCTGAATATCTCCAAAAGGTAGCCTCTAATTCTACTAGGACTTCACAGCACAAGGAATAAACTCAGGATTTTCAAGGAGAGTTATAGGCGTTGAACAGATTTCCTTGTCTCCTGAAGCTCAAGGTGTTTTGGTAGAAGGCAGAATAATAGTACCTACTTTTACAGTGTTGGTGGTTAATTGCTGATTAATTGTTAACATGTTAACCATGTGTTGGTTAATTGTTAACAACTATTATTTATTATTGTTGTGGATAACTCCATATTAGTTGAACAAAGAGAATTCAGAATTTTAAAATTTCTTCCTAATATACCTAGGGATGAATTCGTGGTTCCACATTTTGTATAGATATCAAAGGGAGATTATCAACAAACACATTAAATAATTGTTAAGTAAGAGGGATCAATAAAAATCTGAATCAAGATCAAAAAAGAATTTTTAGTGGTCATAATTAAACTTGAAGAGATTTATCTAGTTGATAATTTGTTACCCCTTGAATTATGTATATTTTAAATGTTAAAATACTAACCATACATTTTTCCCCAGAAAACCCAGAAGAGAACCTCTTTATTGTTCATAAGGCTATCACAGACATTTCTCTTCAGGAAACAAGTGTTGATGAAATGACATTCAGAGAAGGTAACAGTAACCATACTTTAGTATACAGAAATTATTTGAATATGAAAGTCAGTTTTTACATGGAATGTTTAATGAATCTGGGGTTGAAAAATCAATCAAGGCAATGATTCAAACTCCCAAGTTGTTATAGGCAGATAACAGAGTCTTAAGTTGTCTGTGGATTGCACCTTGGAAAGCATTGCATACAATTCAAGGTCTGCACTCCTGGACTGGTTGAGCTGATTGGTATGACATCTGTCTCTCAATGAGTTAGTCCACTAAATCAACCTTTCCTTTTGATTATGTTTCCAAATCTGTCAGGAATCTTGTAAAATATAAATGTTTCAAAAAAAAGGCTAGTCCTAGGAGATTACTAGTGACATTTAGTTTATAATTTGACTTACTCTTTAAGAAAATTCTAGGCCACTGCTCTAAGTACAAAATGGTTAACTATTTCTTGTCAAAGACTGCTCCTGAGGTGATTAAGTTAATCTTAATCATGTTCTTCAAGAAAATGGTAATAACAATAACCTTTTATGAAATTTCAAAAAACTCAATAGATAAATAAACACAAAATCCTTTATATCCTTCTTCTGAGACATCTACATTCAAGTAGTTTCCAAAAAAAAAAAAAAAAAAACCTGAGTAAAGCCTATTTCATCATTCCTTTCATCACTCACAGTCATAAACAATGTATCTCAATTAAAGTCAGCTTGTTAAACTTAACCAGGTTAGCATATTTAGGACCTTAACTATCCAAATATTGAAGATATCATTGGTTGTAATATTAGTAGATGCCAAGGGAGTCAGGTATGACTGGCAAACCCTTTTCCTGGGTTTGATCCATTTGGCTGGACACCTCTTAATCTGTTTCTATGGACCGATTGTATATATTTAAGGAAAACTATAGCAAGAAATATTAGCCATTGTCAAGCTGATGCAGTACCAGAGATAATTCATAGGACTTGGTTCCCTAACAATGACTGGAATAACTTCTTTGCCCTCACCTTTCTGCTTCTAATGTGCCAGGGCTTCAGAAGCAGGGAGATTCGTCTTTGATCTGGAATTCCTTTCAAATTTCTTTATCAGAAGATCCACTGTAACAACAGTTTCCTAGGATCGTTCATTTTGATCAGATGAAGAATGAAAGCAGTCTGTATTTTTAAACTAGACAGTCTCAGTGGTGATATTTTCCCTGAATGAATCCTTGGGTGTTTGGTGGGGGATTCATTTGTTTTTCCTCTATGACAGAGGCACAAATTTTATTTCCACAATGACAACCAGTTATAAAACCTTCAATCTCCTAGACTGAAAAATATAAAGATGCTAAATATATTGAAGAAAAACTATAGTTTAAATTCAGAGAATAATTTCATACATGACAATCATATGCTTGACTCATGAATATGAACAAAAAGATCCAATTCTTTGTTCTTGTGGAAAAATGCAAAAAAATGAAGCAAAATTTAAAATCATTGCAACTTTCTAACGCATATTATAATATATAGAACATTGACTGGAAACAGCTGACAGTAGCTATGAGTTTTATTACTTGTTAAGGATAATAATTCATTTTTATATATCTCTTTAAGCTTACAATTTGATCTTAAAACAGGAAAACAGAAAAAGAAGAAAATAGGATTTAAAATCATAGATGAAAATAGACAAGTTGTGGACATCTTTCAGAAAAAGTAGAGAGTTGTGAAAGGAAAGGACAAAGAGGAAGATTACCTCTCACCTCATTTATACACTCTTATGGTCCTATAGGAAGTGGGGAACCCAGATCTGGAAAGGGAGGTAACCAGACAGCATTTCTGAGTAGCATACATTATAAATTGAGGCTTCCCACAAAAGCCCCTTAGGGGTGGAAACTAATTCTTTTTCCTTATAATTAATTCTTAGCATGATCAGTAAATATTGTTGATGGTATACTGATATGATCTAGCTGTGTGAGTGGTCATGACTGCAGTAAGTTAAGCCAGGTAAAAGGAATTGCAGGATACCAAAGAACTTGAACAAATTAATTGTCATTAGAAACATGCCTAAAACTACAAACTTATCTAGCATTATGTGGTTATGACCTCACTATGATTTTTAAATCTTGGCTCAAGAAATCAATGGCAGATTGTTATCAGATCATTTTGGACTTGATGCCTAGGTCAGACCAGGGCATGATTCTTGAAAATCTAAGGGCCCCCACTCCTCCTTTTCTACATGGCTGTTTTAAGTCAACTCACATGTCAAGTACAAATTGTGTTATTCTAATGACTGTGACAAGACATGGGCTGTCAGTGTTTTTACTTTTGGAAAATAACTTTTTTCCCTTGAGGTATTTGTCTAACTTTCCTTGAGGGATACGTGTGTGTGTGTGTGTGTGTGTGTGTATGGTAGAGAGAGAGAGAGAGAGAGATATCTTCAAAATTTTACTTTGTATTCATATATCCAGTTGGTAGAGTCTAGAAAAGATGTTTAAGTGTGTTTCAGAAAATTCCATTCTTGCTAAATTCAGTAGTATCCAGCAACACAGTTCCGTAGTCAAATAAGTTGTTTCTTGGAGACTTACAACATTCATTGGCTTGAGTAGATTCTGAAGAAGCTTATTTGACTATATTTAATCCAGTGTTTTCCAAACTAATTTTACTGTGTAGCCTGCTTATAGAAAACTTTTAGTAACCCATAGAATTATATCTCAGCAAACACATGTTGGGAAATGATTGTCCAGAAAATTCATTTAGAGATAACAAAATGACAGCTGGGTATTGTGCTTCCCACAGGACATCAATGGGAGAAGATTCCTCTGAGCAGCAGTAACCAAGAAATAAGTAGACAAGAAGAAAGGATTGTGGAACAACCTTGGGAAGGGAGAGAAGATATGGATAAGAACAAAGCTTATGAGGCAACTGAAATTGAATGGTTAGGATTTCGGAAGCCTACCCAAGCTGACATGTTGCACTCTAAACATGACCAGGAGCAAGAGGTGTGGGAGGAAGAAATTAATAATGATGATGATGATTGCAATGATGGTGAAGATGAAGTTCGAGTGATAGAATTTAAGAAAAAATATGAAGAGGGTTCTCAATTTAAGGAGGAAGGTGATGTAAATGAGGACACCCCACTGAGCAGTCCTGGTTCCCAACCTGTGACACCTGATGAGCAGCCAACCTTAGGAAAGAAGAGTGATATCTCCCGAAATGCTTACTCAAGATACAATACAATATCCTATCGGAAAATCAGGAAAGGGAACACAAAGCAAAGAATTGATGAGTTTGAGTCTATGATGCATTTATGAACTAACTGGAACTGAGAAATGCTCACACCCACTAAAGCAGAAGCTAATCCTATTGTCCTGAGATGCATCTTTCTACTCCTTATTTGAGTTATCCACATGAAAGATGTGCAAGCTTGCTTTCTTTTTCCCTGTAGAATAACATGGAACAACTTAAAATCCAGTCTGCTAACTTCAAATCACAAAGATTTAGATTTGTTCCTGGATATTTGCTTTTTAAAACATCACTAATACAGCATTGTGTGGTAAGCACTAAACAACTAGTCCCCACTAGGGAATCTGGCCTAATTTAGCTTTAAAAGAAGCAATGTTGAGAAAGAGAGTCATCAAATGAAAGAAGGACTATTTGAAATGATTCCTATATTTTTTGTGTATGTCTTTCTTCTTCTACATCAGGATTATGGAAAGTCCAATATTAAACCTCTTTTACTTTTAAGCATGGTTTTGTAGACTCTGAAAAATCCATTTTCAAAATTATTTACCTTTCCTATCATCCCTCAAAGAAATTGTAAGTGGTTTTCCTTGGCACATGCAGAGTGAAGATTCTATAAATCTCCTTTGTAGGTGTTACAATTCTCTGTATTTTCTCACTAGAGGGAATGAGCAACTGTCTGTCAGGAGAATTTTGTTTGCTAAATGTTGGCTTTATGCTTTCAAACTGAATTCAACCCATTGTGATGTTGATGGAGGGAGGGGGTAGAAGATTGGTGGGCAATAGGCTAAAGAGTTATATTGGATACTCTTTTTTTTCTGTGACTGAAAATAACATCTTGTCTAGCGCAGTTAAAGTCATTAAGAATAAAAATGACAGCTTTAGCACGATTTTAAGAAAATGTCCCTCTATTACCACAGTTTCTCTTATTAACAGTATCTCAGAATAATTTTCTCCCCTTATAAACCTGAGACAACGCTAGTCATAACTGTACTAGTTTCTATGAAAATGGAAATAATTATCTTAGAATATTTTCAAAGTGGAGTGTGAGTATGTATTTTTAGTGAGAAAGCTCTGATAGTTGTTAGGAATACATAATTTACTGGACCTCAGCCCAAATCAAGATGCTTAAAATTGTGCTTGTGGAGCTTCACTCAAACCAATGTGTCAAATAATGTATTGAATATTTATGAAAAGAGAGTGTCTATATTTATACTCTTTGATAGTTTGTTCCACAATTTTCACTTATTGCTTCCATATATATTACCCTGAACTTTCTGTTATCACACATAAAGATATCTTTTAGCGCTTCAGAGAAAAAGACAATACCTTATTGTCTGGATGTAATACAGTCTTCATTGTACTATTCAACCCTTTGTTTATTTCTGTCTAATTTGGTGAAAAACTCTGGGTTAGTACTTGTTAGAGTATCGCTTTTTTATGTGTAACAAATCCCACACACTCTAATGGCAACTTCTTTAGTTCTTCCTGATCATGCAATATATTTGCAAGGCATAATACACTATTGTCTAATGTTTACAAGACTCAATTCTGAATTTAGGATTGAAGTGCTCCTTTTATTCTTTCAAAGGAATGCTTGACCACATTACCATTTCAAGTGAAAGTACCCTTAATCTATGGAACCAACATGAGTGTCAATTTGTAGAATAAAGTGAGGGAAAGAAGTAGGACTATTTATAATGTTAGGTAGAAAGTTGATGCACTAGGACAATTCCCTGTTTCATTTACATCTTCTAAGTATTTCCACCTGGACCACCTATTTTCTTTTCTGTTTTACTGCTTACCCCTAGAATGTTCTCTTTACTTGAAAGCACAGCATTGTGTTCTTTATCATGTAATCTGATATACTCCAACAGAGGTAATGACTTCTTGTGGAACTGAAGTAAGGTGGGAGGTCTATGGCTGTGTGACATGGTCAAGCAACTAGCCCTCATGGGTGACACTGTACAGTAGCCCTAGTTTATTTAGCTTTGTGTTCCCATCAATTAACCAAGCATAAAACATTCTGTAAACAAAACTACTGATGGTTGTGTTTAATTGCTTCAAGTTCATGTATGAGACAAGGTAGCTGCAAGAGATCACTGAAACTGTTCTTTGTTACTGGTATGCATTGCCCTCTACTGCCATCTTACAGAAAGGCCACCGAGTTAAGTAGCCTTAAATAACAGGCTGGTGATGGGTGTCTGCTTAAATCTTGGGAGCCTAGGAAAGCCAAAGTTCTGGTTCAGATTGCATGGAGGATATTTAACATATTGGGAACACAGATGGGACATGGTTCAGAATATGAATTTGTAATTACACATGAAAGCGTACCTGAGCTTTTGTGTTCAAGATTCAGGGCTGGCAAGAACCCTGGCTAGTGAAGGGAGAGAAAACTGATTTCTTGTGTAAATGTGTCATTTCTTACGTGACTTTTTCTTTTGCTTTGTTGCTGGATGAACAGGAATTAATAATAGCTATATTTCTCTGCAAATTCAAAATGTGTCTTTCATACAATGTTACATTTGAAGACTCAGAATTTACCAGAATATATCAACTATCTATTAACAATTTAAATAAAGCACTACTGTGTTTCATTTGTTCTCAATGAAAGTTTGTGTCTTTGTTTCTGTTTCAAGACTTCATTTTCTTTAACTACCTTTTAAAGTTTTGAGAAAGGCCTTGCATATCAACAGCAATTAAGACTATCAATAAATGCTTTTTCATAAATCACAAAAAAGCTTATTTTAATTCATGAATGTTATTTATTTCAAAAAGATCTTAAAATGATTGTATATGAAATTAGATACAGAATTTCTAGTGGAAAATATGTAGCATAGATGGAAAATTTCTATAATTTTTAAAGAAACACATTGTTTTAGGTGCATATTAATGCCAACAACTTGAAAAAACATATAATTATCTTTGTAGTCATCAAGATAATTCATTGCAACTATGTGGACATTTTCATAGTAATTTTTTCTGCATATTTACATGGGGTAGTACTTTTGGCACATTTTCAAATGGAGAATGGATGTTTACGTTTTTCAAAACAATAGAGAAAACATTTAACATGTAAGTAATAATAGAGAATTATGGAAAAGGATGAAACACAGGAGTATCATAAAGAAGAAATATGTTTGACCATTTGAGGAAGGCAACCACATTCCTTAAAATACAAACATTCACTGCACCATAAAAACAAGAGTACTATAAAAATGCCAAAAGTTATAATTACCAATATTAAAATATCAGACAGTAACATAACACAATAAAAATGAACATGACAATGTATGTAGAGTTCATGAAGAAAATGAGATGATTGGGCCATTCAACACAAACAGCATGGCATGGACAGTAATGGGCAGAAGAAATCATCTATATGCATGGCAAACCACAAAACTGAATGATGACATCTAGCATCTAACTAACAGCTCAGGAGAAATGCAAATAGATTCTGAAACTACTTTGGACTTTTACCTGGAAATTTAAAATTCTATACTTGGTTCTTTATATTTCAATTGGTCAGTGGCAAAAAACAGATACTTTATATGACACACACTAAATTTGTTCCCTTTGTATAAATTTTAAATAGGAAAAAAAGTCCAATTTCACTCCAAAATCCTTTATATGCCACAGTTTCAATCTTGTTCACCTACAATTGTTTTCAGGTACAATAACAAAATTCACTAATTTGGCAATCTCTTATTTTAAAACCAATTTCCTTTAGCTACTATCATCTTTTGGACAGTTGTTTGAAGAAGAGGAATTAGGGCATATGCATAATGCTAAACTGAGTAATAAGTACCCTGATAATTTGGTTTGATTACTCTTTCAAGTTTGGAAAACAGTATCCAGAATGAAAGTCCAGTTTAGATACTTTTGTTCAGAAGGTCAGTTGTGGACAAAGTTACATATATATATATATATATATTCCCCTAAAAGAGAGTTCAACACATCCAATTTTTTTTACATTTTCATTATGTTATAATTCATTGTTTTATTTTTTTCCCAATTCAAAAAATCAGGTAGAGACACCCACACACATAACATATGTATAACCACACAGATACTGAAGTTTGCTTCAAAAAGTTTGTGGAGCATTGAATGAAAAGAGAAGCTAATTTTGGTACAAAATTTTTATATCCAGGCATAGAATTTTCTTAATACTTGTCTTGCATAATCTTTTTGAAGGATCTTTTATTTATAAAAATTAATATTTTTGAGTGGTAAGATAAAGGACTATTCATGATATCAAAATTCTTAATCTCAACATCTAATATAAAGGCTTGATTTACAGAGATACTTACATCAATATTCTTAAGCTGACAGTATCTGTCAATAATAAAATAGAAATCTTCTGATTTCAAATAAATTAATTTTTAATTTGATGTCAACCAGCAAAAATCACCATGAGGAAATCAGCATAGTAGAATTTGCTTTAAGTGATGGAAAACCAGAATTTTCATTAGTGTTTGTGTTTTTTCAAAGCAATGTATAAAATTGCAAAGGGAGCCTAATTGGAATAGTAACCATTAGTTGACCCATTAGGTTGAAAATAGAGACATGAAATCCACCAAATTCTACAGTATTTACTTCATTCTTTCAGATATAGGCACCATCCACCCCAGAAATACCATCCACTAGACCTCATCAGGGATATATAATACTTCACATCACTTATTCAAATATGTCCATGGAATGGTTCTCTGTCAGAAAATAAATATTTTTTATAATAGCATTGGTTAGTGTTTCTTTTCAAGGCATTTTAGCTTTTAGCCATTGTTGAGTAACTCTGACAATGTTGATTAAAAATGACAATCTATGCAATGAGTAGAAATATGGTATATATTTTAAATTGAAGGACTCCAATTTTTAATGTCCTATCTCTGTTCAAATTGAGAGATCTGTCAACTTTGCTTAAAAGTTGGGGGAATATTCACAGAGAAGAAACTCTCTACATGTTAATTTCCCTGTCTCATGTTCAGTCTAAGAGATGGAAAAGGACAGGTTCCACATGAAGTTAAGGAGATAGATCATAGAAAATCATGTTAGAGTAGGCACCTACATGTCAGTTGTTTACCAAAGAGAGAAGCCCAGCTTCTGTTTCCTCTCTACTCAGCACCCAAGAGAGACCACAGAGATTTGACTCCACCTCATTCCATCATTCATGCCATCAATACTCTGCAGCTAAGGGATTTTGTAACTAAGCCCATCTATATTAGCTGTCCCATTAAAAAAAAAAAAAAGGTAAAAGAAGAATTAATGCTGCATGACAAAGTGGAACAAATTATTTTTTCAAGCCAGACAGAATGGATACTCCATTTTATATCTTGATAGTGGAAAGAACAAATGCCTCATCAGTTTATGGGGAGTCATCTTCCTTGTCTGTGTAATGAGGAGAATGAGAGCCACCTTACTGTATTAGACACATCATGAGACAGAGCACATGCAGTGCCCAGCACACAGTGAGTATGCAATGAAAATTAGTTCCTCTTTCTTTTCTCTTCACCCCTTGAATTGCCTTTTTAAAAATCTAAGACGTTCAGGCTCTCATCTGAGGTATAATTTCTTTCCTGTGTTCTGAATGTGAAAGTTAAATTAGAAATGTTAGAACAAATAAAGATGGTGCTATCTGGTGTGCCTCAACTCCATTCTCTTGCATAAGAATCTCTGACAATCATTATAAGCCATTCATGAAATCAAGAGTGACTGGGAATACTAAATTCCCACCAACTGCTATGTGTACTTTTGTCCTTCTATCATCCCTAAGGCAATGCTAGAAGTAAGGAGTTTTAATATCTAAGAGAATGTTTCCAAATTAGTGCAGCAAAGCTAATGATACATTGTGATCGTGGCACATGGTGACTTGCAGCCCTGTGAATGACAGCTGATTGAATGTCAGCAAGCAGAATTGAGCAAATTTGATGCTGGTGACAAAATATGGTTTTACCAACAGCATCTGTGACATCCTACAGAAAAGTAGGGTGAAAGATCTAGGTAACTCCTGAAAAAGAGAAAGGAATTTTGCTGAAAGATGCAGAAGCACTTAGAGGGTTTGGCAAACTCATTTTTGGATCAAACAAATCCTGTTAAATATTCACCAAGGCTACCCTTGTGTTCAAGTTGTAGACATATTTTTTTTGAGAAAAAAAAAAGTAACCTAAGCCAATCCAGGGAAAGCTCTGAAGGCCCAATAGCACAGCCTCTTCTGAACAAATCAATGCTGATTAGGTCCCTAATATGTCCCATCCAAGAGTTTATCATTAGAAATACCAGAGACCCGGGGCAGGTGCTATGGCAAAGCAGGTAAAGCCACTGCCTGCAGTGCCACCATCCCATATGGGTGCTGATTTGAGACCAAGACTGCTCCACTTCCAATCCAGCTCTCTGCTATGGCCTGGAAAGCAATGGAAGATGGCCCAAGTCCTTGGGCCCCTATACCCGCATGGGAGACCCAGAAGAATTTCTTGGCTCCTGGCTTCAGATCGGCGCAGCTCCGGGTGTTGCGGCCAGCATCAGAGTGAACCATTTGGGAAAAAAAAAAAAATAATACCTCTCTCTCTCTCTGTGTCTCTTCTTCTCTCTGTGTGTAATTCTGACTTTCAAATAAATAAATAAATCTTAAAAAAAAAGAAATACCAGAGAACTTCTAGCATTTAACCTTAATCTCAGTCTTCTGAAAACAAAATTTACGGGGTAATGTTCAGAAAAAAATATATTGGTAGTAGGTTTCATAATGAGTGAATATCCTCAGGGTTAGGCTCATACTGATGCCCAACTAGGGACTGGTTCCTTGCATGTTGGAGTAACTGAGTAATTGCATGGTAACAACAGTTTAAAATTTTACCCAAAACAAATATATCATGTCTGAAAACTATCTTTTTTTATATAGATAACATAGATTTAAACATAGCTTTTTATAATGAGTATGTCAAAGTTAGGAAGAACACACATTGAATAGACTATATAGTCTTTTGAGAAAAGCATTCAGGTTTCTCAGCTGGTATACCCAAAGGTAAATGTACCCAAAACATGAATTATCACTTTCTGAGAGGAGTTGATTTTTCTTCCTGAAAACTGCTTTTGGATAACAAGAGTCACTAGACCTGAGGAAAGGCATATCCTGTTTTTTAGTGGTGTGAAGAATTACACAGATACACAAAGTATTCATCTTGGTCAATAATTCAACTGGTTACTGACGTGTTTTTTTTATCTCACATGGCTATTTTTGAAAAGAATTATCTCATCATCTATTCTCCAATCTCAGCTGCAATAATCAGTTATTTGAATAAAGTATCTTAAGCACATCACAAATGTGCAAAAATGTTTCTTTTTCCCATCCTTAGTTATAGCTCTACTTTTCACTAATTAGTTTGGAATTAAAATTTAATGTGAAATAGGAGGTCAGAACTAAATATGAACAGTTTTACCACCACCTGAACTTAATAGAGGTTAAAAAAATTTTAATATTACAAGAATAGAGCTTCCTCCAGAGATTCAGGAAAAGATCCAGGAAAGAGGGTTATGTGTCTTTCTAATACCATGCAGGCACATGTGTCTAAGTTCAATGATCTGAGGCAGGACAATGACCCCTATCTGGAGATCTGAATTCTAATCTTGATTCTCTTAGTAACTTGCTTGGGATTTTTAGACAAGTAATTAGTCTTTTGGGCATCAATTTATCATTAATAAAGCATTTATAAATAATATCCTAAACTCTCAGATCTCTTTGGCATGTCTAAATATTGGTATGCTTAAGATTAGAGGCTCAATTTGGATCAAAGAAATATTGAATTTTCCTCCAAATTTGTCCATGTGTCATTGTGTCCACACTGAGGGCTTTGCTGTTTAATTCTTGCTGGTGGCACAAGATCTCCCTTCTCCTTTGGCCAAGTCCAGGGAAACTTTTCCTTGACTCTCTCCCAAAGAGTTGTTTACCTCTTTCTCTTTCCTTTTCATTACATTTCCTCCATTTTATTTGTTCTTCTAAATCTGCTAGAGTCCATTTTTTTTGCATACTTCATCATTGTGAATGTTGCTAAATCTAAAGTATATTGTTATTTCCATATCAAAGAAACAATATTTTTCATCACTTTGCTTTTGCTTTGGTAACTTCAACTCTCTCCACTTGTTCCATACTTAGAAGGTATTCTGTGATTAAATGTTTTGGTTATTATGGTGAGTTGTGATTCTGCTTCTCCATCTTTGCCTTTTTTTTAATACTCATGTAAGTCTAGGAAGTTACTTGTATGACAATTTTTTTAAAGTATAGCTTTAAAAGCACAAAATGAGCTAAAACAATGCCCATACCTAGCACTGAATAAGTATTTGAAGACTCTTCCTTCTGCAAAACATTTTACACCTCCTCAGACTGTGAAAAAGCATTATTTGGTAATCTAGATCAAGGAGGGTCTTTAATCGTTGGTCAATACTATTTCAAACAATCAGGAAAACAAGCATGTAGTCTGGATAGATGTACTCAGGGTTATAGATGTATTATCTTTCTTTCTATATAAACCCAAGCAGTTTTGGCTGTATTTTAAAAATGGCAAATCAAAGACCAAGCTCTCATTGATTATACCTACTTGTGGGTCAAAAGAACTGGCTGTTATCAAACACAATCATTGTGAGTATCATTGTGAGCTTCTTCAAGTGGCCTGTCTTCATTCCTGGTTCCCTGTAATCACAGATGGAGCAACTTGCAGAACCAATGCCCACACAGGGTGGGAAAGTGGCAACTTAAGAGGCCACATCGTGTTGTAGAAGGACTTCAGTCCAATGATGGACTGCTTCCCTGAGTCATCTCTTGTAATTTCAATTCTTCCATTCAAATGCTACTAAAATTAAAAATTTAAACAACCCTGGAGAAATACAGTCACCAAGTCCATTGTTATTTTCACAGTATCTAACAGAATTATTAGATAAAAGTATTGATTCCTCTTCAGTCTTCAAAATACTTTTCAAATTTCCACTTTTGATGTGGCTTCATTGCATCACAAGCAGCTACATTCAGGGTCTTCTGAGAAAAATTTGCTTCTAAGCATAACAACTGATGATAGTTTTCAAAAATAATGTGATTCACCTAGTGAGAAAGAGAATCTGAGAATGAACCACAGCCTTCATTTGACAACTGAAATAATAAATAAATAAAAAAGAAGTGTGCAGGAATTGAAGCTTTTGGTTCCTTAGGAATTCTCCTGAAGTGAATTAATAACATATACATAGCCTTGGGAAAGGATTGTTTGTCTTTGTCTCAAACTAAGTTATCTTGCCTCTTCAAGCTACAAGACTTTTAATTCTCCAGGAAGGAAAAATGAGTGTTATAATGATATGGCTGGTAACTGTTATTTAAAAGAAAAAAATCAGGTATCATCTATTATATGAGATGGATTGAGAGCAGTAAAGAAAAAAGACATACCATGATAGAAATAATTAGTTAATTTCTTAATTTTGAGAAAGGATACAGTGGACCAGCATTGTTTGGGTGACTATTAATAACTAGACCTCCGAATAAATATACCCTGATTCAGTAGCATTTGATGATTTCTTTGGGTGTAAATATTCCTATAATAGATGGTTTCAAAACTACCAATTCGATGTCATTGAATGCAAAGTTGGTAAGATATGCACACAGCTCCTGAATGCAAGTGAGAGCTGGCTCCTGTGTATCCAGGAGAACCCAGGTCTCTGGGAATCACAGGGGATGAGAAAAAGTCTTCTTATATGGAAAGGGGGAGGAAGGTAGAAGCAGACTTGTTCTAAAGAGTAGAGCTTCTGGGATACACACTGCTTCTTGCTTTCTCCATATATTAACCCGATAAGCTTTTCTGATAACTAATGATAATGAATTCTAGCCTATAAACCTTACTTTTGGTATTGTTAATTGACTGAAACAAATGATTGAGAGGGGCCGGTGCCATGGCTCACTTGGTTAATCTTCTGCCTGCGGCACCGGCATCCCATATGGCCACTGGGTTCTAGTCCTGGTTGCCCCTCTTCCAGTCCAGCTCTCTGCTGTGGCTCAGGAGGGCAGTGGAGGATGGCTCAACTGCTTGGGCTCCTACACCCGCATGGGCGACCAGGAGGAAGCACCTGCCTCCTGGCTTCGGATTGGCGTAGCTCCGGCAGTAATGGCCATTTGTGGGGTAAACCAATGGAAGGAACACCTTTCTCTCTTTCTCTCTCTCTCACTGTCTAACTCTATCTGTCAAATAAATAAATAAATAAAAATTTTTAAAAAGTTGGTTTCTCTAAGGATTATAATAATACATCCTTAATTGAGAAACAAATATAATAATGATTGCCATCTAATCATAAGAATCTTCTGACTACTATTTAAAATATCTGATATGAAATAAACTTGGTAGAAGAAAATTTAGCAATTTACCAAAAAAAAAAAAATCTGTTTATCTCTCTGGGTGAGCTTTTACATGGTCTTGACTGTCATCAACACACTTAAAGCTTCCTCACTCAGAAACTGACATTGAGGGTTTTCTCTCCCTTTGGGTTGAGAGTTGAATTTGCTTACCAGTTTTGGGTGTAAGGCTGATGCTGATTTATGCAGCCATTTCAGCCCTTGGCTTCTACTATCACAATGGTTCAGGATTAGGACTCCTTTGTCAGGAATGGAGGCTAGGCACAATTCTCCGTGCTTGATAAATCTTAACCAGGTATAATTAAATTGTTGAAGCTACAAGGAAAATGAATAAAGAGAAGGTCACTCCAGGCAGCAAACAAAGGTAGGGACTTTATCTTACCTTTTTGTTAGCAATGGTTCAGAATACGGGCACTCAGATCTGGCATGTGATACTCAAATCCCAGTCCTCCCATTTCCCATGGTGATTAGTATAGGCCCTTACTGTATCTGCTCACATTTTTTTCTCTCTCTTTTGTTAAAGATGTATTTTATGTATTTGAAAGTAGAGTCACACAAACACACACACAAACACACACACCAGAGAGTGAGAGAGAGAGACAGAGAGAGAGAGAATCTTCAACCTACTGGTTCACTCTAAAAATGGCTGGTCCCCAACATGGGTGCAGGAGCCCAGGGACTTGCGCCATTCTTTGCTTTCCTAGGTCATTAGCACGGAACTGGATCAGAAGTGGAGCATCCCAGACTTGAACCAGTGCCCATATGGGACGCTGGAATTGCAGGTGGCAATTTAATCCTTTAAGCCACAATGTCTGCCCCTTCATTTTTCTTATTTTTAAGAAAGTATCTATCTCAGAGTTGGGGTAATACCTGCAAAATGTTTTACACTAAACCTTCAATAAATGTTACTGTGATAATAGAAATCATGTAGTACAATCAGTAAATATGCATGTGGTGTCATTTCAGATGTTCTCAATCCCAGACAACCCTTAGTGCTTACAGTATTGAAATGTTCAAAGTACCAAATGATTTAGGTTCCAACTCAAGAAGGAATTCCAGGAGATCCAAGTTACAGCCTTAAATTTCTTTGGTGGAAATTATTCTGCTTCCTTGCTTAAGACTGTGTAGACACTTGGACTCTCAGGAAAGATTCAACTCTTTCCATGTTGATACCTCCAGGAATCATGGTTCACAATAACTGTTCTTGGAGAAATCTGGTTTGGGGAAGTTTCTAGTGTAAATACAAATTCAGGCAATGGAATAATATTTTCAATCCTACAAAATATTTTCTCTAGTTGTTTACAGACTTCTATTGGCTATTTGGTAAATTTATTCTAAGACTCTGGGTCACAAGAAGTTTGATGTTTTATACTAATGCACAAGTATTTAAAAAAAAAATAGACTACTGGTAAAATCTGTCTAAATGCCTTTACTTAATGAAACACTTTTAATGTAATTCAAATTTCATGTAGATTATCAGGTTAAATTGAAATCATTGTACTGCCCCTTGGCACATAAATGATAGTCTCTGGACCAACATTAGCATCACCTGGGAGCTGGTTAAAAATGCTGAATCTCAACCTCACCATAGGTTTATGGAATCAGAATCTGTGTGATAACAATCTCCCCAGGTGATTGGTGTGCCCATGCAAATTTGAATATCATGGTTGAATGGCATACTGTTAAAAGGTTGTGTGGGTACTAAGAGATGTTAGATATTACCTTGCAAAGGGAATTCTCAATTGCTTTAGCAGTTAGTAACTAAGGAGATGTATTAGGTAGGGTGAGGGAGACAGCTTAATTCTTTAATCCATGGACTTTATTCCTTTTGAGCTTTTTTGCATGAATGCTATAGTTCCTGGCTTTGCATTAAGCCTCACTAATTCTGCTAAAACAAGTTATTTTCCTTCATGTTTCTTTGTTTTTCTATTATTCAAACAAACTGCAATAGATGGAAGCTAAAAATGAGCAATACGGCAGACAGAGAGCAAGAGGGGAGAGAGAGAGAGAGAGAGATGGAGTTATGTGGAATGTATAGGTTGCATAATTCATGTTTGCTCCCTAGCGTTCCCTGGAGAGACTCTGTGGTTATCAAGAACAGAATTTGGATTTTCAGGTGAAATATTGGTTACTCAGGTACAAAAATTTCCTATAAATATAGCCTTGACCACCCGCGCCATGGCTCAATAGGCTAATCCTCCACCTTGCGGCGCCTGCACATCAGGTTCTAGTCCCAGTAAGGGTGCCGGATTCTGTCCTGGTTGCCCCTCTTCCAGGCCAGCTCTCTGCTGTGACCAGGGAGTGCAGTGGAGGATGGCCCAGGTCCTTGGGCCCTGCACCCGCATGGGAGACCAGGAGAAACACCTGGCTCCTGCCTTCGGATCAGTGTGATGCGCCGGCCGCAGTGCGCTGGTAGTGGCGGCCATTGGAGGGTGAACCAAGGGCAAAAGGAAGACCTTTCTCTCTGTCTTTCTCTCTCACTGTCCACTCTGCCTGTCAAAAATAAATAAATAAATAAATAAATATAGCCTTGAAGGATGGCATTATTTATTTTTTTAAATAATTAGGATTAATTGTGGTTTTGTTTTATAATTTGTGACATTACTTTCTCTTTGAATTGTTAATAAGTGAAGATCATTTTTTTCAATTTATTGTTTAACACAATCACTTTCCTGTCTCCTCTCTTTCCTAATTAAGAAAGCATTACTTTGGCTTCATATTTACAATCCATAGCTGAATTTTAGCATTAGAGATGTCTTTTTTTCTAGTAGCTGCATTGAATTTAGAGGGACAGATGGAATGTGCTTGAAAATGTAAGCAGTATCAGTAAGTCAAAGCAAGGAAGTAAGACTCAGCAAGCCAGTATTATCTTCACAAAATAATTGTCTACCCAAGAGTGATCTGCAATTTAGGGAGATCAATTTCTAGTGGCATGTCAACATTCCTATGAGTCCTATTTGGCACCCAAACCAGATAACTGTTCCCACAGAATAAAGAATTGTGAAGGAACACACATTGGAGAGGGAAATGTGATCACTCAGAGCTCACCTCCAGCACAGTGGAAGGAGTCCCTGTTCTGCTCTCCCTGGTTTGACTCCCTCTCCTAATCATTGTGCTCTGAATTTATGGGAGTCCCACTTCAGAGTTGTCTTCCATGGGTCATGGATTCTATGGTTTCCATCACTATGTTAAGATACAAGAGAACGGGGTATGTGTGGGGGGGAAGGAAAGGGGTTGGAATCAGAGAATAAAATTGTTCCCTAATTTAAATTATCTACAAATGTGTTCTCTTTATTCATTATTTTGCCTTTATATTTTCTACATTTTGTCTTATTATCAATGCAGCAAACATTTACAGAGCACTAGGCATGATATATTTTTCTATACACTTTATGTATGTTACCTAATTCTTCCATCACACCAATCCTAACAGTAGGTACTAATATCACTACCATTTACCAAAGGCTAAGGGATTTGTGAAAGTTAACACACTTTTTCAAAATAAGGAGCCAGGACTGGATCCATCCTGATGCTATGGGTTGACTTCTCTTTCTACATTTTTATTTCTTTAGTCTCTGTCTTTGCATTTAGTGGTAGAACATTTTATTACTTCCTTGTAAATACCTAGACACTTAGATATTAACCACAAGTTTTATTGGGCAAAAGTGAATTTCTCAAGTGAGCACTGAATGTGTCACACACTCATCGTCTCAACTACCTGGAGTTAGAAAACCCCAGCTTAGCTTACCTTACTGCTCCCATCACAGTCTGCCAGGATGGCTGTGGTGTTTTCAATGGAAATGCATTTCCCCAAGGCCACATTAATAAGCTAAGAAGCAAAATACAAAATATGAATTCAGGAAAGACATATTGTAGAATAAGACATTCAGACACATTTAGAAAACACAGACTATAAAAGCATAGTAAGGTTAAAAGATAGTTAATAGCTTCACATTACTTAGCACTATAGGATTTTATTGGTTGCTAGCTCTAACAGAAACATAATGTAATCTTGCTAAAGTACAGCTTCAATCTGTCAATTTAGGCCTATGATTCAGCCACAGAGCCAACAAACAGAAGCTTTTAATTAACCCTTGCCTGGAATACTAAATAGCAAATGAGCAAAAGGTGGGATAGAAAGTAACTGCTTCTTGTCTCAAGTTTATCTAATGCATATATTAAAAGTCAATGCACATATCTGAAATTTCATCAAATCAAGAGTAATGGGCTGTGTTCCCTGCCTGACCCTTGCAAGCTGTTTGACTGTTTAGATTCTGAATCATAGAGAATTGAATCCTTCAAAGAACAGCAGATTCCAGCTGATTCCCTGTCAAGATCTTCCTACTGACTCAAGCAAGCTGCAATTCACAGGCAGTCAAGAAAGCTGACATACAGCCAAGCATAAAGGCACTTTCTGGCAGCCTCCCAGGTCTGTAATGGATTTACAAGGTCAAATATGGAGGTAGCTTTCTATAAGTCACCATTTACTGTAGAAACATGTTGATTCATTTACCCTCTTTGAACTCCTGGATAGAGCTAATGAGATGGCAGGCTAGTAGGGAAATATAGGATTAGCAGATCACTGGAGGAGCTGCATAGTGTTGCATCTATATTCCATATACCAGTGGGGGTGGGGTGGAGGTGGTGGTGGTGAGGTTTTGTTGCCAGGGGCACTATCTGTACCCCTCCCAGTTCCATGGAGCCTAACACAGAGAGGTGCCTCAGCTGCTGCATCAGTGCAGCCGTGATTGGTGACCATCTTCACATGCATAGTTCAGCTTGCAAGAAAGTAAGGGGCATCTTCAGGGAAGAAAAAATGTAGAAGAAGCTAAAAGCTAGAGGGGAAATGGAAAATGTTGGTAAACAACGGACTTGTCTTCTCTTAAGGTTGAGAGAAAAACTTGGGCATGGATAAGTCAGAGGGTTGGAGTTTTGGCTTCCACATAAAAATGGAAAGCTAAAGAGTTAGACTTTCGATGGAGAGTGCACTAGGAAAAATGATTTATTCATTAGCACATGGAGCCAACAGGGAAGCTAGGTTTTCCCTGGGATCCTGAACCCCTACACTGACTTTCATTTGGGTTTGAGATGAAATTTTACACACTTGCGTGGCAACCTTTAACAACCTTCAGAGAATAGAAACAAGTATTAAAAATTGTACCAGATTGGGGCAGGCATTTAGCTTAGAAGTCAACATTGGTTAGTATGCCCGCTCAGCATGTTTGGGTTAGATTCCTGACTCTGGCTCCTGACTCAAGCTTCCTGCTAATGCAGATCCTGGAAAGCAGCAGTGATGGTTCAAGGGTATTTGGGTTTCTGTCATCCACATGAGGTCCTGGCTCCTGGCTTCAGCCTCATCCCAGTTCTGGCTATTGTGGGCATTCAGGAAGTGAATGTTTCTCCTGCTCCCTTTGCCTCTCAAATAAATAAAATAAGATTAAAAAAACAGTATTAGGCTGAGAACTTCCAAGGCTTGCGGCACTGAACAGCAAAAAGCAGTTCTAGAAGGATAAACTCCACCAACATTCCTCTATGAAAGCTCCATTTGTGATCTAAAATAGCAAACAGGAGAGGGGACCATCCACTGTCAACTAACAGGTGTAGTTACAAAGCAGACACAGATTTAATGACTGTGAGCTTCAGGGAAGGGAACAGAAATGCATAAAATGAAATAATCTTTGAATATAAAGGAAGCTGTGCCCAGTCGTTCTTCAGATCTTGGCAGCAATGAATAGAAGCTCCTGTGTTTGTGGATTATGCAGAATCCATCTTTCAACAAGTTTGGAAAGGCTGTGTCTCAGCACAGCTGGAAAGGCTGTTCTAACCAGGTTCACCAGGACCCTCGGGATGCTAATGCCCAGCCTGCTGGTCAGAATGCATGTGTTTCTCAAAGCTCCGTGACCATGGAACCCAGTGGCAGCCTCAGTACCGCTGCTCAGCACAGTGTTTGGGAACGCTCAGTTTCATGGATTTCTTTGTGTTGTTCACACAGTTCAACTTCTTCCTCCAAGCATTGGAAGGAAACAAAAAACTTTCTGTTCCCTTTGTCTCCCTCCTCCACTTCATCTGCATAACTTTTCCCTTCCTTCTTATCAGAAATTACTAGAGATGCACCTTTCCTTCATATAGAAACATGTTATGAAATGCTAAGAAATTGTTAGTCTTCATTTAATTCTTACTGTTTTTTTTTTTTTTTTTTTTTTGACAGGTAGAGTTAGATGGTGTAAGAGAGAGAGAGAGACAGAGAGAGAAAGGTTTTCCTTTTCCGTTGGTTCACCTCCCAAATGGCTACTACGGCTGGCATGCTGCGCCGATCCAAAGCCAGGAACCAGGTGCTTCTTCTGGTCTCCCATGGGGTGCAGGGCCCAAGCACTTGGGCCATCCTCCTTTGCACTCCCGGGCCACAGCAGAGAGCTGGCCTGGAAGAGGAGCAACCAGGACAGGATCCGGTGTTCCAACTGGGACTAGGGTATGCCCCAACCTGGGGTGCTGGCGCCGCAGGCAGAGGATTAGCCAAGTGAGCCACGGCACAGGCCTAATTCTTACTGTTTTAAAGCGTTTTATTTTAAAGAATTATATTCAGGGGCTGGCATTTTGGCAAAGGAAGTTAAGCCACCACCTATGACGCTGGCATCCCATATGGACCCTGGTTCAAAATCTGGCTGCTCCACTTCTGATCCAGCTCCTGGCTAATGTGCTTTGGGAAGCAGTGGAAGATAGCCCAAATATTTGGGCCCCTGCACCCACATGGGAGACCCAGAAGAAGCTCCTGCCTCCTGGCTTCGGACCAGCCCAGCTCCAGCCATTGTGGTCATTGGGGGAGTGAACCAGCAATGGAAGACCTCTCTCTCTTTCTTTGTCTCTTTCTGTTCATCTGCCTTTCAAATAACTAAATAAATAACATTTTAAAAAATTGCTATGTATTTAGCTTGAAAGATGGGAAAACATGAGTAAAGAAGGGGTTGAGTTTATTTTCTTGAAAATATTTGGAATTCCCTGGAGATAAGTCCCAAGATTTTGTAGACTAGAAATAACACTCCCTACTGGGTGTTTCAAAGGGAGTAAATGATAAAATTATTAAAATCTTTCCAAGGAAAGCAATAAACAGTGAGGCAAATAGAAAAGGGAATTTGTTTAAAATCACTTTTTAGGGGCAAACATTTGCTGCAATGGTTAAGATTCCACTTTGGACACCTAAATACCATATCGGAGTGCCTAGGTTTGAGTCCTAGTTCTGCTTTTGATTCAAACTTCCTGCTCATGTGTACTCTGAGAGGCAGCAGCTGATGATTTAAATACTTGGGTCCTTCCCACCAACATGAGAGACGTGGACTGGGTTCCTGGCTCCCGCCTATGGCTGGTCCTACCACTGCAGGCGTTTGGAGAATGAACCAGTGGTTGGAAGATTTCTCTCTCCTTATCTGTCTCTCTATATCTGTCTCTCTTCTTTCTGCTGTTTAGACAAATACAAAATTTAAAAAATATTTTAAAAAGTATTTACTGTAGTTTGGGCATCAGCAGAAGGCTATTTCTTCAAAAATGCTGGTCAAAAATTTTGTGGGAGCGTAACATACAAGTTTAAAAGCTAGTTTTTAGTGCCCTCTGGTGGTTACAGTTTAGTAATACACTCACTGAGATTCTGCGCTGTTAGGATAAGAAAAAATTACTATGACAGGAGCTTCATTTTTTCCCTCCTGCTTGAGGAATGAAAATAAAGAATGAATTTATTTTACAGGTATATTTGATCTGTTACCATTTGAATCATGTATATAAACCAGGGTGTTTTTTTCTGATTTATCCAAGATAAAAATATGTTTGAGACACCTGAAATTGCTGCTATTCTTTTTTTTTTTTTTTAAATATCTTGGTGTTTTATTGATTTTTAGAAGATTTATTTATGTGGAAAGCAGATACAGAGTGAGAGTGAAGGGAGAGAGAGAAAGTTTTTTTTTTAAGATTAATTTATTTGAAAGAGTTACACAGAGAGAGAAGGAGAGGCAGAGAGAGAGAAAGAGAGAGAGAGAGAGAGAGAGAAAGTCTTCCACCTGCTGGTTCACTCCCCAGATGGCCACAACTGCCAGAGCTGCACTGATCCGAAGCCAGGAGCCAGGAGCTTCTTCCAGGTCTCCCACATGGGTGCAGAGGCCCAAGGTCTTGGGTCATCTTCTACTGCTTCCCTAGGCCACATCAGAGAGCTGGACAGGAAGTGGAGCAGCTGGGTCTTGAGCCGGCACCCATATATTCTATCTTGATGTATAAACAGGGAAACTTCATAAAAATTATGTTACATAAAAACAGGTTATGTAACACTTATTTGTCTGTGGAATTTTATAAAGAAGAATAAACTGCCACACTAGTTTCCTATTTTTCACACTCCTCCCGTATTTCTGTAACACAGGGGGATGTGCTTCACTAAAGTCCATGATAACAGGAGTCTGGCAAGGCATGGGGAATGGTTAGATTGTGTCATCCTGTTTCTAGGGAGAACTGAGAAATGTGGCCCAGAAGAGCAGTTTGCTGTGAATGAGGAAAAATGAAAATACAAAAGAAAACAAAAGAGCACTGGGAATATTCCTAAGTCAAAATTAAACTAGAAATAAAAGAGGCTAGCAATGAACATGAGCCGGAAGCTTCTGGTGGAGCCTGGACGGACCTGCCCGTGGGCAGCATCCTCACACCTTGCATTTTCTTCAAACGAAGCATCACTCCTGCAAAGGGGCTGCCGCTGCTGTCCCCAGGTCTCCTCTGCCCTGTGTACTCAGCTGTGTACTCTACCAAATCACTCTCGTGCGCCTCTGGTGCCCTCCCTCATGCCCTGTGATTTTACTTTTCACTGTCTGACAGTTTCTGTTATTTCCATTTCTTCTTTGAAACTTTAAACATTCCTAATGAAATCTTGTCATCCTACTGCTTAACTTCGCTCAGTCATTTCCCATTACACTCAGAAAAAGGGAGGAAGGAAGGAGAGAAAAAGTGGAGAGAGGAGAGAGAGGAGAGAGAGGAGGGAGGGAGGGAGGGAGGGAGGAAGGAAGGAAGGAAGGAAGGAAGGAAGGAAGGAAGGAAGGAAGGAAGGAAGGAAGGAAGGAAGGAAGGAAGGAAGGGGAGAGACAGCCCTTACAGTGTCTACAAGGAGCTGTGTGGTCTGATGCCTCCCTCGCCACCTTTTTCTGCTGCTGTTTTTCCCTCTGTCACACCCTGACAGCAGTATCCACCTTCTTTCCAGTTCTTGAGTTCCTCCCTTAGGCTCTCCTAAGTACTCGCGCTGGAAGCACTCCCCACTGTGGCCTCCTTTCCACTTGGCACTTGAACTCACCACACCACCAGCTCTCACAAGGGGAGCTTTCAAGTCGGGAAAGACGTTCTCCAAATACCACTTGAAACTTTTGCATTTCAGTTTCTTCCGAAGTTCCCTTTGCTGGGTGAGGTTGCCGACGTCCAGCCCTTGCTCTATGAGGTGGTCGCCGTGGCCGTAGAAGAGCTCCTTGTACTCATCCAGCCAGACCTCGGCAACTCGCACCAAGTTCCTCTCCACGGTCTTCATCCGGTCTTTGGGGAAGGAGTACGGGTTGTCGTTTCTGAAGATGTGGCCCACACGAGAACAGGGAATGATCTCAATTTCACCACCGCACATCCACACCTGGAACGATTGCATGTTAAGCATCAATTTGCACATGATTCTCTGTAACTCCTAAGCAAGGAACAATGGCATGAAACCACCTGGTAGCTGCTTCTCCCTGCTTGAACTTCTGAAACACTCTTGTAGTAGAAAACTGAATCCAACAACATTATTTAATGCTATGTATCGCTGGGGTCCATTTTTGGACAAATGAAATGTAATTTTCCTTTCCTATCATGAAATGTATTGGATATTTTACTTCTACAGAAATGTTCCCAGCATTCCAACACCTAAAATCTATGAAATGGGTTAGTGTTTTGTTCATATCAGGGAAAGGAGTACGAATGCTCATTTGTCACTTTTTGCTGCTCTCATCCTGGGGAGACCCTTAGGGCTGTGGTGTCCTCCAGAGTACCAGTGGGCTTGTGGGTGGCCTGCCTTACAGTCCTCCTTTATATCTTGTTTGTATTCTCCAAGATGATCCAGCACTGAGTGGTTCCATTGCTTTGAATAAGTAGAGATGTGTTTCAGGGATGTTATTTTGTATGAAGTTGGAAACACACACACTTACACTGAATGGAGGACAGCCATTCCTCCATATAGGCGCAGAAGTGGTACTGTAGCTTTTTAGGAAACTCTAATGAATTGGATAGCAATGATTCTTCAAGTCCTATCAGGAATATAAAGAAACTAATCTAGAGGTCCTAAAATTTCTGTGAAACTTCTTCTTCATTCTAGTGGCATATTTTGTTGTTGTAGTAAAGTGGAGCCATTTAAAACTGATGAGCTCTTAATTATACCGAAGACTTGAGAAACACTTGGTCATACCTTGAATGACAGCTCCATATTTTCCCCACCCCAGACATCAAGGCCAGGGTCATATGTTCCAAGTTCAAAAAAATAATTCTTGTCAATAGAAAATAATCCACCTGCCATGACAGGACACCTACAAAAACAAGAGTTTGTTCATTAATCATGCATCTCATGGGAGCTCAACATTTCTAGTTGTTCATCTGAATATTTGAGTGGGAGTTGGGAAGCATTTCAAAGACAGCTTCTGGGGCAGGGTTGAGGGGGTGGTGGGATAGAAACAGCACTGAACTGGTGAGTTCTGTGGCTCAGGCTGAAAGAAATTGATAGGGAGGTCAGTACTGTGGTGTAGTGGGTAAGGCCGAAGCCTACAGTGCCAGCATCCCATATGGGTGCCAGTTCAAGTCCTGGATGCTCCACTTCTGATCCAGCTCTCTGCTATTGCCTGGGAAAACAGTAGAAGATGCCTAAGTCCTTGGGCCCCTGCACCTGTGTGGGAAGACCTGGAGGAAGCTCCTGGTTCCTGGCTTCAGATCGGTGCAGCTCCGGCCGTTGCTGCCAATTAGGGAATGAACCAGCACATGGAAGACCTTTTTCTCTCTCTGCCTTTCTTTCTCTCTGTGTAAGTCTGACTTTCAAATGAATAAATAAATCTTTAAGAAAGAAAAAAAAAAAAGAAAGATATTGATTGGAATGAGGGATGCATAGAGTGCAACTGACCATTTTTAAATGAGTTTTTTTTTTGGGGGGGGGGTGATGTTTGCTTCAATGGTTAAGATGCTGCGTTGCACATCAGAATCCCAGCTCTATTTTCAGTTCCAGTTTCCTTCCCTGGGAAGCAGCAGGTGATGCCTCAAGTACTTTAGGTTCCTGCTACCCAAGTGGGTGACCTGAACTAATTTCTAGGTTTCTGGCTTCAGCCTGGCCTAGCCTTGGCTGTTGTAAGCATTTGACAATTGAACCAACAGAAAGATCTCTCTTCTTCCTCATTCTCTCTCTCTTTCATTGGATCAACGCCGTGTGCCGGCCGCAGCGCGCTGGCTGTGGCGGCCATTGGAGGGTGAACCAAAGGCAAAGGAAGACCTTTCTCTCTGTCTCTCTCTCTCACTGTCCACTCTGCCTGTCAAAAATATATATATATTTTTTTTTAAAAAATGAGTTTTAGTAGCGAGGAACTAATTTATCAGGAAACCTTTATTTGCTTTGGCAATCTATTAGCTAGATTTGTAATCTTTGATGGGTTAGCTCTTTTGTGATTTCATTTCCATGCTTTTACAAAAAGACCCGTGACTACTTCCCAGACTTAACTTTCACATACTTACCTTATTATATCGGTTTCTTTAATTTTGTTCTTTGCAACGACATCTGGAGGAATTGTTTTCCAACCAAAGTTCATGGGCCACAAAAAGATGCCTCTTTGAAAGTTGTCCACTGTCATGTAACTAATCCAGAAAAGAAAACAAAGTGTTATGGGAGAGTACACATATTTTTGTAAGACCTCATCAATTTGGCTCCACTTATTCCACTTATTCCAATGCATGAAGGAAGTTCTTTATCAGAAGATTTTAAATCATCTCCTTTATATAACAGTTCAAAAAAATTTATAAGGACAGCTGGAATTAGTGACCAATAGGTTGAATTGCTTCCCTTAACATACTTATCTTTTAATATGAAGCTATTTCAAAACTTTTGTGGAAAAATGGAATTTAAAGATTTGCTGATTTGGGTACAAAAACTTTTTGAAATCCATGGATTGTGTGTTTTATAATGTGAATTTTCCATGAACTTTTTGAACACCTCTCATAATGTTCTGGCTGGTTTTGAGGAAACTACAACTTAGAAGCACACAGATGTTTCCCACAAAATAAACCTAAATTTAGAAAATAGGCATTAGGGGTTAGTTGAATATAAAGTGGAAAGAAGCAAACAATCAATGGTCATTGCAATTTATTGACATTTATGGCTAAGAATTTGCGGAGACCAAATAGGTTATTGAACTAATGGGTTCTGATTCCAAGATATCGATCATGCATTTCCATTTATTTAAATGAATAAACTATATATTTTGAACATATTAGGAATGTGCCCAGCACTTGGTGCTATTGTGATTGAAGTCTTAGCAGTATCTTACGGAATGTGGCAATCTTACCTCATGTCTTTGTCATTGATGACTTCAATTACTGGACAGGCCACTTTCTTTCTACTTAAGTAAACCCTTTCCAGAAGTGGTTCCAACCACCCAACATTGCATTCCACATGAGAATCCAAGAATGTCAGCACATCGCCTGAGGAGCCAAAAGGGAACAAACATCACCTGAAAATATGCGTGATTGTGTGTACACACTGCATGTTTAACTGTGTTGAGGATTGCTGCAGAAATGGGGCTGTAAAAGCAGTAGCCTTTTCTTCCTACCAAATGCATGGTCCCTGTAATTTCATTCTATAATAATATGGAAGGGATGCTGTTCCTAGACTCTTGTGTGGCAAGCATCATTTACGTTAGGAAAAGCAGGACTGCAAAGGGAATACTTAGCATTAAAAGCAGTTGCTGCAGTCCCTTCTAAGGAAGGTGGATCCCATTAACTCTGGGGATAAGGGGATGAGGGACTTTGTTTTTCAGAAGACCAGAGAGACAAAGAGACTACAATTTGGCCTTAGTGACAATGAAGAGACAAAACTGTTACACATAATAGGGATGAAAAGAGAGAGGAGGAACCTTTAGGAATAGGAGATAGTATTAAAAGAAAACGTCACAGGACAGGGGTGAGAGGGATAGGGTGTTAATTGTTGAGTTTGGAAAGTTCTTGGTATTTCTTGCAAGAGGAAGAGGCCTAGAGCTAGGTTGCACAATACCGTGAGCGTATTGAAAACTACCAAACGGTCCACTTAAAAATGATAAGGAAATAAATGTTATGGTATGTTATGTGTATTTTATCACAATTATAAGCAACTCTTTTTGGTTATTTATTTACTTGATTGGCAGAGAGACAGAGACAGAACCAAGACCCCATCCTCTGATTCGTTCTTCTAAGGTGTGCAACAGCCCACCTTTGGCTGATCAGGCCAAAACCAGGAGCTGGGAACTCAGTCTGAATCTCCTCTGTGAGGGGCAGAGAACAAAGCACTTGACCTGTCATCTGCTGCTTCCTGGGGGTGTGCATTAGCTGAAACCTGGGATCAGAAGCAGAGGTAGGGCTGAAATCTTGGTTCTCTGATACGAAATGTGGGTGTTCCAATCAGCACCTCCATTGCTCTGCCAAATGTATAGTCTCCCAACACGAACAAAATTACAAGTGAAAAAAAGAAAAAGAAACTTGGAATCCACAAATGCTTACTGAGAACTCCTTTGGTTGTTGTTATTTGGATGAAGTTCACACATGTTCCTTCTACCCAGTGAAATATCAGTGGCATTTACATTGTTCCAAGTAATTATGTACAAAGTGATTGATTATGTGTGTGTGTGTATGATTAACAACCAATAGGCCGGTGCCGCGGCTCACTAGGCTAATCCTCCGCCTTGCGGCACCGGCACACCGGGTTCTAGTCCCAGTCGGGGCGCCGGATTCTTTACTGGTTGCCCCTCTTCCAGTCCAGCTCTCTGCTGTGGCCAGGGAGTGCAGTGGAGGATGGCCCAAGTGCTTGGGCCCTGCACCCCGTGGGAGACCAGGATAAGCACCTGGCTCCTGCCATCGGATCAGCGCGGTGCGCCGGTCGCAGCGTGCCAGCCATGGCGGCCATTGGAGGGTGAGCCAACGGCAAAGGAAGACCTTTCTCTCTCTCTCTCACTGTCCACTCTGCCCATAAAAACAAAACAGAACAAAACAAACAAACAAAAAAAATAATAACAAGGGGAATCAGACCTTGGCCCAAATCTTATTTTATTTTAAGATTTATTTACTAATTTGAAAGAGTTACAGAGAGACAGGCAGAGGGAGATAGAGTTCTTCCATCCGCTGGTTTACTTCCCACACGGCCAGAAACCAGGAGCTTCATCCAGGTCCCACACTGGGTGCAGGGACCTAAGGACTTGAGTCATCTTTCACTGCTTTCCCAGGAGCATTAGCAGGGAGCTGGATCAGAAGTGGAGCAGCCAGGACTGGAACAGGCACCCATATGGGATGCCGGCTCACTGCATCAGAGAATTGGCCCTTTATGTGCAGTTCTATGGTCACATGAAAACTTTATCTGACAGACCTTGTGATAGTGAGTGCTCTTGCTTTCCAACTGGGTGTCCCATTAGTAGTCTGCCATTTCCAAGGGGGAATTCAGAAGATTAGTTTCCTCCAGTATGACATAGTTATTCAGTGTTTGCCCATTCTACCCTCTCCCTGTGTCCCCTGGAACCAGGAGAGAAGGAGCTTTTTGTTCTGGGCTCCCCCAGCAGCTGGAATATTCATTTAAAAAATCATTTATTTATTTATTTATTTGAGAGGTAGAGTTACAGACAGTGAAAGGGAGAGAGAGAGAGAGGTCTTCCTTCCGCTGGCCAGAGCTATGCTGGTCCGAAGCCAGGAGCCAGGTGCTTCTTCCTGGTCTCACAGGTGGGTGCAGGGACCCAAGGACCTGGGCCATCTTCCACTGCTTTCCCAGGCCATAGCAGAGAGCTGGATTGGAAGTGGAGCAGCCGGGACTAGAACTGGTGCCCATATGGGATTCCGGTGCCACAGGTAGAGGATTAACCTACTGCACCACAGCACAGGCCCCTGGGGAGATTCTTACAGCTCCTCTGCTCTGTGCCACCACTCAGCTCATTTCACTGGGAAAAGTTCAACAACGAATGTGCGAGCACTCTCTCTGTTAGGCTTCTTATTGATACTATCGCAGTGAGTGATTAAGGCTTGACTATTTCTTTCCTTTTGGCTTGTGGCTTTAATTGACCACTCTAACCGTTGACTGCTCAGCTCAGCTCTTAATAAGCCCATTGTGACACTAGATATCATTGATTAAGTGCTGGCTCTCTGCTAAACTCCATTGTAGGCATTCTACATGTTTGTCTTATACAGTCCTACCAAAAATGTGCAAGATAGGCCTAATTGTTATTACCATGTAAGAGATAAAGAAACAGATGAACAAAGAATTTAGATAATCTTTCCAAAGTCACACAGCTAGTTCACCGCAATGTGATATTAGCAAATAGGTAATTCACTCCATTGTCTATATTCTTAAAAGAAAAAAAAAAAAAACAGAAAATATCAGAGCCTTTAGTATGAGAAGAAAAAGTACTAAAGAAAAAAATGAGAATAGCTACCTGAATGAGAGATCACTGTTGAAATCTGTAACTATCTCTCAAGTATTGAAATTCAGAATTGTATTAATTACTGGTCAGCAGTGGAATTTTTGCATGAGAATAAAGGGGCCACTTAGGCCAAGGTCTTGGAGGCAAGTTTGCTTCAGAAGCCTCTTCAGACAGAACCAGCAGAATACTGCACCCTCCATAGTCTCCTACTTTGGGGATAGCAGTCACATCTCCGAATCATGCTAGATGAGTCCGATTTTTAGGGGTTTATAGCTTGGCTGGTAATGAGAAGATATTGTTCCCTGCTTTGGTCTTCATTTTTGAAGGTACCTCAAATGTTCATGGAAAATTAGAATTAAAAATAGCTTTATTTTGATGTAGAAATTTTTGAAATCCCTGAAGTTTATCCATAAAGTGCATTTTCCATGAACTTTTTGAAGACTCCTTGTATGTGTCCTGCACCAATGGATATTGCTGAAGCCTAGTTCCCTGTGAGATGTTGAGAAGTGGGAGGGTGATCATGAGGGCAGAGCCCTCCGGATGGGATTGGTGTTCTTAGTAATTACTCCCTTTTGCCTTTCTGCCATGCGACTTTCCAGCAACAGGGCACCATCTTTGAAACAGACAAGCCCTCTCCAGACGCTGAATCTGCTAGTGCTTTGGTCTGGGGATTCCTCACCTCAGAACTGTGAACAGCACGTGTATACTGCTTATAAATTACACAATGATAAGATGGTTTGTTACAGCATTGTAAATGGACTAAAACATCCTCCAAAGATGTACCCTTGTACAGCTTTCTTCCTTGTTATGGGAAGGCTCGTGGGCCATCTAGGAGTGTGGGGCATGTGGTGTGGCTTGCAGGTCCATTTCATTAGTGGGATAGTATAAGTTAAATACAGTGGTTTTCTCTTACTACTCACACTAGCACTCCATTAAAATCCAGAGTTTAAAGAGCCTTCTCTACTATACTATGCTCTATTATGTATCCCTGTGCCTATTGCAAGCCTGTAGGGTCAAATGGGCCTGGATCAATGTCCTCTGTTTCAGTGGCAGCAGGGTGGGTCCCCAAACGGCAGTGGGCCAGAGCTCCACAAAGATTTCTCATGTACTTGTTGCCAGGAAGTGACAAAAGCAGGATCTGCCCGAAGCTGTCTGGTATTTTATATTGTTTTATTTGAGGGAAGAGAAGAATCTTGCTATGCATAAATGTCCTTGTTCTACTTTCAAGCATTTTAATTAAAAATAAGATCCCAGGGTTGTACTAGATAAAAAAAACATGGAGCTCTGCGCAACTGAATCTTGGCAGGATTTCCAATTGGGGTGGACATTGTCTAGGGACATTGTATATACTGTTCCTTATGCAAAGAGACAGTGAAATGAGCATAGTATTGAAGTTATACACAAGTTCCTTTAACTCCAATTGTGTTCTTCCTTAACATGTTGAATAAGTTACTTAAACTTTTTGAGCCTTACTTTGTGGTTACCTTTCTAAGACCTATCTAAACCTAACCTCTTAATAGATATCTAATACTATTTACTATTTTTCAGTGAATATTTAAACTCAAGATCACAATAATTACTACAATCCTGGGATGGCAGGACTTTCTTGGTTCCTAATATTAGGTCCCAGTATTGTAGTACATATAATTTTTTTTTTTTTGGCCAACCAAATGTGCCAAATAGCTTTGGTCAACAAATGTGCCAAACAGCTTTGGCTCTTTGTTGAGCAGAGACCTACTTTCACACTTAGTAGACCAACTTGGATTATTTCTGTCAGCACCAATTCATGCTGGAGTGTTATGTTTAGGGTTCCTGGGAAGATGTAGGCCTGGCTTGCCATTTAATTTTACATTGTGACTTATATGTTATGCTAAGAAAGTCACCTGTTTTACCTACTACAGGTAGAAGTTGTGTGAGTTTACAGAAGTCTGCCCATGGTTGCTTTTCAGGAGACCTTGGAAGTAGTCAGGAAGTAAATGTCCCTTCTTGACCAGTTATTTACAGTTAGCCTGCAGAGACTTTCCAACATCATGGCATTGTTAAGAACATCACTAAGTGTTGTGTTGTGAAGGAGGTAAGAATCTGATTGTTAGTGCTTGGTAGTGAATCTTTCCCACTGTATGCCTTCCTATAGCAAACGATTCTTACAGATCCTTTAGTCCTAGCCTACCTGTCATACTTTTAAAACCTGCCTAGGCCTTTCAGCTTCCTCATTCACAGCAAGCAACAGATTGAACCTGATATTTCACCTGAATCAGATTCCTAGGAATAACCTAACATGCTGAAACCTGAAGGCACAGTGTACCTTGATAATCATTAAGATTACTGCTTGGCTGGCTGTTATCTTGCAGATGAATCTTTCCAGTTTCCTCAGAGGCTTATAATACCCTGGGACCAAAATGGGCCAGTTGACTTCTGTTTCTGCATGTTCTTGGATTTCAGATTAACTCTCTTCTTTGCCTGTTGCTTCCATTTTCTTTGCATCCTACAAGGTAAATCTTTATGGAACAGTAGCTGTCACAGATCTTCCAGATTCTGCACTTAGATTCCTCTCTTTAACCTCTCAGTTTAGACAAGAATTTCTGGGGAATATATCTGTCCTGTATTTTTGCTAATCTGATTTATGGGGTATTTCAGGCCCTGCGTGCTTTCCTGCCTATCTCTACTTCAGAAGTTTGGGGAACAACCAGCCCAGATAGCCCTACCTCACTGCCAGTCCTTAAATTGTAACATCAGTTAAAGCCTGTAGAGGACTCTGAATTTCCTTAAGTTCTCCAAAGGGGCAGGCACTTTGGTATCTTTAGGTAAGGCTCTTACTAACCCCATCAAGACACATCTTTCTACTTCTCTCCAAACTCTCAGGCAAAGGCTGATGTCCCTAGGGTGGGCCACAGACCCTGACATCCATAGAGAGATAAGAATGGAAATTGAGAACAAATATTTTGTAATGCTATATCAATTTTCCAGAGTAAGTTATGAATTTATTGTTTATTTACTGTTTATATAAAGTTTTTTCGTTGGTATCCATGGGATATTGGTTCCAGGACACCCTACAGATAACAAAATCCATGGATGCTTAAACCCCTCATAAAATAATGGCATACTATTTTCATACCATATATGCAATCCTTCCGGTCACAAGCTAAAGCAATCCATAACTAAACCATCCCTAGATTACTTATAATACCTATGAATGCAGCATACATAGCTGTTTAGGGAATAATGACAAGGAAACACAGTTGGTATGTATTCAGAATAGATGCAATTTTTCACCTAAATATTTCCATCCACTCTTTCTTGAACTGCAAAGGTAGCCTTTGTGGATGTGGGTGTAGGACCCATTGTAATAGCCTCCTCCCTCTTTCATCTCTGTCATGCTTTTCTGTGAATACTTTCTCAATAATTTTCTGTTCTGTAAATAGTCACCAGTTAAGATTTCATAATGCATATCAGTAATACTTAGTTGTTGAACATCAGTGAAATAAAAGCTGATTTTTTTGAAAAATAAACAAAATCAATACCCCATTAGAGCAACTAATCACAAAAAGAGGGAGAAGATCTAAATCAATAAAATTTAGATGAAAAAGGAAATATAACAACACACAACAGAAATAAAAGGAATCATCAGACATTACTACAAAGAGATGTATGCCAACAAACTGGGAAACCTAGAAGAAATGGATAGATTCTTGGACACATTCAACCTACCTAAATTGAGACATGAATACATAGAAAACCTAAACAGACCCATAAACAAGACAAATTGAATCAGTAATAAAGACCCTCCAACAAAGAAAAGCCCAGGACAGGTTGGGCTGAAGTCTACCAGATATTTAAATAAGAACTGACTCCAATTCTTCTCAAGCTCTCAAAAGAATTGAAAGGGAGGGGATCCTCCTAAATTCTTTCTATAAAGCCTGCATCACCTTAATTCCTAAGCCAGAAAAAGTTACAACAGAGAAAGACAACTATAGACCAATATCCCTGATGAATAGAGATGCAAAAATCATCAACAAAAATATTAGCTAATTGAATATAAGAACACAGCAAAAAGATCATTCACCCAGATCAAGTGAGATTTATCCCTGGTATGCAGGCAAGGATGGTTACACATTTGCATTTCAATAAACATGACACATCACATTAACAAACTGAAGAACAAAAACCATGTGATTATCTCGGTAGATGCAGAGAAAGAATATCATAAAATACAATAGTCTTTCATTATGAAAACTCAACATGAATTAAATACCTAAATCTATGACCCAATACCATCAAATTATTAGAGAACATTGAGGAAACCCTGCAAGATTATGGCACAGGCTAAGCGTTCTTGGAAAAAAACCCAGAGGCACAGGCAATCAAAGCCAAAATTGACAAATGGGATCACATCAAATTCAGAAGCTTCTGTACTGCAAAAGAAACACACAGCAAAGTTAAGAGGCAACTGACAGAATGGGAGAAATTATTTGCAAACTATACAACTGATAAAGGATTAATAATCAGAATATATAAAGAAATGAAGAAACACAACAACAGAACAAGAAATCCAGTTAAGAAAGGCAAAAGATTTAAACAGACATTTTTCAAAAGAGGAAATCTAAATGGCCAGCAGAGACATGAAAAAATGCTCAAGATCACTACCATCAGGGAAATGCAAATCAAAATCACATAGAGATTTCACCTCACTCCCATTAGAATGGCTTTCATACAGAAATCAACAAACAACAAATGCTGGGAAGGATGTGGGAGAAAAGATACATTAATCCACTATTGGTGGGAATGTAAACTGGTAAAGCCATTATGGAGGACAGTATGGAGATTCCTCAGAAATCTGAATATAGACCCACTCCTGGGAATTTACCCAAGGGAAATGAAATAAGAATATGTGAGAGTTTCTGTACTCCAAGTTGATTGCAGCTCAATTCACAATAGCTAAGACATGGAATCAACCCAAATGCCCATCAACTGAAGAACGGATAAATAAATTATGGGATATATATACCATGGAATACTACACAACAATAAAATAAATTGAAATCTGTTCATTTGCAATAAAATGGATGAAACTTGAAAACATCATACTTAGTGAAATAAGCCAGTCCCAAAGGGACAAATACCATATGTTCCACCTGAACTATGGTAACTAATAGAGCACCTAAAAGGCAATCTGTAGAAGTGAAATTGACACTTTGAGAAGCAACGTATTTGAACAGCCCTTGTCTTGACTATTGAGGAACATGTTTTTTTTTTTTTCATACTATTTGTTGAACTCTTTATTTAACATAGAGTTAATCATATGTGTAGAAAGTTAATTAAAAATAGATCTTAGTAAAAAATAAGAGTGGGAATAAGAGAGGGAGGAGAAAGGGGCTGGGAGTATAGATGCATGGGAGAGTATGGATGGGGAGTATGGATGGGCACAGTGGGAAGAATCACCATATTCCTAAAGTTGTAATTATGAAATGTATGAAGCTTGTAATTGTAAAGCTGTATTGTTGTGCATACATTCCTAAGGACTTACTTCTAAGGGTACAATTTAAAAACTTACCATGGGATCTCAAATCCCCATAAGCCAGGTGGTAAAAAAGCATTTTAAGTGTTTAAGTGTTAAAGTGATCATAGGGATAGGATTAAGTGTTAAAGTAATCATACAAATAGGATTGTTTGGTAATGATAATAGATAGAATTAAAAAGGTGTGAATGCTCCAACATGGGAAGCAGTCTATACAGCAGACTCAGAAAGACAATGGCTTGACGTAGCACTCTGACCTCAGTAGCACTCTGACTTCAGAATCAGCCCTTAAGGTGTTCTGGTCTGGCTGAAAAGCCCACAAGAGCATTTCAGGCAAGGAAAGCCAAGACACTGTGGCAAAAGTGTCCTACATGAAGGATCTCTATGGGTGAGATCCCAGTAGTAAGAAATGGTCATCAAAGAAGGATATACTTTTCTCTGAAGGGAGGAGAGAATTTCTACTTTGCTTATAGCCTTGTCTAAATACTGACTGAGTTTCTGGATTCCAAAGGCTTCCATAGCCTAGGCAGTTCATGTCAAGAGCCTCAGATGATCACTGATGTCCTACATAAGAGTATTAATTGTTAAGATAACAAGTGCCCAACTCCATTGTTTGGTTTCCTTAGGTGCTTCTTCAATTAATAATAAAACTTGTTCTCAAAGAACAAAGTATATTATATCAAAAATTAAAAGGAAAATAATGGAATGAAGCTGGAAATCAACAACTCAAGAATCTCTAGAAAATATGCAAATACATGGAGCTGAACAACATACTCCTGAATGAATAGTGGGTCATAGAAGAAATCAAAGGAGAAATCAAAAACTGTTGAGGAATAGTTTTTTTTTTTTTAAATACTGTTCATTGAACCCTTAGTTTAATCTTCTGTGTATAAATTTAATTGAAAATAGATCTTAAAAAAAATGAGAATAGGAGAGGGAGGAGGAAGAAGGGTAGGAGTGAGGGTGGGAGAGTGGGTACCATAGGAAGAATCACTATCACTGTGTTCCTAAAGTTGTATTTATGGAACACTTGAAGATTTTATACCTTAATAAATGGTTCCTGTGGAAATTTATTTTTCTGAATGTACTTTTTGACTAAGAAATTTAGATGTCACTGCAATTCCAACTTTGGTGTGATGTATTTATTGATCACTTAAAATTTCCATTACAAAGAGAAGAAATTCATTAGCAAACCAATGAGATAAGGTCTCCAAATCTGAGGTCAAGTTAGATGGAAGTTAAACTCAAGTTAGCAGTTCCCCATCAGAACATGTTTGAGTTCAAGATGATAGAAGTCTGCGATGCTGGGGCCTACAGGGTAGAAGGGTGGTTAAACACCTACAGGCAGCAAAGGGAAGCAGATGAGAGTATAGACTCTGGCAGCAGTGTGCGTGGCCACCACGGTATCTTTAGCATTAAACTAGCTGCAACAACTTAAAAAACTCATAACTTCTCTGTGTCTCTAGGATCTCATCTATAAAACAGGGAAATGCTTTTACTTATAGAGTTTTTATGAAGATTAAATGAGTTAGTAGAGAAAGCAAATAGAGTAGTATGAATGAATGTCAATCAAAAAGAGAGAAGAAAGAATGATAGAAAAACGATTTTACAGTGCTGGCTTAATTCAAGCAAGGATCATTAATGGTTAAAATTTTCATGGGATAAAAATGTTGTGAGAAAACAGGATATACCATGGATGAAAATTAATCAAATGCAGTGTGTGAAACTTAATTAAAACAACATTTGGGGAGCAATTAGGAAATTTGAAGAGTGTCTCATTGTGATATTTAGGTATGAAAACTGTGCTTATTTAAGGGAATATCCCCATTATTTAGAGATGTCTACTGCAGTACTTAGCCTACTGGGTCATGAAATCTGTAAATTCCCTTATTATGCTTGGGGGCGGGGGTATGTGTGCATATAAACAGGTGTCTACGAATTTGTGTGATGAAACACATATGGCAAAAGGTTAAAAACAGTGCAGTTAGTTAACGGATACTCTACTCCACTAGTATTAGTTCGCTGTACTACTTTCTACTTTTTCAAATTTGCTCTATGTTTGAAAAGCATTTTAAGTTAAAACAAAAATGTAACCAAAACAAAGAACGAATTGCTTGTTACCTGTTGCATTTTGTGCCCCTGCCAACCTGGCTCTTATTAAGCCATGTCTCTCTTTGAGGCGAAGAATCCGAACCTTTGGAAACTGTGACATGTATTTATCCAAATTATCTTTTAGGTAGTCTGTATCAGAAGAAGGATAAACAAGAAAACACTTTCATTAACTGTGTCTGGATAGACTAGAAAAGTGCCATTACAATGTCAAATTCCAAAAACTATGTTATTAATATGTTCATAAATTTTATTCCTTGCACCACAATTTTATTTCCTGACGTCATTTTCTTGGAAGGGTTTTGTCTCAGCTTAATATTCCCAGCTGTTGGATTTCTCAAACTCCAAGTCTTTCTTTTTAGTGTTGCAAAATAACACAGCAGAGGGCTCACCTTTTCCGCATATTTATCAAGACACGGTAGATTTACCTTGAAATAAATGAAGCTGAGGCTTCTGTACAACTCCTTCCTCTGCCCGTCTGCAAAAGTCCCTTCCAAGATCCAGGAAAGAGGTTAAGCAATGTTTGCAAAATGTAAAATTTGTAAAATAAAATAATAAAAGCTGGTGCAACCATAGCTGGTTGAGATCGCTGTTGTGTCCTACTCTGATATCCTCTCCGCCACACCTTTCCTCTCTTTCTGAATGGCCAGAGCGTGATCCAGTCAAAGGGAGGTTTTCCAGTGCTTTATGAGGTGTGTTGAGTGGCTCATAGTCACTTTTTTGTACTTTAATGCAGCTACTGACAGCTGCTCCAAGTAAGAATGAATTCCAGAAAGACTTTTGCAGCTCACTTTCCTACTAATGTCATGCTATTTTTCTTAGAGAGGACTCTGAAAAGTGTATAAGCTTCAGGTCCTACAAAATCTGGCTCTGCCCCCTCATTAAAAGACTTTTATCTGCTTAGTAAATGTCTATTATGTCTGTTGATGCTTTCAGGGCCATTTAAAGTTTTCAACCAGTTTTCCTCTGCCATCTCCCTACTTTTCAAGCTCATTGTGGTTATGGTAGAATCTCTTGGGCTAAAGAAACTGCTTATATCATGTGTCACAAATGAAGGCTTAATTCTTCCTTTAACATTGTCATCACTTTACTATTTTCTAAAAGTTTCTGAAATGGGCTGCATTTGGGGAATCTATAATGTATCAGTCATGGCACTTGAGCCAATCTAGTAAACAAGCTTTCTGACAACTCAAACAGTGAGATCCTTTCCTGTAATAAAAATATACTTAAAGAACATGGTCAATGCTGCCTTTGAACGTAGTTAGAGCCACATCTTTCTGGTTTGGATGGGCAATTTGTCTGCCCAACACTTGACTGAACACATAATATGTCTTGCTTTTGAGGAAGAAGCTGTAGGACTTCCCTTTCTTTGCTTTCCATGAAGTTTAAACCAAACTGTAGTTATTACCAGAGGAAAGTCATCCCATTTGTTGTGGGGCAATTGCAGATTCAGTTCCACATAAAAACATTTGGGTGGTTGTACAGAACATCTTCTGGATTCTGATGTTTATAGTGTCCATTTCCAAATAGGTGTAGTTAGCCAATGACTCCTACAAGACAGGAGGGTCACAGCTCCAGGGAAGCCTGAGACAGGTAGTTTACAGAGCCCCAGGTTATTTTAAATATTCCATAAGTCTCAGGGCTGGCTCTGTGGCACCACAGGTTAAGCCTCTGCCTGTAGCGCCAGTATTCCCATATGGGCACTGGTTCGAGTCCCAGCTGCTCCTCTTCCGATCCAGCTGTCTGCTATGGCCTAGGAGAGTTGCAGAAGATGGCCCAAATCATTGGGCCCCTGCATCCACATGGGAGTCCCAGAAGAAGCCTCCAGCTCCTGGCTTCGGATCAACTCAGCTCTGGCTGTTGTGGCCACTTGGGGAGTGAACCAGTGGATAGAGGACCTTTCTCTCTGTCTCTTCTTCTCTCTATAACTACCTCTCAAATTAATAAAATATTTGAAAAATATTCCATAAGTCTCAGGAGACTTATACCTCCGTATCTCCACAGGAAATAATGATTTAGCATTTGTAAAATATTTGCACCTCATAAAACTACACTGTAACTCTACCACCAATTTGGTATATGTTTTTAAGATTTATTTATTTGTTTGAAAGGCAGAGCTCTCTTCCTCTTTTCCTGAGCCTCTTGCCAGGAGGGGGTTGCTGCAGCCCTGCGCGTCCTTCAGGCCACCTGCCCTAGGCTTCCTGGCCTAGATGTTCCTCCACGTGGCTGGTTCCTGGTGCTCGGTATGAACCCAGATTTACCTCTCTTTCTTAAATAAAGCTCTCGCATTCCTATGCATCTTCGCACTAAATAAAAGCTTAAAATGTACCATGCTACCTCATTTATTTATGCTGGTATTTAGAATTCTTCTCTAAATATTAGGCAAGAACCCTCTCGGGCTTATTAATATTGGGTATTTATTAATAAGCACATGGCAATATTGTATGGCACCCCAAATTTCCATAGCATATGTGGCACCCCAGATGGGACTTCTGGGGAACTTTACGGGGCCACATTTTCATACAGATTTTAGGAGGTCATTTCAGATATCATACGGCAATCATGAAGGGACTTCTAACATGTAAAATTTTTAAAGAGGGACTTATGACAAGTGAAATTTTTAATTTTTAATAAATTTTAAAGCTAGGCAGCCCTAAAGGCATTTTGGTCTGGCTAAAAAGCTCACAAGAGCATTTCAGGTGTGGAAAGCCAGGAGACTTGTGGAAAAAGTGTCCCTACATGGAAAACTTCCCTGGGTGAGACCCCAGTGGAAAAGAGTGGCCATCAAATAAGGATGTACTTTTCTCCGAAGGGAGGAGGGAACTTCCACTTTGTGTATGGCCTTGTCTAAATACTGATGGAGTTTGTGGAATTCAAAAGGCTTCCCTAGCCTAGGCAGCTCATGTCAAGTGCCTCCGGTGATAACTGATGTCACACATAAGAGTGTTAATTGTTAAATTAACAAGAGTCACTGTGTACTAACTTCCCAAGCAGGACCTCTGTTCTCAAAGAGCTACAGTATTAACGTTAATGGTAAAACTTAATCCCAAAGATTTACCTTGTTCTATTGTGTGATATTATGTATCATAAGTTCTAGTTATGTATAAGTGTCAAACTACATTGCCTGTGTTTTTAGGTATTTATTTAAGGTTTAGTACGTGCCTCAAATGTAAAATCTTGAATACAAGTCTCTCTGTAAAATTCCTATCTCATATGTTTTACCATAGGGTCAGATATTTAAAGGCTGCTGATGAGATATCTGAGAATGGAAAAATTATGTGGACTTTGGATTCCAAGATTTGGATTCTGAGCTTTGTATATAGCTTTAAAGATGCCCTGATGCAGACTCCATACTGAAGAGGGTAGCTGCAAAAGTTGTTCCAGAGAATTAAGGGGCTTATAACTAAAGTTCTGGTATTGGGAATTGCTGATGACCGGATTCTATGGAATTTGAATTCCAAGATTTGGCTTCTAAGCTTTTGTACATAGCTTTGAAGATGCCCTGATGCAGTCTCCACACTGAAAAGGGTAGCTGAAAAAGCTGTTCCAGAGAACTAAGGAGCTTCTAACCAAAGCTCCGGTATTGGGAATTGCTGATGACAGGATTCTATGGAATTTGGATTCTAAGATTTGGATTCCAAACTTTCCTATGTAGCTTTAAAGACGCCCTGATGCAGACTCTGTACTGAAAAGGGTAACTACAAAAGTTGTTACGGATTCCAGGATTTGGATTCTAAGCCTTGTGTTTGCTTAAAAGCCCCTGAAACAGAAACACTGTGCTGGACAGGGGAGCTACAAAAGGTGTTCCAAGGAATCAAGGAGTTTTTAACAAAAATTTCAACATTAGAAATTCCTGAACAAGCCATTCATAAGATGATCCTCTTCAGATCAGTTTTAGCTTAACTGAAAGGGACCTTACCAGGTGCTATTGAGGCTGACTACCTCCTTGAAATTAGGATTAAACTTCTACCTCTTAAGTCTGCACAGGTGATCGGGGCCGGCGCTGTGGCTAAGCGGGTTAACACCCTGGCCTGAAGCACAAGCATCCCAGGTGGGCGTCGGTTCTAGTCCCGGCTGCTCTTCTTCTGATCCAGCTCTCTGCTATGGCCTGGGAAAGCAATGGAAGATGGCCCAAGTCATTGGACCCCTGCACCTGCATGGGAGACCCAGAGGAAGCTCCTGGCTCCTGGCTTCGGATCGGGGCAGCTCTGGCCTTTGAGGCCAGTTGGGGAGTGAACAATCGGATGGAAGACCTCTCTCTCTCTGCCTCTCCTCTCTCTGTGTAACTGAGTTTCAAATAAATAAATAAATCTTTAAAAAAAAAAGTCTTCACAGGTGAATGCGAAAGACATGCCTGACTATTTCTATAAGCCAATCAGAAACCTTAAGTGCTTCAAAGCAAAAAGGATAAGTAACACTTTTGGTTTTGTCTCCTTAACGCAAACATACTGTACCTGCCTTCCTTGATTATCTCTAAAAGCTATTATTAATGATAAAGCTACCTAATGGACTCTTGTATTATAATTCTCTATACTCAAGATAAATGGGCTTATAATTGACATAAGGGTAGCCTATCACTACCCACTATCTGGGAATCTGTAAGATAAGTTCTTTTCATGTTATGGGGCACCCCACTTATAATTGATTTTGTTCCAGTTTTACTTATACTAATTAACAACTTATATGTTTCAGAACTCGACTTCTGGGAGTAACTGACCATGCAGGGGTCACAGACATTGACAATGACTGAGACTGCTCCAGCTTGCAAAACAAATTCGTTAGATAGGATAGGCAGAGACTCCAGACCCTGCATAGGCAGGGCCTGTACTACGCCCCTCATAAGCAGGAAGCAGTTATAAAAAAGATGATTCGACGTCCATCAACTCCCCTTAGGATTCAGGTGATGGAGTCTCTGAGGGGGGAATGAAGTAGGCAGGCATACAGGTTAAAATTGATTAGGTTTGTGAGCTGGAAGACCATGCCTTTGCCATGCCCCTGTGTGACCTCATGCCCCTACCTGGCCACTCCTAAGTGCCCACTGGCCAATCAGGTTAGTTAACCAGTCCTCTTTGGAAGTGGGTTAAAAGCCTGGGACACGGTGTGTCTGCTCTCTTCTTCTTTTCCCTGGCCTCTTGCTAGGAGGGGCTGACTATAGACTTGCACCTCCAGGGCATGTGGGCTTTGGGCCACCCGCCCTAGACTTCCTGGCCTAGATGCTCCTCCACGTGACTAGTTCCTGGTGCTGGGTATGAACCCAGATTTACCTCTCTCTTAAATAAAGCTCTCACTCTCCTATGCATCTTTCGCACTAAATAAAAGCTTAAAATGTAAAAACAAAAACAAAGAAAGGCAGAGCTACAGAGAGGCAGAGAGAGAAAGAGGTCTTCCCATCCCCAAATGGCCACAGCGGTTGGAGCTGAGTGGATCCAAAGCCAGAAGTGAGGAGCTTCTTCCAGGCCTCCTACATGGATGCAGGGGCCCAAGGACTTGGACCATCCTCTGCTGATTTCCCAGTCCATAGTAGAGAGCTGGATTGGAAGTGGAGTAGCCGGGACTGGAACCAGCACCCATATGAGATGCCGGCACTGCAGGTGGTGGCTTTACCTCCTACTCCACAGCATTGGCCCCCAATTTGGTATTGCTTCACACTAAACTTTGACTTTTAAGGAGAGAGCTTGTGTGATTTTCCTACCTTTGGTGCTGCAGTCATCCACCAGGAGAATTTCCTTGATGAGATGTGGAGGAGAACGGTTGAGGACACTATGCACAGATCTCAGGAGAGTGGACCACACCTCATCCACAAAGCACATGATGACACTGGTGGTTGGGAGGTTGTTGTGAACGAGCTGTTCTGCACACCTGGGCCAGGATATAAGCAGAGCACAAAGATGTGCTAATGAGATCCACAAGGCGGCTTCTGAAGTCTCAGAGTGTGACTGTGTGCATGCACACAGTCGCTGTTTCCTCTATCACTTTTTGATACATGTATATGTCAATGATGATTTCATTGTGAAATCAGGTACTTTTTCTTGAGGAGAAGGAAATGCAAAACAAAAGAGCAGAAGATTAACCAGCGACAGTAGTTGTTAGAACTAGAACTTCAAGACTCCCTGGGGAAGCACCAAGCTGTAGTAGAAAGGATGTGTGCTTGGCAGGTGGTTAGAGTCTGTTTTGAATCCTACAAATACTTCAACCATTGACACTTTCTTACTCTCCCTGTGTCTCAGTTTACCTATTTGCACAATGTGGTTATGGCTTTTATTCAATATGGATGCTAACTCATGGGTTAAAATTGTTGTGAGGGAACAGGATATTCCATGGATCAAAACATCACCCCACAATTAATCAAACGCAGTGTGTGAAACTTAACTGCAAAACATCCCAGAAACAATTAGGAAATTTGAAAAGAGTGTATCTTTGCCACTGAGTGAAAAACACATACAATGTCTAGCATAATCCCTGGCCCAGGAATTCACTAAGTGATAGTCTTTGTTATTGGTACTACATTACATACCAGAGGAGAGCCCTCTGAAATATTTATTGTTGCCAAGTACTTTATGACTGTCCTTCCCATTTGCCATCTGCCAAGCATCAAAGGATATATTCTTTTTCCCACCCTGTGTGTGAGTGTATTTGCTGGACAATATAAGTATATGTGCCAATAAATAAATTCCCTTCAGCTTTCTTATCTGGGGTTTCTTGCTGAGGCTCTGCTGGAGAGTAGACGTGTTGGGAATCATTTCCTTGGCAGAAAAGAGAACAAGGTTAAGTGGGTCTTGATTTTTGCCCATGCCCTTCTGTTCACACTTTCTCACCATAGGCATTCCTTCATCTCCTACCCATGTTGCTATTCACAGGGTGGTGCCCAGTGGAACATCAAAAATAACAATTGCTATCCTGCTAACAAAGCTACTTTTAGTAATGTGATAGTTAATGATGACAATGATCATAAATAAGCATCATAAGCACTCTACATTATTTCAATTTAAACCTCAAACCAATAGCATCTCTTTCCCTCTTTATAGATGAATGATGGAAATCATGGAGAACCAGTCCATGATTATACTGTCAGTAAATGCCAGAGCTGAGACTAAGCTCTGGTCCCATCTGGCTCCAGAAGTAATCATTCAGGAAGTTTCAAGTCCACGAGAATTAAAGAGGCTGGCAGAAGATGTGGCATTTTCTGAGAGACAAGTAACATGGGTTCATTTTACTTATTCCGTAGATAAGACACACACACACACATATAGATATATAAGTAAAAGCCATAGACAAACCATCCAGTCCATATCTGCATGCAACTTTATTTACAGTTGGTGACATTATTATGTAGATAATTTATTTTAATATTCATAGCAACTTCTTGAAAGATATTATACACTTCTTCAAATGGAGCAAATTGAATCTTGAGAAGTTAAATAACTCACGCAACACTATTCACCTACAGAGGATTTATGTGGGAATGTGAACAAGTATAGTTTTTACCCTACTACACTAAGATAATGGATTTTAGAATCAAATACACAGGTTTTTAAATGTCAATTCCCCTAATTACTGATTTGGAGAAGTTGTAGAACTTCTTTGAACCTCAATTGATCAACTAAAAAACACAGAGATTACTTGTTATAAGACTGCATACAAATGTTATAGAAGACCCACCTGGTGTATGTATGACGCTTGGGAACTACTTAGGAAATGGGCCACAAATCAGGTATAATCTGTGATTTCAATAGTTCCCTAAAATGGTTGGTTATCATAATAACCTATAAAGCCTGAAAAATATACATATCTGATCCTCAGCCCAAGAATATCACATTCAGAGAGAGTTTGCAGAGGTCCTGAGAATCTGAAGCTTCAAAAACGAGCAAACAAAACAAACAAATGACTCAAATTTATAGGCCAGTCTGGAAATATGAACTCTAAGACCAAGTTAATTTATTTCCCTTATTACTAGTGATAATGTTAAGCAAACAAATTAAAGGCTGATAGAAGTATGTCCTGAATTTCCAAGTGAAGTACAATCAAAATAGCATGTTTTGATCGGGTATTATGGTTTAGTAGCAGCTGCCTAAACTCATTTTATTCTACACGAAAATCCATGCCTTAACGTTTCTGAAAAATGATATATTCCTCACTACACACATGGGCTGTATTAATTTCCTATGCTGCCATAATAAATTCCCCCAAATTCTGCTTAGCAGTTCTTTCCTCAATTTATCTATTTCTTCTCACATTTATTATGACAGAAAACAGATAGCAGGCTGTACCTTCAACACGTTCCTTGACAGTATCCAATTTCCTCACTCACAAATTCTGCTGATTTTCACATGACCCAACACAAGACAGCCAAGTTTGCTATGACTATACAACACGTTACCTCTCCTCCATATCACCATACCATAGTACCTCTCCTCCTAACAATGTGCTCTGCATTTTCCTCTGAGTCCTCTCAAGCAGCACTTGTAAGGCTTTTATTCTGACCAATATTCTGTTCAAGAAAACATATGTATTCTCAAAGATGATGGAATCCACCAACAATCTCTTCAAGGTAACGGAGGCTTCCTCCATCATGCTTCTCAAAATCTTCCCAGCCTCTACTCGTTATCTAACCCCTTGGGTAATGCTTCCATATACTGAGGAATTTCTTAACAGCATTCCACTTCCTGAAACCCAAATCTGCATTACTTCCCTGTGGTCACCGTAAGAAGTTACCAAGCCACAGATCTGGTGGCTGAAGACAATAGATCCTCACCCTCTCACAGATCTGGAGGCCAGAAGTCCAAATACCAAAGGGTCAGTAGGCCACACTCCCTCCAGAGGCTCATGGCTAGATTCTGCCCCTTCTCTCTTCCCATTTCTGTTGTCATTGCTTGACATGGGGCTGCATCACTCAAGTCTTTGCCTGTCTTTACATTCCTCTCCATATCCTCATGTCGAACTTCTGTGTGGTTCTCTTTTATAAGAATACTTGTGGATTCAAACCTGGCTAGCCCTAAATTTAGGCCATTTAAGGCTTATTTAGATAACTCACAATATATTCTTTCTTTTCAAGATCCTTAACTTAGTTACATCATTTGTCACATAAGGTAATATTCACTCTTTAACACAAAACAGTTACAGGTTCTGAGAATTAGGAATTAAATACATGTATTTTTGGAAGATCATTTCTTTCTGTCTGCCACAGGGCTTAATAAATCAAAGTAACAAATATGATGTTTTTCTTTTTTTAAGAAAGAGATGAATCTACTATTTCTTTGAATGGTTGAATAACTTCCATACCCCTAAACAAAAGGTGCATTTACTTTAAATCTACATACCTAGTAATCATACTTTTTTTACATTTAAAGTATAGGAGTTTAAAATTCATGAAATATTTAATTTGTGATACCGAATTATGAATTTATGAATTATAGTTTTGAAATCCAATTTAGAAAAGCAAATAATTAGAAAAAGGAAGATTATAAATTGATAGATTTTTAAGCACTAAATTAAAAATTGTCAGATTTAGTTAAATAAATATGAACAATTCCCACAGATAAAAGTCAATGTTGGAAAAAGATAAATTTTAAACTCTGAAATTTCTTTAACAAAAGAAAAAAAAGAACTCTAATGTAAGACTCCAGTTCTCAGAATCCCTGGTTGTTATCATCCAAAAGGCTAGGAGGGAATGGTGAGCTTAGAGAACAATGAAGCATATAATCAAAGATAGATGAGGGGGGCTGGCACTGTGTTGTAGTGGGTAAAGCCTCTGCATGCAGTGCCAGCATCCCATATAGGTGCCAGTTTGCGGCCCAGCTGCTCCACTTCCAATCCAGCTCTCTGCTATGGCCTGGGAAAGCAGTAGAAGATGGCCCAAGTCCTTGGGTCTCTGCAACCACGTAGGAGACCTAGAAGAAACTCCTGGCTACAAGTTAGCACAGCTCCGGCCATTGCGACCAATTGGGGAGTGAACCAGTGGATTGAAGACCTCTCTCTCTCTCTTTCTCCCTCCCTCCCTGCCTCCCTCCCTCTCCTTCTCTCTGTGTGTCAATCAGATAAATAAATAAATAAATCAAATAAATAAATAAATCTTAAAAAAAGATAGATGAGGGGGTAATGAGGTTTGCTGACACTGATGAAACTTAAATTAGTGTTGACTAAACTGACAAATCTAGCCTTCTTCCTTTGCACTCAGATTGTTTGTTTGTTTGCTTGTCCAGTGAGATACTACATTCTCGTGCTTTTCATCCATCACTCACTGGCTTTTTCCCTACAGTCTTCTTCTTACCTTCATCCTTCTCTCTCTCTTTTTTTTTTTTTTTTTTTTTTGACAGGCAGAGTGGACAGTGAGAGAGACAGAGACAGAGAGAAAGGTCTTCCTTTGCCGTTGGTTCACCCCGCAATGGCCGCTGCGGCTGGCGCACCGCATTCCTCCAGGTCTCCCTTGTGAGTGCAGGGCCCAAGCACTTGGGCCATCCTGGGCCATCCTCCACTGTACTCCCGGCCACAGCAGAGAGCTGGACTGGAAGAGGAGCAACCGGGACAGAATCTGGTGCTCCAACTGGGACTAGAACCTGGGGTGCCAGCGCCACAGGTGGAGGATTAGCCTAGTGAGCCACGGCACCGGCCCTCTCTTCTTACTCTTTATTTATTTTTTTTTTGTTTTCATGAACTTATTTTTTATTTTATTTTTTTAATGTTTCCTTTCTTTTTTTTTAACTTTTATTTAATGAATATAAATTTCCAAAGTACAGAATATGGATTACAATGGCTTCCCCCCCATAACGTCCCTCCAAACCGCAACCCTCCCCTTATCCACTCCCTCTCCCCTTCCATTCACATCAAGATTCATTTTCGATTCTCTTTATATACAGAAGATCAGTTTAGCATACATTAAGTAAAGATTTCAACAGTTTGCTCCCACACAGAAACATAAAGTGAAAAATACTGTTTGAGTACTAGTTATAACATTAAATCTCAATGTACAGCACCCTAAGGACAAAGATCCTACATGAGGAGTAAGTGCACAGTGACTCCTGTTGTTGACTTAACAAATTGACACTCTTGTTTATGGCATCATTAATCACCCTAGGCTCTTGTCATGAGCTGCCAAGGCTATGGAAGCCCCCTGAGTTCACTGACTCTGATCATATTTAGACAAGGCCATGGTCAAAGTGGAAGTTCTCTCCTCCCTTCAGAGAAAGGTACCTCCTTCTTTGATGACCCATTCTTTCCACTGGGATCTCACTCATGGAGATCTTCTTACTCTTTAAACAGAAGATTCTCAGAGCCAGGTCCTGTACTTTGTTGTCTTCTATGTTATATGTCACTGTGTGATCCAACCCATATTTATAATTTTAAGTGTGATAATATCTTCCAAATTTAGATCCAGGTTAGATTTTTCCTCTGAATTCCAGACTCTTACATTGACCCAGCTGCTTGACAATTTCCCTGCATGCTGCAAAGGCACAGTACATACAACGTGTCTGAAATGAAAATCTTGATTCACCCCATCCAATCCAACCATTTCTTTTGCATTCCTTCTCTTAATTAGTATGACATCATCATATCTTGTTGAAGAAATATGGATAACATTTTAGACTTCTCCCTCTTCCTTACTGTGAACAAAGTAATCCACTAACTACTGCCTATTGTGTTGCCAAAATTAACTCGACTCCTGCCCCCATAGATGCCACTCCTATGTCTTGAGTTTCCACAATCCTCCTCTAGGATATTTGCTGAAGTCTCCTAGTACGATCTCTTTTTTTCACTCTCTGTCGGACCCACACCACTCTCCTGTTTAAAATCCTTCAGTCAATTCCTATGGGACAAAGAAAAAAAATCCAAATTCTTTATCATAGCCTAAAGGACCTCTCCTCATCTTTCCAATTCCATGATCCCCTCACTCACTCCTCCCATGCACCTTTGCTTTCTTTCAGTTCTTTGAAGGTTATTAAAAATCCAACATTTGTTGTGTCCTTAGTTTCTATCACTATTGCTACCCTCCTGCCTTCGTGGCTGATTTCTTTTGTTCATTAAGATCTTAGCCTGAGTATTGCCCTCGCAAAGACACCTTCTCTGACTTCCCTATCACAATTTAGGTATTATTGTATTCTGTATTATAGCCACTTGTGTTCCTGTCATAACATTAATTTATCGGTTTTATTTCCTCATCCTCTGTTTCTAGAACTTCCCAAGAGGGGAAATCTGCCTTGTATGAGCCTCTACATTGTTGCATATAATAAAACTTGATAAAATGTATTGATTGGATGGATAGGTGAAAGAAGATGGGCTGGAGCTTAAAATTTAAACTTTAGTAATAGAAGAGATGGCTCTTTTTGAGACAGGAAACAAAAAGAGTGGCAACGTATGTAGATAAGTTTATCTTTATAGGGTGAGGTGTTGAAAAAAATTGCAGCTCAAACTGGAGGAAAATTTATTTGCTATTATGATGGGGTAGGAGACTTGAGAAAAATGGAGAATATTTAGGATGACTAAGATGGGCAATAGGAAAGAGTGCCAGAAAGCTACAAGTGAAATGGTTTCTGAGGTGCATTGAGCACTCTTTTGAAGTTTCTGTCAAAATACAAATGTGTTATTGGCTCCTCCAGTGCTAAGCAATGAATGTAGGATGAGAGAAACAAATTGTTAAATAAACCCAAGTCTAGGAGTCACCAGAGCAAATGGGGTAGAAATAAAAGTGGTAGAGGATTTTGAGGGGATGGGTATGAAGTGGTTAAATCTTCCTTAATGGACTCCAAGTTTGGAAAGAGGAAATAAAGCTCAGAGGCATTTAATAGCCTGAGTGAAAGGGAGGGTGCAAAAGTACAACCATGGCTTCCTAAGATGTTTTTTTATCTCCAATTCTACAAAGTAAATGAAAGGAAAATGTACATTTCTCACTTAAGTATCCTTTCTAACATCTGGAGTAAAAAAAAAAAAATAAATCAGCTCTAAAAAGTGCAGGTGAACAACACACATTCTGCATGAACCAATAAGCCTCACTGTGAAGTTCTGCATGTTACTTTAGGGCTAAAATTTGATTGGCTTTAGAAACATCCAGTGGCAAATGGCAATTCACCGGGAAGAGTTGACCAGGCAGGCTCATGCAGGTGATGGGTTCATCTTATAAATCAGTAGCTTTTGATCTGTTTTCTAGCCACTCAGAAATTAAAGGAAGAAAAGCTCTCAAGAATTTCAGAGATCTGGGAAAGACATCTCCAGTTACCAAAACCTGATTCTCTATTTCCCACTCAACCTGTCATGGTGCCTAATTTTACCAACTGAACCCCAAAGGGTAAATCATGAAGGATTCCCATAGATGCCAACAACCTGGAAATAAATGGTACTTCTGCCAATTACAAACAACATATGCTTTTAGATGTGTTGAAGGAACCACACTGAAGAAGACTCTATGAAAAGTTATGTGCTATTGATCATGTTGGATCCAGATAAAAGAAAATATTAAAGGATGTGGAATGGGGGGATGGAAGTGAAAACCAGTGGTTTCATATACAAACTTTGAGAATGCGTTTTGGTTTAGGTGACTGATATTTCAGGCCACTCCAGTATTTATTGGGGCCAGGCCTGTAGAATTATAAAACAGGCTAGGCATGTTTTTCCACATGTTGACAAACCAGTATGGTTGTTTTCTTCAAAGACATGGTGGGTAGACCAGATAGCCTTTCAGCTCCATTAACTCATGTACCCAATTTTAGATGTTGGCAATCATTTGCACATATTAGAAAACCCTTTCCAATTGTCCTGGTGTCCTACAATGACCCAGCTGAAGTAAATTTCCTCTGTTCTTGTTTTCCCATTATAAACAGTGATTTCTTCTTTAAGAGAGGAATGACAATTCTAGTAAACTTTAATTTAAATGCAAGGTATTTTTGGGTTTGTACACTTACCTGAGGTTAAGAAATCATATTTTTATTTCTTTTTTTATACAAATTGGTATTTTGAATCTACAAGCCCCATGCTCTAGTTAAAAATTAACCCATTCTAGAGGTCCAGGTTGCTGCATAGAGAGTTAAGCCAGCGCTGTGACACTGGCATCCCCCGTCAGAGTGCTGGTTGGAGTCCCAGCTGCTCTGCTTCTGATGAAACTGCCTTCTAATGTGTCTTGGAAGGCAGTAGGAGATGGTTCAAGTACCTGGGTCCCTGTCAACCATGTGGGAGATGCACACAGTTGGAGTTCTTGCCTCCTGGCTTCAGCTTCTCTCAGCCCTGGCTATTTTGGCCTCATGAGGAGTGAACCAATGAATGGAAAATCTTTCTCTCTGCCTGGCTGTCACTCAAGTAAATAAATCTCAAGGGTCCGGCATTGTGGCATATTGGGTTGAGCCACCACCTCCATAAGGTGCTGATTTGAGTCCCAGCTGCTCCATCTCTGACTCAGCTCTTGGTAATGCAACTGGGAAAGCAGTGGAGGATGGCTGAAGTACTTAGGTAACTGCTACTCAGGTGGGATCCCTGGATGGAGTTCCAGACTCCTGGCTTTAGGCTGGCACAGCCCCAAACTTTGCAGCCCAGGCCATTGCAACCTTTTGGGGAATGAACCAACAGATGGAAAATCACTCTCCTTTCTCTCTCTTTCTCTCCCCTCTCCCCCTGTAGCTCTGCCTTTCAAAGAAATATATCTTTCTAAAACAATCTTTTTTTTTTTTTTTTTTGACAGGCAGAATTAGACAGTGAGAGAGAGAGAGAGACAGAGAGAAAGGTCTTCCTTTCCGTTGGTTCACCCCTCCAATGGCTGCTACAGCCGGCGCGCTGCGCAGATCCAAAGCCAGGAGCCAGGTGCTTCTCCTGGTCTCTCATGCAGGTGCAGGGCCCAAGCACTTGGGCCATCCTCCAATGCACTCCCAGGGCACAGCAGAGAGCTGGCCTGGAAGAGGAGCAACTGGGACAGAATCCGGCGCCCCAACTGGCACTAGAACCCAGGTGCCGGTGCCACAGGCAGAGGATTAGCCAAGTGAGCCGTGGCGCCAGCCTTAAAACAATCTTTTAAAAATTAATCCAATCTATTTTGTTTGAAAGAAGTCTAGGCTTAGGTTACTGTAACCAATCAAAGCACTACAGACAACTGGGGACTCTAGCATGAAGAATTTGACCATGCTGCAGGTAGCTGATACGTTACTGTGGCAGGACAAAAAGACTCTCGTCTTGAGAAAGATGGTGAGTGTACTTAAGTTTTGAATCCTTTCTGCTACTTTTTGGCTGCATGACCATGGTCAAGTCACTTAACCATCCAGAGGCTCAGTTTCCTCATTTGTAGGTTGAGGATTACAAGGCCCTCATCACAGAATGACTGTGAAGATTTGTTGAGGTAATTGAAACACTTGGTAAGTTTTATGATGAATAACCCCTATGAGAACCTGTGATTATCCACAATGCAAATACACACATCTTGGCTGGGCATCCTACCCTCTTCCCAGACCGTCCTTTAGTTTGAATCTATTAGGTGCTCGGTCCTCTATCAGGAGACTCAGAAAGTGATGTGTTTTGCCCTTTGGGCTTCCGTGTGCTGAATGCCCTTCCTCTAACTGGAACTTAGTGTAGTCTATCAAATAAAGACAGTCTCAGATCTGAAGATTGAAGGAACGATAACATTCTCTCATCTCTATGAATTTTTCATTTCATTTCAAGAGAGTCAAAATGTACTATGTGGGCCAAGTCTCAATCTTCACGGCTTTGAACAGAAGGTCGAGGAGGATATTTTCTCAGCTTCCATTTGCAATTCAAGTACAGTCTTCATGTGAGCCTCCAGGGGCCTTCAGTCCCTAAGCTCTGGTATCTTTGGAAGCATCAGAAAGAGAATCAAGCATCCATCTGAGGAGCTCTGCCTGAAATTAGATTCTTTTCCCCAAGACCTTAGCATTGCTGGAGCTTTCTTCCCTCTCACTGATAAGAGTATAATGCTACAAAAATTCACTTTATTTAACTGTTCTATTCTTCTTAGGGTAGAAGAATGTCCCTGACATGCAGTCAGAATCACCTGGTTACTAATTTCTAGGTGTTAAGTCACACAAATCACCTGGATTCCAGAGGCCTTGTCCACCAGAAGTGTGCTTCCTGAGGTACCCTTCCTTGGATCCATCATAGCAATAGGACTTGGGCTTGGACATATAAACCACCCCATCAGCACATACCCATGAATAGTCTATTTTGAGCAAACAGCTGCCAGAGTGACCTTGAGATGGGAGGGAGAAGCTCAGAAGAGGGTGTTGGCAGAAATATTATTGGCTAGAGAGAGGGCACCCTGGGCTAGTTCTATCTCTCTTGCTGTGTGGGATCTTGGGCAAGTCGCTTTCTCTTCATAATTTCTCTGTAATATAAAGGACTGGGTGATACCACTTTTGAGTCTTCATGCAGTATCCACATACCGTGATGATTTTCTACACAACTTTAGCTGTATTTGCCTGTAAGCCCTGCCATCCAGGTTTGAGATTACCAAGGAAAGGCAAATTAAGTAGTTCCTTCTGTGTCTTTAAAATCTTTAACTTGGGGTCAGCTTTGTGATGCAACAGTTTAAGTTGCCACTTAAGACTAGCATATCAATATCAAAGCACATCAGGGCACCATTCTGTGGGTGCTCAGCCTCAGATCAGGCTCCCTGCTAAGGCACCTGGAAAATCAACATAATGGGTACCTGCCACATGCAGGAGACCAGAATGGAGTTCCTGGTTCCTGGGTTTGGCATGGCTCATCCCTGGCCTTTGCGGCTATTTTGGGAGCGAAACACTGTACCAGCAGATGGAAGATCTCTTTCTCTCTCTCATTCTGCCTCTCAAATGAATGAAGACTTAAAAACAACTTCTAACTTTTCTCCCTTGGTCATTTGAAGAACCTTAACAAAGTCCTGAGTGATGTGGACTCTGCTTACTCCTATGGCTTTATTTATGTTCTCATCACTCTCCTCCACCAAATGGCAGACTTCGTTCAGGATCCCAATCGGCCTTTTTATTCCCTTTCCCAACTTCTCCAACTTTCTTCCTTTTCTTGTTATAGCTCAGTTGCTTCTTCTCTTTTGCAAGCCCAATCCAGCCTTTCCCTACCTCCCTCTAGCAGTACCCTGTGCTTCAGTGTGACATTTTGCTACACATGAAGCCATGGGACCTTGAAGCCAGGGACCATGTTCTGATGCTGCACCATGCAGTAGGAGCCCAGAAATATTTGTTCATTTATGGACTCTGGTAATAGGGCAGTTTTAAAGAAAATCCACTGCTTATTCCTGTATAGAAAATTATTTCCTATATATTTTTCTATGACTACTTACATGTCATGCAAAACTAATTCCCCTCATGCACCTCTGAGCTATGTATCAGGAAGAAAGTTGTTTTAATTTATGCCAAAATCATATGATTATAAGCAAACAAAGGAAGAAGGAACTCTATCCTGTGGAAAGAATATTGAAATTTAAAGTTGGGAAGTTTTCCTGTGAATCTCAAATCAGCTATTAGCTTACTGGACAGCACATATATTATTTGTCCTTTAGTGGACTCACTTTTTTCATCTGTAAAGCACATGAGAGTTCTGTTTCATAGTCCCATTGTGAGGATAAAAATGCTCACAGACACAAATACATACACATACACATGCATATAACACAGATACACATTACTGCTGAAACATAATAAGCATGGTTGTACATGTGAAGCTCAGCAAGGCATGGATTTCCCTAGGTTCAGAGAGCTGTGGCAAGGTGACAGGTGATGATAGCTGCTGTGAAGGGAGAGTGGCAGGGGGCAGGGAGACATCATCTGGTATAGTAGAATGATTCTGGATGAAGAAGAATCAAAAAACATTATTGGAACAAATTCAGCCACTTGTGACCTGTGGGCACTTGGGTAAGTCACTTTGCTTTTCCTTGTTTGCCTTATTTTTTTTTGTCTTCATCTGTTTTATGAACTTGATCAACCTGACAAGGCTATTGCGGGGATCAAAGGCAATGATGTACATGAAAGATGAAAGACCCAGCTGCCTGGCATGGTGTGTGGGCTCAAGATAAACAGGGAGCAAATGCCACATGGAATGAAATACGCTGCCACCTGCTGCATTATCTGCCACAAACTGAAAGTTCAGCTTCTTCTGTATGTGTTGCCTCTTCTATGGGTAAACCTGGGATGATGATGGCATCCATTTCAGGGATTGGTTTTAATGAGAAAGCAGGTAGTAAAGGCCTTTGTAAGCGCTCATTTTCTACATATTATTACTTCTCACATCTGTCCATATACCAACAACTTAGAAGCATGACCCATTTATAAAGTACCTGAATTTGGAATAATAAAGATTTTTCCCCCTTAGGGACTCTAAAGAACTCTGTCTTAAAAGCAAACTAAACAAAGTAGAGCTTCTAAACCTTGCTATTTGCCCTTAATTTTCCGAGCCTTAAACAAACAAAAAAAAGTTGTTCCCCTATTCAGAGTTTCTGTTTTGAATGGGTCAGCTAGGAAAGCCAAACAGGAAGTGACATTCTGGGCAGGAATAGCCTTTGCAGTATTACAAAAGGAACCAGATAAAATCAGGCTGGTGGTTAAATTGGGCCCTGGGTTAGGTGTGAAAAAGCAGTGTACACAGGCTGAATTCCTACATTTGCTAATTACTCTCTCCCAGGAGTATTTCTAGGTCTTTGACAGTATTTAGGAAGAAAAAGTCACGGATTTGCTTTAACATTTCTCAGTTTTACATTAATTAGGCATTGTGCAACTGTTTTCTTCTCCTTGAGTTAGTAGCAGAAATGTGTTTCGCATTCATCTCTGATCATTTTTCTCCTTATTATTGCCCTAGTTACGGGGGGAGAGTGTATTAAAAAAATCCAAAGGCTCAGTAACCCTCTCTTGTACATATTTAACTTTTGTTCTTAGAGGCTAACTTGGACCTTTTAAACAAATTTTCCTTTTATTTCCTGCTCTTTTACCTGATTTTCCAGTGAAATAGAGCATCGTGCCCTGACACACAAACACGCATGAGCTCACTGATGCACACCTGCACACACACACACACACACACACTATGTAACAGATGTCATTGCGCTGTCATCCATTGGAAGAGTGAAAGCAAGAAGCAGCCCTTTTAAACTCATCGTGTGAGCTGTGTCCCTGCTCCTGGCTGGTGTTTCAGAGAGAAACCAACCCCTTATGTAATCCATTTTAGATAGCGTTCTCCAGTCACTATTATTCACAAAAGCATTCTAATTACATCAGTTAAAATACTCATAGCACATAAAAATAAAAATTCAAGCTTCATTTAACTTTAAAGCTTCTCTTTCTCCCAGCCTGATCATCTTTTAGAAGACCAATGTTTGATAGTGTAGGTGTTCAGTTTATTTCCTCTCTCCATCCTCCTCCTCATGCACATCTTCCCCCTTTATTCTTTCATAACTCAGTTATAGTTTTTGACTTACTAGAGTCAAAATTAAGGTTCAGACAGTTCTCCTCTCCCCTCTGTAGTTTAGATGGGTTTGTGGTAAATGCTCAGTGCTATCTTTTGCTTTTCATATGTGCTCAAAGAAAACTCTCTTTAGCTGTGTAGGAAGAAATCAAATTATTGGTTGACATTCCCTGCTCTGGAGTAAGAGAATGAAGACCCATTTTTTTAAATGCTTCATTGAGAGGCTTGCCAGAATTCTACAGGAAAAGCATTAAATTAATCAACTGAGTGGGGCTATGATGGCATAGTGGTGGTAAACAAGCATGCTGTAACTCTTTGTAAGTTAAAACTGAATGCTAGCAGCAAACATTCCCGACTCATTTTTCTCTAAATTCAGATCAGGACGAGTTCACTTTTGGAGTTTCACCTTAACTATAGCTGCAGGCCAAAAGAGAGATTTCTCCAAGTAGAACTGTCCTGAGTTCTCAGCAGATTGAACCACATTTCAGCAAAATCTGCATGTGAGTGTGCATGTGTATTGATTACTGCTAATGGGCAAATTCCAAAGATTGTAAGTAACAAATCTCAGGATTAGCTTTCTTTTTATAAATTATTTATTTATTTATTTTTGCCCGGCAGAGTTAGACAGTGAGAGAGAGAGACAGAGAGAGTTATAGACAGTGAGAGAGAGACAGAGAGAAAGGTCTTCCTTCCGTTGGTTCACTCCCCTAATGGCCACTACGGCCCGCGCTGCGCCGATCCGAAGCCAGGAGCCAGGTGCTTCCTCCTGGTCTCCCATGGGGTGCAGGGCCCAAGCACTTGGACCATCCTCCACTGCCCTCCCAGCCCACAGCAGAGAGCTGGACTGGAAGAGGAGCAACTGGGACTAGAACCCAGCACCCTGACCTGGACTAGAACCCGGGGTGTCAGCACTGCAGGCGGAGGATTAGCCAAGTGAGCCACGGCGCCAGCCCAGGGTTAGCTTTTTTATAAAAAAAGTTTGTATATAGAACTTCAAAATGACTGACAAAAGAGCATTTTAGGTATATTTTATAAACAAAAATTCTAGGAAAAATGAAATTGTATTTTATTAATTGACATGAAACATTCTTATAAATAAAATAATGAAATTGCCTCACTTGAAATTCAAAACATTAAAATAAAACCAAAACAACAAATATTTGGACTAATTAATTAAATAAAAATTAATGGATCATAGTGTTAAACAAGATGTATTTACTAGATAGAATTGATATACTCCATGTATTCAAAATGAATGCTATATCTTCATCAGAAGATTTATTGTAAACTTCATTTGAATTGCTACCTCTCATATACTTTTTTTTTCTCATTTACTTTTTAAAGGAAAATCAATTTCCAAAAGCATGCCTTCAAAACCCATACCGTGTAACCTGGGTCACTGAGTGCATAGCACTGTGCTCAGTGCTAAGGGAATATGAAATAAAGCTCAAGACAGAGTTTCTTTCAGAAACTTATACTTTCAAAAAGAAAGCAAAACAGAGGCTGAAGCCTCCAGATATTGAAGAGCTCAGAACAAAGAACGTTTCAGAAGGAGGGCTATGTACTATAGCTCATTGGAACTTGAAGGTCACAGCTTTGTCACAGTCCAGGTGGAAGAAGGCTACAGTTGGATGTTGAGCAATGTAGCATTTGAATGTGGGCACCATGCAAGGCAAGGACAGAGGGAGTCTTGAAAAGGAACGATTTAATAAAATACCAGAGCCTGGCAATTAGCACAATCATTATGCAGAGGGGCCACCTTGGACACTATGTCTATGGCTATGCTGCAGGGATGGAAAACACAGGTAGCTCTGAAAATGACGTGATGAGTAACACCGCAGAAAGGAGTTCATGTGCTTTTGGAAAACACGGTGGGATTGCATCTCACCATCTTGGAATAGTTCTTTGAGACTAATATGGGAAATTATAGAATTGCAGGTCTGGAAAAAAAAGGAGTCTGATTCAGAACTAGAGTAGGGGAAGTTGTCTTGGAAAACAGTCTTGTCTCCATTGCTTTGTTTTTTAAGTTTGAGTGAGCAATGTGACAGTGTTTTATTGATGTAATATTTATATACAATGTAATGAACAGATTGGAAGTGAACAACTCAACTCATTGGGATAAATATATGCAGCTGTGCAATCACAATTGTTGTCAAACTATTGGACATTCTCATTACCCCCAAAATTCCCTTACACTCTTTATCACTGATTCTATATCTCACGTAAGAAATCATCATTCTAATTGCTATCGGGAAAGATTGCCTTTTCTTGTTTTATACTTCATATAAATGGAGTTAGTGTATGTATAACTTTACTACTTCCTAATTTTAGTCTTATCCTAGTATATCAGTTGTTCATTCATAAGGCAATAATAATTAGCCACTATTTATGATCTTTGCTGAGAGGAATTGAATGTAAGTGAATATAATAATCTATGGATTTTATCCTTTTTGTGGTGCAACTTTATTCAATGAGCAATTATGAGATGTCAGCTACTATGTTAATTAATTTATAGCAGTGGATTGGGGGAAATGAAAAGGCAATAAGGGAGGTATTTCCATAAAGTTTGAAATTTAAAGACCCCAATGGGCTGGTACTATAGCTAATTTTAAGGCTAGACCTCCTGTGTCCTTATGAAAGATCTCTGTGTATCTGCCCCCAACACACATATTTTCTTATTATATTTTACAACAGATGTTCCTTTATGCTGATTTTAAATATTGATTATTTAAGAAAATCTTAGTATGTGATGTATTCTTGTATGCTATTGCAAATACTTTTTGAGCAAAGGTGAACATAAATAAAATTAAACTGAAAAAAGTCACTTCAAATCTTATCAACCCTATGAATCAAATGTTTTTCATTGGTGTTTTCTTTAAAGAATACATCATTTATATATGTTCATTGTCAGCATGGGTAGATAAAAAGCAGAATAATTGATCCTCTTTCAAGGAAGAGTAGCACAGAAGGGCTGTAAATACTGAGGGTTGGGACCCAAGTGCAGGCTCTATGATGGCTGGACAGTCTCCTCCATCCTGTTTGTGGAGCAGATGATCAGTCCTGCAGCGTGCTGAGCCGCCTATATTTAGCCAAGGTGGGTTGTGTGATAAGAGGGAGGGGGCCAGGCCACACACCCTTTGACTCATCATTCATGCACACGTGTCAGTTTTTCGTGCGGTTGGACAGCCTGCTTAGGCAGACAGAGCCTGATTGTAACTTTCCTGGACTGCCAGGCTAAACATCACAGAAGGAACTACAGAAACTAACAAGCCCTAGGAGACACCACGCCTTCTATAAATCACATGGATGATAACATCATTATTACTCGCTTATGACGCTTGCACACTTCCTTTTCTCTGGCTTAGAACTGGAGCTCATGCTGCTGTGCACTGTCTGATTCCAGAGCAGTCTTCCGTGACACTAAGGGCCTGTGAAAAGGCAGCTGTGTCCCAGCTGTTTCATGCCTCTGCATTTTGCATTCAAAGTTGGCATATGTGATATTGCAATAAACAGGCTCTCCAGTTAGAGTGGGTCCAGCATGATTTTTAAAGATTTGGGGCAGGGGTAATCAGCAAGAAATGGAAGATAGTACAACATAATTAGGGGCGTGATTTTTATCCTTTCTGTGTAATTACTAGCTCCATGATCACAGGAACCCCGTTGTATTTGAATCAAATTAATACACCTGATTTGATCCACCAGGTGATGTAGTTATAGGGAATGAATTCTTCAAAGTACTTATTCATCTAGGCCCACTTAGGGTCTCAGTTTCCTCATCTTTGAGTAATTTTGAATTCTCCTAAAGGCTGACAGTATCACTACAGTGAGGAATAAAAATGCTACGGTGCTTGGTATAAACAGGCAGTTAGTAACCGGGTGATCATCACTTGCCAGTGACTAAGGAATTGAAAATGGTGTCATTGTAGTTGACATTACAATGAAGAGTTTCGTCTTACCAACAAGAATAAAGGCACATGCCTATCTGCCTTCCTCCTGGCAATACTGACTAAACCGCTACTGGCTACCTAGATTACAAAGGAAAATTTTCTACAGAAGCCAAGCAAGGCCATTGTTTATATACCACATGTGTTAAGTCTCAACCTTGATATTCCTATATTCCAGGTCCCAGAATAACATTGTATAGCTCAGGGAACTGAATATCAAGGCACACTTGAAGCTGTAATACACATTCACACATACCGAGCATATATGAGGGTACTTTAAAAAAATCTTGGGAAGGTGGAATTAAAAGATAAGGTCATTTTAGGTTTGGTGGCTGGCACTGTGGTTTGAATCCAAAGATGAGGATGCTCAGGAGTTATGTAACTTTCCTAAGGTTGTGCCACTCCAAATGGTCCTTTAGGAATTAGCTCTTCAAAGAGTTAGATTCCTATAACTACTATCTGAACATTTTTTTTTGCAAAAAAATTGAAATTCTTGCAAATTTTTTACATAATATGCATTTCCATGAATTTTTAAAAAGATACTTCATTTGTATGTACTTCAAATATTTTCCCAATGTAATACAATACAATTATGGTTTAATTTTATTTTTCTGTGAACCTATTGAACCCTTCTTATATGGCTACAAAGTACCCTCACTTACAAGTGGCTCAAAAAGAGCCAGGAACTCAGTTGTTTTTGGATCAAATCAGCTGTCTATTATTTGATCCACCTTTGGTGATGGAGTTCTAGGAATTTGCTTCTTTCAAGAACTAATTCACGCAGGCCCATTTACAGCTGCCCTGCCTCTAGCAAAATGACAAAATTTCTGAGCACCCACATCTGTTAATTTGAAACATAACTGCCAACTCCTTTTTAGGGCTCCTATGAAGTTTTCCAAATGCACACAGACTTTTTGTAAATAGTGACACGCCACAAATATAAGCCATTATTGTACTCTTGGACCTCCTGCAGGTGTTTGCTGGTTATTGGCAGATTTTTTTCCAATGTTATTATTGCTGTGTATGAGAAATTTCTGAAATGATTCCCATTCCTACGTACACACTAAATCTTAGGGAGTATAGTTGCTTCTTCCTTTGTTGTTACGGCTATCACTGCCTATCACGAGGCAGAATTCTGCTCAAAAAGATATTCCAGGGAAGCCTAGAAGACTCCTTCTCTGTTCTCCTTCCCAAATATGTTCATACAAACTTGCTAAAAACGAAAAGTTCCAAAACTGGGGATTCATTTCATTGTCACTGTTGTAACAAAATTTCCCTTTAAGTTCTACCATTCCAATATACCTTATTGTGGATTAAATTCATCTAATCATTTTAACAGGTTTTAAACAGAGTGAAGGAAATGGAAAATGAGCCAAGCAGTGTGAAGGTCAAAGTCTCAGAGAAATTGCTACAGAAAGAATACAATGAGTATGCTGAAGTCAGATTGGAAAGGCATCTAGTGATTAATATTGCTTTAATTGTCTAAGTGACCAAAACCATCCTTAATTATCTAGAAATAAACCCTCTCTACAAAAAAGCCAAAGTACTTGGGGTTGAAGAAAGAAGAGAAATGGATCTTACCCAGCTGGTCTTGTGTCTTCAATGGCTCTGTCCACTGGGATCAAATCACTAAGGTAGACGTTGAAGTTTCCTTCTTTCCATCTTCTTTTTGCCTCTTTCTCCTTTCCATGGGGAACAACTACAGGCAGTCCGAACTGACCTGGGGCTTGGGGGTCCCTTGGAGAAAGTGTCACATCAATTCTCAACACTTGGTGCATCCCCCTGTCCTCTGGTGAAAGGGCTTCTATTCGACTTTGATTGTGTCCCGCAGGCTGGGCCTGGGCAGTGAAGTTGGTTTTTGCTGGTGCTGTCCCTTTAGCTAAGGCTTGGTTGGTCTGAGACACAGTGGCTCTCTGTGAGGCGAGTAAAGGAAAAGATGCCTGACTTCTACTCCTGGGAATGTGTTTACTTTGGATTGCACCCAGGACTTTAGGAAACAAAATTTTGGTTTTAGAGTTGGGGACTTGTTTGGTATCTGTCTTCAGCTCCTCCTCCTTGGTTATAATCACAACATGGCTTTCAGAGAAATTGAGTTTCTTTGCACGAGCCACTTCAGTTCCATCATCCTTTGGCAAGATGCCCAACTGTGTCTCATTAATAGATTGTTTCTTTAGGAGATTGGAATTGGCAAGGAACTTGGAAAAAGGAAGACCCTTATTGGCTTTGTGTTTATTTGCCTTTAGTTCCTTACTCTGAGTCTCAGTTTTCCTTAAGGTTATGGCTTCACTGAATTTTGGCACGGGTGGGCTGACAGGGTGTGCCCTCTCATTTGCCACGGCCTGTGATTGCTGCTTTGACGGGTCAGTTCTAAGGCCAATGGTCCCATTCAGGTCCCTTTCAGCTGCTTGTTTTGATGTGTCACTGCTGGGACTGGGACTCTTTAGGTCCTCCTGTTTTATATCAACAGGTCCTGTGTGTACTGATGTTTTGTTCAATGGAGCTCCTCTGCCTTCTCTGAATGGGGTTTTCTGAGCCCCCCGAGCTGCGGTTTCCTTTGTTGCCACCTGGCGGGAGGAGGCTTCAGGTCTGGTGCCTCTCCCTTCTGTCTTCTGATTGGTAGGAGTCACTGGGTGGGTCTGCAGTTGGGCAGGATGCCACAAAGGCAAAACTTTGTCCTCCCCTCCCAGGGCATTTTGCATTTTCCTTTCTGGCTGGGTTTGGTGCAAGTCCTTCTCACCCTTGAGCACTCTCTCCTCTGTCTGTCTGAAGTGCTCTTTGTCCCACGCCCCCTTCCCATGTCCTCTCAGTGGAGGCTTTACTTCTTTATTGCTGCTGTAAAGGATCTTCGTTTGGTCGGGCTGAGCCCTGAATCCTATCTGCTCCCTCCTCACAATGTCTTCCTTGAGGACCCGAGTGTTGATCTCACTGAATGAGAGGCGGAGAGCTGCCATGTCAAAGAGCAGCCAGATGACAGAAGCTACAAATATAAATGCCAAGACTCGCCCACTTCCTCGGAAAAACTTTCGGATCTTGTTCATGATGCAAAGTCTTCCCTTGCAGCCTGCCCTCCCTTGGAGCCTGCTTACCTTGAGTGGAGAGGAAGCCGAAGTAGTAGAAGTAGCAGCTGCAGAGTTGCCAGAGAGCACCCCTTCCCCTGAACACAGCAGGAAACAGCAGTCGGAGGGAAAAGCTCAGCTCCTACTGCTTGTCAGTCTCTGCCTGCGTGGCATTTCACAGTAGAGCATCGGTGCCTGCTCAGCTGGTCCTGGCTGAACTCTGGTAAACACTGCCCTTAGGTCATTCCAAGAGCAGGCGATTCCAGCCACCAGATAGTTCAACCTATCACTTGTGTTTTCTCGGTGAACCCTTGTCCACCTTCCTACAAGCCCAAGAAAAGGGGGGGCTGGTTGGGGCTGATGCTTCTTCTCTCCTCCCCGTTCTCGGTCTGCACGCTGTAACTCAACACCACTTCTCATAAGGAAAACATTTCAAGCCATTACCCAGCAAACTTCATTCAGCTCTCACCTTCCGTGTTATGTGAGAGTGTGTGTGTTTTAAGGGCAATTAAACAGAAAGAAATCTATCTAACTTGGAGGGCATGTGTTCCTGGTTTGTAACCCCACCTTCCCCACTCCTACTCATTAACCCTCTTGTGCCCTGGTGCTCAGAAAGCTCTGCCTGAACAATTAATTACTGACCTTCGTGTTCAGCTTGCAGAGCTAGTGGCTCAAAGAAGGGGACCAGTGTGTCCTTGTTCCCCGAGGTGGACACGTAATTATTCAGAGGTCTTTTTTTTTTGGGGGGGGGGGTCAAAATGTTTCTTTGGAAGCCCACTGTGTTTTTGCCATTACTTCATCTATTTTTAAAACTAGATTCAACAGACATAAACTTGTTTGTCATATTGCTGTAAAAATTCCCAAACATTTTGCTGTGGTCTGAATGTGTCTCCTCCAAACATATTGGTTGCAAATCCAATCACCAGTGTAATGGTTAATGGTGTTGGGATGTGGGAGGCATTTGATAGGTGATTAGAATGGATTACTGAGGGATGGGATTCATGGTCCTTGTAAAAGAGGACCCAGGAGCTAGCTTGTCCTTTCCACCAACTAAGGGCACACTGGAGAACACCTTCTATCAACCAGGATAGGGCCCTCACCAGATGCCAAACCAGCCAGTACCATGATCTTGGCATACCGGTCTCTAGGGCTGTGAGGAATAGATTTCTGTATTTTATAAATCACTTAGACTATAGTGTTTATTCCAGCTCCTCAAACAAAGTAAGACACACTTCCTCTCAGTTTCAGTACTTAACTCGGCATGGGCCTGTAACAGTTTGAACATTTCTGCACTACTTGGACCAACTTTTGACTGATGCTGGTAAATCGGTAGCATAGTAGTTCCCATGCAGACTTTACATTACAGTCACTTAAAGAAAGGCCCCTTGAGCTCTGATTAATTGATGGAGGAGGAGGTGGAATTGACAGTTTGTCTGCTCTTGTATGCTTTAAAAGTTTTCCAGGTCTTTCTAAAGGATGGCCAGAGTTGAAAGACACTAGTCTAGGATGAGATGTGTCGTCCATTTTACTTGAGGAGATGAAGGGGGACTTTCAAACGGTGCCCATTTGATGGTTAGTTTAAGATATCAACTTGACTGCTGAAGGGGTACCCAGATAGCTGGTATGGGGTGCATCTGTGAGGGTTTTCTGGAGAGATTAGCATTTGAATTATTCCATTGAGTAAGGAAGGTCCTCCTTTACCCAGTGTGCGTGAGGGCCCAGATAGAACAAAGAGGCAGAGGAAAGGTGAATTTGCTCTCTGTCTTCCAGAGTTGAGACATTCATCTTCTCCTGCCCTTGGCCATTTGGACTCCAGGTTCTCTGGCCTCTGGACTCTATGACTTGTATCAGTGGCCCCAGATTCTCAGACCTTTGGCCTCAGACTGAGAATCACATTATTGGTTCCCTGGTTCTCAGGCCTTTGGAATTGGATTGTGCTGTGCTATTGACTTTCTAGTTCTTCAGCATATTGTAGGACTTCTCATTCCTCATAATCATGAGAGCCAGTTCCCCTAATGTATTCCCTCTCATCTATCTATCTATCTACTATCTATCCATCCATCCTTTTGGTTCTGTTTTTCTGGAGGAATTTAATATCACCTACAAATTTTTTGGAATTATTTCCCATATGGAGTAAAACCTGGAAAAAATGATACACTCCAAGGATTACTGAATTTGAACATAAAATATAATGTTGCAAGTTATAAAGACTGTCCTCAGGAGCAGTGTGCTTTGAGGAACCTTGAGTGATCTGCAGATTGTGTTGCCATTTATGAATCTGTTGTTGACAAAGCCGAAGATAAACTTAGACTCCTGAAGACTTGGGTGGAAAATAGGGGCAAATTTTGAATTCTTTATTCCAACTCAATGCTTTCTTCAACATTCAATATTTAAGTTTGTACACTGTTTCATGAGTGAGAATCCCGGTAAACACAGCTATGGTAACATGTTTCTTGAGTGCCTAACTCCTTTCTACAGTGCCTATGCCCTATGACTTGGAATATCCATTTGGATGACAGAACTGGTGGCTCAGCACTTTCCTCCATGCATCCTTGCCTCAGTTCATTTGTTCTCCCCAATACCTGTTGATTATGTTCCATGTCTCAGGCTCTGTGTTGAATATTGAGGGATATTGAGTAGAAGAACATAGTTTTTGTCCTTTATTGGTGGACGTGGATAGTTAGGCATATATTGTATATTATAATATGCAACAAAGAACCCTAGAGAAAGAATATATAGGACTCTACAGGGATATAGCTTAGTTTTGGGAGGCACAGATGATTTTTAAAGCAGTGATCCATGGACTTGAAGAATAAATCAGAATCCAATGGTGTTTGCTCAAATGGTGTTCTGAGGGAACAAACATTAATCAGATGATGAAAGGCAGATAAATGAGGAAAACCCTAGAGATGAAGACAGAGCATAGTACCTAAGGGGAAGCTTGAGTCTTTAAGAACCAGCATGACTGGAAACACAAGCTTGGTGTTAGCTCTTGCATGTCTGTAGGTGTTTGTCTATGTGTGTGTGTGTGTGTGTGTGTATGTTTCCAATCTGTATTAAGCTTTGCTAAGCATTTTTCATTGAGCATATCATTCAATTCACATGGTAATACAATGAAAAAATAAAAATTATAATTCTCACTCCATAGTCAGGACATGAAGACTTGGAAAGGCAGAGCAACTTGCAGTAAAAATGGAAGATGGATTTTTGAATATACAACTCTATGACATCATAACCCACATGCTTAAATATTGTACAACACTGGCTAGTTGTATGGTCTTACAGATTAGGGAATTTGATGTGGTTACTGAGCTATAAAAAAGAAAACAATTTCTTCCTTAAAGATTAATGTGAAGATTAGAGAAAATAATGCAAAGATCTTTTTATATTTATTGTATCTTATAAATGATAGCTACTGCCATTGATATTTGTGTTAATACCTTGTTGTGATAGATGTGTGGGTACATGTGGGAGGCAACATATCAGCTCTTCCCCCAAATCAAATAAAAAAACTCATGCTAACTTGATTTGGGCAGTGGAGAAAGAAGTACATATGAAAATTTTATTTTATTCTATGCAACCCTATATCTCAGATTACAGATTCAGTCAATAATATTTCTTTACTGAGAACATATGTGCCCAAAACAAAGTAGTTGCCATTGTCTCTTCCCATATGACCTTGCAATTCTACTAGTAGAACACCATCAACATAAAAAATAACACAACTATTTATGATTCATATTCCAGAAAAAATCGAGAATTTTTCTAATAACAAGGGTAAATAGTTTGCATTACAATCCTACTTAAGATGTTTTTTTTTTTAGATTTATTTTTAAAATTTATTTTGAAAGGCACAGTTACAGAGACAGAGAGAAAGAGAGAGAAATCTTCCACCCTCTGACTCACTCCCCAAATGTCCAAACAAAGAGGACTGGCCAGGCCAAAGCCAGGAGCCTGGAACTCCACCTGAGTCTCCGACATGTGTAGCAGGGTCTCAAGCACTTACGCCATCTCCTACTGCCTTCCAAGGCACATTAGTAGGAAGTTGGATTAGAAATAGAGTAGGGGCCTGTGCTGTGGCATAGTGCCTAAAGCCACCGCCTGCAGTGCCAACATCCCACATGGGCACAGGTTCAAGTCCTGGCTGCTCCACTTCTGATCCGGCTCTCTGCTGTGGCCTGGGAAAGCAGTAGAAGATAGCCCAAGCCCTGGCTCCTGGCTTCGGATCAGCACAGCTCCGGTCGTTGTGGCCAATTTGGGAGTGAACCAGTGGATGGAAGACCTTTCTCTCTCTCCTTCTCTCACTCTCTCTCTCTCTCTGCATAACTTTGATTTGCAAATAAATAAATAAATAATCTTAAAAAACAAAAACAAAAACGAAATAGAGTAGCCATAACTTGAACCAGTGTTTATATAAGATGCCGGTGTCAGAGACAGGGGGTTTAACCTACTGTGCCACAATGTCAGCCCCCTCCAATACTATTTTAAACATGAAAAAACATTGGGGCCGACTGTGGTATAAAAAGTGGCTGACTGTCGTATAGAAAGTTAAGCCTGTGCCTGCAGTGCCGGCATCTCAAATGGGTGCCAGTTCCAGTCCTGGTGGCTCCACTTCTGATCAAATTCCTTGCTAATGTGCCTGGGAAATCGGCAGAAGGTGGTCTAAGTCCTTATTTTACTAGATAAGCTTCAAGTCTTATCTGTGTTCCTACTTCAAATGGCAATTGGAATTACTCAAACTATTGCTAGATAAGTCAATACTTGTTAATCCTTAATATACTGGACAGATTTAAAATACTACTTGAAATGTGAGAGACTTCACAAAATTTGTTGATAATGAAATTCAAAGATAAGCTTATTTTGTAGGAAAATTTTTCTGGAGATTCCTCAGAAACCTGAAGATAACCCTACCGTTCGACCCAGCCATCCCACTCCTTGGAATTTACCCAAAGGAATTTAAATTGGCAAACAAAAAAGAGGTCTGCACCCTAATGTTTATTGCAGCTCAATTCACAATAGCTAAGACCTGGAACCAACCTAAATGCCCATCAACGGTAGACTGGATAAAGAAATTATGGGATATGTACTCTTTAGAATACTATACCGCAGTAAGAAACAACGAAATCCAGTCATTTGCAACAAAATGGAGGAATCTGGAACACATCATGCTGAGTGAAATAAGCCAGTCCCAAAGGGACAAATACCATATGTTCTCCCTGATCGGTGACGACTGACTGAACACCAAGAGAGAAACCTGTTGGAGTGAGGTGGACACTATGGGAAATGGTGGCTTGATCAGCATAGCCCTGACTGTTAATGAACAACTAAATACATTATCCCTCTTAGTAGTTTTTTTATCTGTTCTACTTAATATGACTGGTTTAGATCTGAAATTGATGCACAGTTATTCTTAAGTGTTAAAAATTAACTGAAATGTGATCCCTGTTGAACATGGGAGTGGGAATGGGAGAGGGAAGAGATGTATAATTTGGGACATGCTCAGGCTGACTTGCCCCAAGTGGTGGAGTTGGAAGCATACCAGGGGATTGCAATTCAATCCCATCGAGGTGGCATGTACCAATGCCATCTCACTGTTCCAGGTGATCAGTTTCAGTTCACAGTTGGTCATGGTGAAGGGACTGGGAGTCAAAGGGAGCACATAAACAAGTCTAGTACCTGCTAACGCTAACTGATGGAGTAAATAAAGGGGAGAGTGATCCAACATGGGAAGTGAGATACTCAGCAGACTCATAGAATGACAGATGTCCTAAATAGCACTCTGGCCTCAGAATCAGCCCTAAAGGCATTCGGAGCTGGCTGAAAAGCTCATGAGAGTATTTCAGGCATGGAAAGCCAAGACACTCTGGCAAAAGATCCCTGCGAGTGAGATCCCAGTGGAAAGAACAGGTCATCAAAGAAGGAGGTACCTTTCTCTGAAGGGAGGAGAGAACCTCCACTTTGACTATGACCTTGTCTAAACAAGATAAGAGTCGGAGAACTCAGAGGGCTTCCATAGCCTTGGAAACTCATGACTGGAGCATAGGGAGATTACTGATGCCATAGACAGGAGTGTCAATTGGTAAAGTCAACAACAGGAGTCACTGTGCACTTACTCCTCATGTAGGATCTCTATCCTTAATGTGCTGTACATTGAGATTTAATGCTATAACGAGTACTCAAACAATATATTTCACTTTGTGTTTCTATGGGGGTGCAAACTGTTGAAATCCTTACTTAATGCATACTAAACTGATCCTCTGTAAAAAAAAAAAAAAAAAAAAAAAAAAAAAAAAAAAAAAAAGAAATTATCAATTCCCAACTTGACTCTCACTGGGATTAAACATGACAATAGGTCTGCTCTGATTTCATCATCATTTAAAAAAATCATCTATTATTTTTCACTTTATGTTTCTGTGTGAGAGCAAACTGTTGAAATCCATACTTAATGTATACTAAGCTGATCTTCTGTATATTAAGATAATCGAAAATGAATCTTGATGTGAATGGAAGGGGAGAGGGAGTGGGAAAGGGGAGGGTTGTGGGTGGGAGGGACGGTATGGGGGGGAAGCCATTGTAATCCATAAGTCGTACTTTGGAAATTTATATGCATTAAATAAAAGTTTAAAAAAAAAAAAAAGAAAAAAAAAGAAATTTGTGAAATTTTTATTAATATACATTTTCATGAATTTTTTGAAGTCTCCTCACATACATGGATTTCATTCTTTTTGCAAAAAATAAACTTTTCATTCCATAAATTTTTGAAAGTACTCTCATATATTTTTACTATTATATATTAATTTTATTTAATGGCAATAATTTACTTATTTATCTCTGGTTTGTCCTTATTAATCAAAACACAATTATTTGCAAAAGGAAAGAAAATGTTGGGAAAATTAAACAGGAATCTTAGCCTACCTACCATGAGCAAAGCAACTTATTAACTCTGGCTTCAGTCCATCTAACATATGATTCAGAATGAGACATGGAAAGTACATAAAAGTGAAAAAAGAAACTTTGACCAAGTCCCCAGGAAAGGAGAAGCAGATTGGTAGTCAGACCTGTTCTAAAATACTGACTTGGTCACTATCACCATGAATGTCACCCATGAATGAACTCTTCTAGGGGAATCGTCCAGCTTCTTCAAGAAGTTACTTATAAGCAACACTACAGGTTGAACACTGTGGGTCTTCAGGGATGTAGTACCTATACACAGCCATAAACAATTCTTTTTTTTTTTTTATCTCTTTTCTGGACACATTTGATGTTTCACATCTCTACCCAATGCAAAGTAGGAGTAAAAATTTAAATTGAGACTAGGGGTCAAGCATTGTAGTACAGTGAGTTAACCCACAGCTTGAAATGCCAGAAATCCATATCTGTGTGCCAGTTTGATATTTTCTACTCCACTTCCAAAACAGCTTCCTGAAAATGCAACTGGGGAAGCAACAGAATATAGCCCAAGTACTTGTGTGCCTTCCACAGGGATGGGACACCAAGATGGAGCTTCTGGCTTCTGCCTTGGGCCCAACCCGGCCCCAGCTGTTGTAGCTGTTTGAGGAATGAGCCAGAGGATAAGAAATCTCTCCCTCCCTCTCTTTCTCTCTCTGTCACTCCGCCTTTCAAATAAACGAGCAAATAAATATTTTAAAAATGTAAATTGAAATTCATTCTTCTGCATTAGATATCCAGTTTCCTGCAGTTATGGACCATTTTATGGACTGTTTATGGACTAACCATGCTTTCCCCTTTGTGTGTTCTTAGCACCTTTATCAAAGATCAACTGATTATAAATGTGTGGATTTATTTTGGATTCTCAGTTTTGTTCCACTGGTCAGTATGTCAGTTTTTGTGACAGCACTATAGTATTTTGATTATGATAGCTTTGTAGTATATTTTGAAATCAGGTATTGTGTTGTATCTAGTTTTGTTCTTTTTCAAGAATCCAGAATCTTTTGTGATTTGAATTTTAGGATTTTTTTTCTATTTTGGTTAAAAATACTATTGAAATTTTCACATAAATTACATTGAATCTGTAGAACACTTTAAGTGGGTATAGAAATTTTAACATATTAGTTCCCCTAAACCATAAACACAAAATATTTTTCCAACTGCTTGTGCCCTCAATTTTTCTCATCAATGTTTAATATTTTTTTAGTGTACAGATCTTTCATCACCCATGGTTAAAGTTATTCCTAACAATTTTTTGACATTGCTATAAATAGGATTACTTGTTTATTTGGGGAATAAAATCAAGTTACAATTGATTAAAAACAAACATATCACCTGAATCGGTAAAACCACTAGAAGAAAACATAAAGGAAATGCTTCTCAACATTAGTCTGCTTTCTTATTTTAATGTGACCATACTTATTTAGTGTGACTACTTTCCCTCAAAAATTCTCTCAGAGAATAAAAAATAAATTGTAATCAACAAGAACATTGTCTTGTGAAACAACCCAGCAACAACAACAACAAAAAGATTGAAAATCATTATCTGAAAAGCTGTTTGCAAAAACTATGTGTGGCATAAAAGTCCAAATGGAGATATTATTCCATTCAAACCAGATTTTCCAATACAGGTGCATGAATACAACTTCTGACAGCCATTTAATTACTGGTGTATGTTTCCTTTTTTAGAATAAGATTTAGACACTGCCTCAGAAATGACTTGTTCTCTAACATCCAGACAATGAGGACTGCTATAGTCATTTACTCTTGAAAAGTGTGCCACATATTAGATGGAAATCATAGTCAACTGAACCCATGTTTAAAGAAAACAAAGAATCTGCCATTGGAAGACAACCTGTGGCATTTAGACCGCAGTTTTCATTGATTTCTTGAGGAATATAGCCAAGCAAAATTTGTACATTATGGGTTCCCAGCCACTAATTTCTCTTTTAAAAAAGAAAACCTTTTAGATTGATTCAGAAAAATTAATCAATTTAAAAGTAAAACATCAGTAGACCATCTTCCTTGGACAAATAACTGTGCTAGTTATTAAAGAAAGTAAGAAGATCCCTGAAGGACAGCCACTCATATTGAAAATTAACAGAGGTTTTGTATTGGTTAACTATAAATTTGGGGATAGAAAGAGGAAATAGCTCAGATTGACTCTATAGAGAGCTTCTGTAATTGAGGCAGGAAGGGTAGGAGGAACAACGGGAGCAAAGGGAAGTTCAAATGTAAACATGTTGCATTTGAAATATTTGCCTATTACATAACCATATATACATTTATTTTTTATTTTTGACAGGCAGAGTGGACAGTGAGAGAGAGAGAGACAGAGAGAAAGGTCTTCCTTTTGCCATTGGTTAACCCTCCAATGGCCGCCGCAGCCAGCACGCTGCGGCCAGCGCATTGCGCTGATCTGGAGCCAGGTGCTTCTCCTGGTCTCCCATGGGGTGCAGGGCCCAAGCACTTGGGCCATCCTCCACTGCACTCCCTGGCCATAGCAGAGAGCTGGCCTGGAAGAGGGGCAACCAGGACAGAATCCGGCACCCCGACCAGGACTAGAACCCGGTGTGCCGGCGCTGCAAGGCGGAGGATTAGCCTAGTGAGCGGCGGCGCTGGCCCATATATACATTTAATAGTATTTGTTGAGTACCAACCATGTACTAGAGTAGGCTCTGTGTTAATCTCTAGGAAAACTAAGATGCTGAAGTTCATACTTTATAGTAGTTGTTTCAAACATTTTTGTAGCTCAAGAACCTTCTGAGATTATGAAGTTGGATATAAAACCCAGAAATCTGGATTTTTAACGAAAGTATGATTCTAATAGATTTAGACCATGAACCACATGTTGATACTCACTGGATCAGTGGCAAAAACAAACATATTGCTGTCAAAAATGGGAAAATTAAAACAACTATTTTTGAGGGGTGGGTGTTTGGAAAGCTCCCTGGCAGTGAATGCTGAGAGGGGAATTTAGGAAGTGTAGTTGAGGCAGAGAGAAGAGTAGACTCAGAGTACTGAGGAAGAATGACACTGTCATGACATGCATGGACAATTGGGATTTGTTTGATATGACCAGATTTTACCATAAACTCACCAGAAATGAGGCACAGGTTGTTGTCTGGGCCAAAGATTTTAGGGTTACATTTTCCAAGGTGTACAAGTTTCTTGAAGTTGGAGTATGATACTCAGGTTTCTAGATGGAGAGCAGGTGGCAGGAGAGAGAATAGATTGTTATATAACTTGCAGGCCTGGAGAGCAATTAGTTCAAATTTTACCTATCTATTGCTCTTCTTCAATTCAGGCTAATTTTACTCAGAGTAAAATACTTGCCGAGCAGTCCACACAGCAGACTCCTAGAATGACTTTCACAGTAAATAACACTCTGACCTCAGAATCAACCCATAAGGCTTCCTGGTCTGGCTGAAAGGCCTACAAGAGCATCTCAGGCATGGAAAGACAAGACTCTGTGGGAAAAAAAAAAAAAAAAAACCCTACATGGAGGATCTCTGTGAGACCTCAGAGGAATGGAAGGGCCATCAAAGAAGGAGACACTCTTCTCTGAAGGGAGAGGAGAACATCCTCTTTGCTTATGTCTGTGTCCAAATAACGATGGAGTCTATGGTCACAAAAGGCCTCCATAGCCCTGGCAGCTCACAACAAGAGCCTTGGATGATCACTGACATCATAAAAAAGAGTGTTAATTGTTAAAGGAACATCAGTAGTCACTGTGCACTTGCTCCCCAGGTAGGACCTCTGTCCCTATTGAATTGCAATATGAGAATCGACTGCAAATTCTCTCCCCAGACTGTACTCTATATGTTGTGTGTGGGCGTGGGGGAAAATTGTTGAAATCTATGATTAGCATATAGATGGTCCTCTATACATAAAGTCATACTAAAAATGATCCATAATGAAGAAGGAGATGGGAGAGGGAATGGGAGGCAGGAAGGGAGTGGGTGGGGAGCATAAGAGAAAGAACCACTGTATTCCTAAAGTTGTATCTATGTAAAAATGCATTCAATAAATAAAAAAAAAATACTTCCAGGGGTTTCAAGAGCATTGTGAGGGCTTCTGTAGCACAAAAAGAGTAGGGACAGGAACAACTAAATACATGGGAACATTTGGCAATTAAGCAGAATTTCTTAGTGAGTGACAAAGCAAATATAGGATGATATCTAGATTTCTAATTTTGTGACTGGATGGATATTGTATATTTATCCAATAGTGCTCCATCTTTAGCATGCACCAGATTCACCAAGAGCTCTTCTGGGTTCCACCTCCAATGATTCTGATTGAGTGGGTCTGGAATGAAGAACAAAATTTGAATTTACAATGGCCTTTGTGAGTCTAATGATACTATTTGGAAAACCACATTTTGTTTTGCTGAGATGGGGAAGCCTGTACAAGTAATATCTTGGGAGTGGGGTAGGGAGGTAATGATGACTGTGTGACTATAGTGAGTTTGAGGTTCTAATGAAGTATTTGATTTAAAATATCCTATCAAAAAATTTAGCTTGGAGCTTAGAAAGATATGGGATCAACACAGATACCCATCAACTGTTCACTGGATAAAGAAATTATGGTATATATGCATTATGGAATACTACACAGCAGTATAAAAAATGAAATTCTGTCTTTTGCAACAAAATGGATGCTACTGGAAACCATTATGCTTAGTGAAATAAGCCAGTCCCTGAAAGACAAATACCATATGTTTCTTCTGATCTGTGGTAACTAATAGAGTACCTAAAAGATAACCTATAGAAGTGAAATTAACACTTTGAGATGTGATGATTTTGAACAGTCCTTGACTCGACTGTTGAGTAATAGTATTTTTTTATTCATACTGTTTGTTGAACTCTGTACTTAGTTTATGGTTAATCTTATGAGTATAAAGTTCACTAAAATATATATGGTACAAAATAAGAATGGGAAGAGGAGAAGGAAGAGGAAGAATGTTGAGAGTATGAAAGGGAGGGAGAGTAGGGTGTGAAGTATTACTATGTTCCTGAATCTGTATATATGAAATACATAAAATTTTTATACCTTAAGTAAAATTTAAGAAAAAGAAAAATGCTTGCAAACTCATGGAGTGAACAGAAGTTTATCATAAGACAGTCTGAGAAAGCGCAGAGTGAAGAGAAAAGTAGAAGAGAATAATACTCCAAAATTCTATGGAGAAGAAAGTAGGAAGTGGTCAACTGGATCAGATGTTTCTAAGAAGTGAAACAAATATATTCTAAAAATAGAATTTTAGATTTACCTGTTAAGAATGTATTGGTGGGTTTTAGGAGAATCTTTGTTGTATTAAAGCAAAATGCATATGATATAAAATTAACAGTAATTATTTTATTTATTATGTATTTATATATTTTCATTTTATTTGGTAAACATGCAGAGTGTTAAAGAGACAGATACACATGCACACACACACACACACATGAAGAGAGCATGCGCGTGCAAGAGAGAGAGAAGAGAGAGGGAGAGAGGGAGATCTTTATCCATGGTTCACTTCCCAAATGCTGGAAACATCCACAGCTGTACCAAGCTGAAGCTACAAGTCTAGAACTCCATCCAAGTCTCCTAACTAGGTGGAAGCAATCCAAGGAGTTGATCCATCATCTGCTGTTTCCCAGAATATGCATTAACCGGAAGCAGGATCGGAAGTATGGAGTATCCAGGGTGCAAATTAGGCATTCTAATTCTTATTAATTCTTATTCTAATTCTTTGGAAACAGATATCTAAAGCACAACTTAATCACTGTGCCAAATACCTGACCCAAAATTAAATATTTAAATATTCAGTGTTATTGAATATATTCATAATGGTGTGAAACAACACATCTAGTCCTCCAAATTTTTATCAGATAGAAGAAAGTGTTTCTTTAGATAATGATGGATATATGCTGGAGCAAAATGAAAGTGGTAGGGTAAGAAAATGGTAGTGATCCATGAGACAAATTGGGAGGAAAAATCTCAGATGAAGAAAACAGAGCCAAGACACTGAATTGCAAACAAGTCTGGTATTTTAGGGAATGGTAGAAATGCAAGTGTGACTGGGTTGAAGCAAGTGACATCAAAATGAATGGAGATGAATTTGGAGAGGTAGACAGGGATCAGATTTCATAGCAGATTTATTCCATATGTGGTTGAATTGGTTGTATTAATTAACATCCTTACCATCATGTATATTGCCTCATGTAGTCTCCCCTCTCTCAATTTTTAAGAACACCTCTTTACTGAATTTGTGTGAATGAATCAAGTAATACAGGCAATGGCTAGCTCTTCCATATGTTCCAATGAACTCCAATGGAGGGAGAAGCTTAATGGGTTCAGGAGTGTTACAATGCCTCAACATCCAGATTATGAAATCTACAGCCTGGAAATTCTAGAGAGAATTGCCCCAGCAGGACTGGAAATGATGATAGTTAAAGATGGAAATGGCAAATATGGAGACTCCTATATGTATATGCAGTTCAGTCTGGTGTCTCCTTGCATTATCTAGAATTCCATATTTTGTCAGATCAGGGTGTAGGTCAATTTTTTGCTCCATTGCTTTTCTGATTCTACTTTTCTCTTTAGGGGGAGAAAGCAGCTTCATGATGTGCAGGAGCACCTGAGGAACCACGTCTCTGGCAACTTAAATCTTTTGACTTTGGATCACTCCAGTGCACTGAAGACAGAAGCAATCTCACAATGTGAAATGCATTTACTATCTTATCACACCTGTGCTCACCAGAATGTGTCAGGATCTTCTGGTAACTAATGCATGTGGGGTCTCCACTGCACCAACATCTTTGAAGAAGCAGGCAAGATTTTCAGGATTCAGCCCTTATTTGCTGTTCTTCTTCATCCACACTTCCAGCTAACAGCATCCAGGGAACTCACTGTTGCTTCAAATGCTGTTGTTTGTCTCTAATTTTCCTTATTGTCTGAACAACTTCTCCCTTTAAAACAGTTCCTCATTTCATGAGGAAGCATATACAGTCAATCTCTGAGGTGGGAGTCTATCACTGCACATGGAATTTTTTCTTTGGTACCCCTGAATCACCCCAGACTACAAGTTCCCACAGACTGCTGAAGAGGAGCCAATGGTTGTCTTTGGAGCAGTGTGTCATGCCCTCCACCAGCTTATATAATGGGGTCTTGAAAAATGATGTAAATGCATGTTCTGGAAAGAAATTGTGCATGGCTTTCAAGAAAAAAAATGGAATCAAATACTTATTTTTTTAGAACAAAATATACACATTCTTTTTTTCCTGATTTTTCTGCATAGTTTTTTCTTTCCCCAGAAACCTTTTATACAAAAATCATGCATTTCACAAATACAAATTCAGGAACATATTGATTCTTCCCTCCTACCCACACTTCCACTCTTCTTCCTCCTCCTTCTCCTATTCTTATTCTTACGTTTTACTAAGAGACATTTTGATTAACTTTATACACATAAGATTAACCCTACATTAAGCACAGAGTTCAATAGATTGTATAAAAAAAGTTCCTCAATAGTTGAGACAAAAGCTGTTCAAAGTCATCTCATCTCAAAGTGTCAACTTCATTTCTATAAATTACCATTTAGGTATTCCATTAGTTATAACAGATCATGGAGAATGTATGGTATTTGTCTTTTGGGGATGGGCTTATTTCACTAAGTATAATAGTGTTCAGTGGCATCCATTTTGTTGCAAAAGACAGGATTCCATTCTTTTTTAATGTTGTGTAGTATTCCATGGTGTACATAACCTACAATTTCGTCAACCAATCTTCAGTTGACAGGCATTTGTGTTGATACCATATCTTAGCTACTGTGAATTGAGCCACATTTTCATGCGCTGATTTCATTTCCTTTGTGTAAATTTCCAGGAATAGGATGGCTGGGTCATATAGTAGGTATATATTTGGATTTCTGAGGTATCTCCATACTGTATTTCACAGTGGCTGTGCTAATTTACATTCCCACCTACAGTGAATTAGGGTATATTTCCCCCCATATCTTCACCAGCATTTGGTGTTTGTTTATTTCTTTATGAAAGCCATTATAACTGGAATGAGGTAAAACCTCACTGTGGTTTTGATTTGCTTTTCCCTGATGGCTAGTGAACCTGAGCGTTTTTTCATGTGTCTGTTGGCCACTGGGATTTCCTCTTTGGAAAAATACCTGTTCAAGTCCTTTACCTATTTCTTAAATGGATTGTTTGTTTTGAGGTTGTTGAGCTTCTTGAGCTCTTTATAGATTCTAGATATTAATCCTTTATCAGTTGCATACTTTGCAAATATTTTCTCCCATTATGTCAGTTGCCTCTTAACTTTGCTGAGTGTTTCTTTTGCAGTGCAGAAGCTTCTCGGTTTGATGTAATCCTATTTGCCAATTTTGGCTTTGATGGCCTGTGATTCTGGGGTCTTTTCCAAGAAGTCTTTGCCTATGTCATTGTCTTTAGGGTTTCCTCAGTGTTCTCTAGTATTTTGATGGTATGAGGTCATGGATTTGGGTCTTTGATCCATTTTGAGTGGATTTTTGTGTAAGGTATAAGGTAGGCATCTAGTTTCATATGTCTGCATGTTTAGATCCAGATTTCCCAGCATTATTTGTCCTTACTCCAAGGATTTATTTAGCTCTTTTGTCAAAGATAAGTTGGTTGGAGAAGCATGGATTAATTTCTGGAGTTTCTATTCTGTTCCATTGGTCTACATGTTTGTTTTTGTACTAGGCTTTGTACAAAGATTTTTTTAAGTTTTTTTTGTACTAGGCTTTTGTACTAGTTTATTTTAAAACTAGGCTGTATTGATTATAACTGCCTTGTTGTGATGTGTTGAAATCTGGTATTTGGATGCCTCTGGCTTTGTTTTCATTGCATAAGATTGCTTTAGCTATTTGGGGTCTCCTGTGTTTTGATTTGAATTTCAGCATCATTTTTTCTGTATCTGAGATGAATGTTTTGGTATTTTGTTTGTTTCCACATTGAATCTATAAATTGCTTTTGGTAGTATGGACATTTTGATAATATTGGTTCTTCCAATGCATGAACATGAAAGCCTTTTCCATTTTATGTGTCTTCTTCAATTTATTTCTTTAATGTTTTCTAATTTTCATAATAGAGGTCTTTGATATCCTCAGTTAAATTTATTCCAAGGTATTTAATTTTTCAAGGTATTTGCAGCTATTGTGAGTGGCAATGATCTTAGTACATTCTCAGCAATGTAATGTCTGTGTATACAAAGGCTATTGATTTTTTGTGTTAATTTTATATCCTGCCTCTTTACCAAACTCTTTTATGAGTTCCAAATGTCTTTTAGTGGAGTTTTTGAGATCCCCTATTTATAGAATCATTACATCAGCAAATATAGTTTGACTTCTTCCTTCCCAATTTGTATCCCCTAGATTTCTTTTTCTTTCCTAACAGCTCTGGCTAAAAATTCTAGGACTGTATTTAATAGCAATGGTCAGAGTGGGAATCCTTGTTTGTTTCGAGATCTTAAGGGGAGTGTTTCCAATTTTTCACCATTCAATAGGATCCTGACAATGAGTTTGTCATAAATTGCCTTGGTTGTGCTGGGGAATATTCCTTCTATACAAAATTTGCTTAAGGTCCTTGTCATGAAAGAGTTATATATTTTATCAAATGCTTTCTCTGTATCTATTGAGATTATCATATTTTTTTTTGTGCTTTTGTTTTGTAATGTGATGTATGACATTGATTTATTTGAGAATATTGAACCATCCTGCATACCAGGGATAAGTCTTACTTGGTCCAGTTGAATGATCTTTCTGATGTGTTGTTGGATTCAATTGGCTAGTATTTTGATGAAGATTTTTGTGTCAATGCTCATCAGGGAAATTGTTCTGTAGTTCTCTTTCCAGGTTTAGGAATTAAGGTGATGCTGGCTTCATAGAAGGAGTTGGGGAGGATTCCCTCCCTTTCAATTGTTTTGAATAGCTTGTGAAAAATTGGAGTTAGTTATTCTTTAAATGTTTGGTAGAATTCAGCAGTGAAGCTGTCCAATACTTGGCTTTTCTTTTTTGGAAGGGTCTTTATTACTGATTCAATTTCCATCTTGATTATTGGTCTGTGTAGGTTTTCAATGTCTTCATGGCTCAATTTTGGTATGCTGTGGTGTCCAGGAATCCACCCATTTCTTCCAGT